>NW_024349225.1:1951795-2356898 GCF_902729225.1 Pteropus medius | reverse complement strand
ATCTATCTATCTATCTATCTCTATCTATCTCTATCTATCTATCTATCTATCTATCTATCTATCTATCTATCTATCTATCTATCTATCTATCATCTATCTAATCTGTTTATCTCTGCTACAAATTGGTCCAGAACATTCAGAACCAAGCAATAGGGCATTTCCTTTTATAATGCAACCCTGCCCCTACCACCAGAGCTGGCTGGACAGCTAATCTCAGTTATCTGGAGGCTCGCTCTCTCTCTCTCCTTCCCAACCCCCCTCCACCCCTTTGTTCAAGAACCCCAGGGCTTATGGAATTAAGAAGGACTGAGGATGGGGCTCGACTCTCGAGCCAGTTATGCTTCTGTACTCAGTGCTTCCTCCTTATAAAGCTAAAGGCTACTAGAGGCAGGTGGCTCTGCTGGGGCACCTCTGTGCTATGGCAGCCTGGGCTGTAGAAATCTTTGCTTCTACCTTCAATACTGTATGCTTAGCATTCAGTCCTCCACAGACACCCACGTAGCAATTCCGCCCATCCTTCTACTTCATGGAAGCAGCTTTCTGGCCTCCTAACCCAAACCCGAAATTCCTGTCTCCTTCTAGTCACCGGGGTATGGGGGCTGGTTGACATCCCTCTCTTCCTCTTGAGGCATAAAAACCTCCATCCTTTCTTTCTCAGGGAGAGTGCTCTCAACTCATAGATCTGATGGTTAAAGGTTTGTAAAGTCCTTGGAATGAGTGAACCAAATTAAAAACAAAACAAAACAAAACATAAAGACCAGATTGCCCTTAATGGGAAAGAACATTCTTTCCCTCCTCCTCTTCCCTTTTCTTCATTTCTCTTTAAGACTGGTAAACAAGAAAGGCATCAATTAAGTTCTTAATTACTCCCTTTGTTAGACATATAAATAAATGTAATTTTAAATATAAATGGTATTATATGATTTACTGTATTTCATCAAACCTCGGATGCATTAATTGTAAGGCATGCCATCATTTAATGTTTGTTTTACTAAGAAGAAAAAAATCTACCTATTATAATTATCATAGTTTGTTGATTGCATGATGAATCACAATTTTGGAAGTGTTGGTAGATGAAAAATGAGTTTTAGAATCAATAAAATAAAGTACTACATTATTCTGCTCCTAGACTTTTTTAGTTAGTTATTTGCCATGGAGATCTCATTCATCTATGATAGATTTTCTTTTTCGCATTTGAAAACAATACTTTAATGAAAATTTTTATATATTTTTGTGCATTTTGTGAATATTTTCAGTTCCTGGATGTGGAATTGCTAGATTATATTAAATTTTGATAGTTACTATCAACTTGTCCTCTAAAAAATATCTATTTATAATCCTGAAATATCTATTTATAATACCCATTTCTCCATACCTATGTCAAAACTCAATAATATCAATACTTTCTATTTTTCTAACATAATTGGCAAAAAACGGTATTACGTTTTAATTTACGCATCTCTGATTGCTAGTGAAGTTAAGCATATCTTCAGATACTCATTACCCACTTTATTTTCACTCTCGTATTTTGGTTATTTGTGTTCCATGACCATTTTACCACTTGTACCACTGCGTGGTACAAATTTTTATTGATTTATAGATGCTTTTTATATAGTAAGGCTAGTAGTCTCCACATACCTAATATATATTTTCTTCTTCTTTACTTTCTCTTTTTCCATGGTCTTTTTGTTATTTCTTATGAGATGTACATTTTTGTGTAGGCATATCTTTTTTTTTACTTTCTTATGGCTTCTGCATTTTGTATTGTTTAAAATGTCTTCAAATTGCAAGATAGTAAAATTAGCTTTCCAGAATGTTTATGTGTGTGTTATGTGTATGTATGTGTGTGCACAGGTGTGTGTGCATGTGTGTAAGTGTGTGAATATATATTTCAGCCTTTGTCTATCAATAATTTATTTTTGCATATGTTATGAGTTGGGACTCTAACTTTGTTTTTTCCATATCATTAGCAAATTATCCCAATGCTCTTTGTTAAACAGTCTTTCTTTTCCTTCTGATTTGAAAGTAATCTTTATTATAAACTAAATTCCTATGTTACCTGTACTTGTTTCTGAATTTTCTTATCTGATTTCTTAAACTATTTTTCTCAGTCCTTGTGTTAATAGCATAGTATTTAATTACTGTGACTTTATATTTTGTTTTTACATCTATTGGGGCAAGTCATAGAAAAAATAGTTAGAACTATACTTTGATTTTCCAAATAATTATTGAATTTTCTCTGTGTGCTGAGCTCTGTGGTAAGTTCTTAAGGATATTTAATAACCTTACTGAACTTTATTATACTTTTAATAGTTTTTAAAATCGATTCTCTTTTTATTTTTCAACACTTTCTTGGCTTTTTTTTTTTTAGCATTTTCTTTTTTTTAAATTTCCATAAATTGTCCTCTAAGTTTGATTAGGATCACATTAATTTATAGAGTAAATTGATTGCGTTAATTTACAGAGTAAAGTTATTTAGTAAATTAGGCAAATTAAACTATTTTTAATTTTGGATCTTCCTGTTCAAAAGTTACCTTACCTTTATGTGCCCCAGTTTGCTTCTTTTTAAAAAATTAAGGTAATAGTATTAATTCCTCATAAGATTTCTGAGATTAAAGAAATCATCTAGAAAATTCCTGGCACATTATAAGGACATAATAAATGTTAATTACTATTAACATTACCTTTAATTATTATCATCATTATTGTTATCTTTATTGTTTGACTCCTCCTTTCTTTAGGTCTTATTTATATCTTTACAGCATAGTTTTATAGCTTTATTTCTAATATTTTACAGGTTCAATTGTTATTTCATTTCCATTGTATGCTCTAGTGGTTTACTGCTAACACATAGAAAAAACAAATTGAGATATACATCAATTCTCCAAATATTAATTGAGTATCCTCTATGGTCTCCTCCCATTCCTCCCTCCAGTCTAGCTCTGGTGTTACTGGGAAACGCCGAGAGTAAAGAAACAGAGGCCAAATCCAAGAGTTACTGTGTGACTTCCTCTCCGCGTTGTGTTATCATTCCAAAATCAAACATAAATACATTTTCAGTACTCAGTTATTCACATTAATCTTCCCTCTGACTTGGTTGGCTACCTTGGAGAACTGATTGTATTGCATAGGCAAGTAATTATTGCCATCTGAATTTTTGAATACCGGCTTATACAAAATACACATTTGACCATCTACTTTGCAAATAGGCATTTTATCTAAAGATTAGGAAACAAGTTTGTTTTGAGACACCAGAGAGAACTCAGGATGCCCACAAGAGAATATAGCTTAGGATTCCAGCCTTTCCCATGATGCTAAGAGAGGAAGTGGCTAATCATTACATAATCTACTAGAAGTTTTAGATATGGTACTTTCAAACAAGAGGTAGTATGTGGACCTCTAAGTAGAATATATGCTCTGAATCTAAAATACTATTGCTTCTCCCTGGAACAAACCATCTAGCAGATTTATCAGCTCACTGAGTGACTGAGTTCCATTAATATCAAAGGAAGAATATGATGGTCTCTATGGCATTTAGAAAAAAAAAAATCTCCCCAAACTAGGTCTCCACATGGATATTTTCTGTTGGTTGTGTTCAGATCTAGGAAGGTGTCACACAACTACAAGTTATATATATATATATATACATATACATACATACATATATATACACATATACATATACATATATATATATTTGCATTCTTTCAATTTGGCTTATACTCAGACCACTTAAAAGCAAATATTGCTGTTCTGAGCATTGTTTCACCTTTTCTTTTCTTTGTTAATTCTCACTCCAGTGGTATCATTGGCCTGATTCCACTATGTCAAATGTATGCAGCAGAGAAAGGGGATACACCAGCAGCTGGAGGAGCTGAGCGGAAGGAAGGAGACTACAACATATTAATCCCATTTTAAGCAACAGGCACTGTGTTAAATGCTTTCAGATACAATACCACATTTAATCCTCATGACGGTCTTGCAAGAGCATTGTTATTATTCGCACATGAAGAAACTGAGGCTCGGAGAGATTAAGATTCGAGCCAGGGTCTATTGAACTCAGGAGTGCCAGTTCATTCTGAGTTCCAGCTAGATCTACCAGAGAGCTTAGGACAGGTCTCCAGGAATCCTTGAGATGAGATGTATAATATTGAGGTCAAAGATGAGTCTAAATGAGTTGGACCTTTCCACTTAGCAGAAGGTTTCTTTATTGACAAAATATTCTGTCAAGCTGTCCCCTGAGGGCTAAGCCAAAATTCTTTCTAACAGAATGAAGACCTGCGCTCATCAGGAGAATGTTGCGATGTTGCTCTTTCAGCTCCAGATCTGCTCCTCGGAACCAGGTCATGGACTTTCCATCTACAGTTTTGCTTAGTGTGTTAAGATCAGATGAACAGGGCTGAGGAAGCTGTAGGCAGACAGAATTAGTGATAATTCTTTCCCACAATACTGCACTTCATTCTTCTAACATACCTCAAGTGCATGCCCTCGGCCAAAACAGATCTGGCAAGAGGGAGATTAACAATGATGACAAAAATAGTCCCTGACTTGATAAAACAAATATCAACTGGGTCAGGGGACAAGAACTGCCCATAACCAACCTTAGGATCTAATATGTTCCTCATTAGGACAGGATTGCACCATCTTAAGTATTTCACCTCATGCTAACTCTGAAGTTAGACCTTATACCCCTGCCCTTGAACTTAGTCAATATTTGCAAACTGCGGGGGAAAAAAAAGAGGATATAGATCCGCAAGGGAGGGAAATGCTTTAAGATATTCTGGAGTAACTTTTTTGGTTTTCTGTAAGCTCATAATTTCCTATTTGTTAATCTTTCAAACCTGACTTTTGGAGAATAGGTTACTCGGTGGATATTTTATGTGTTATTGTGTGCATTATGGGAGGGGAGGAGGTGTACATTTTCGTTGAATAAAACGTGGCTTTGTCTTGGTCTGTGTTCCATAATTTCCTCTCAAGATAATGATGAGCTCATTTGAACCTATCCGTCTCTAGATCAGTAAACACTCTGCATGGGTCAAATTCCAGCCACAGACCCTGGGCTCCTGCACTTAGAGAACCCATTGATTTTCCCTTTCCTGAGGCTTCAGGGTGAGAGGTCAGGCCAGGTGGGGGTGTGGGTGGCTTAGAGGCCCTCTGCCTCCAGCCACGTCCTTCCCAAGTCGCCAATTCCCAGAATCGTGAGCACTCAATCTCACAAAGCCCAGAACAGTTTCAGCGTCTGTGTGCGCCTTCTTCAATACCTCCCTCTGTGCCTGCCTTTTGTCCTCCGCCCAGACTTAGAGCATGATTTTTGTGCCATCTGTTTCGCATGTTACTTTCTTCCCTGATCACTCGCCCTGAACTCTGGTCTTCCTAAATAAAGTTTCCCACCTCTTTCCCCATTTCTTCCTTACCTGTGATAGGAAACTGCAAACTCATTATCGCACTGAGCAAGGCCGACATGTATGCGCCTTCTGCATATTTGATCCCCTCCCTCCCGTTCATCACACCCACTCCTACAAACCACTCAGAGCGTACTCCCTTTGAAGACGGGGTGCATAGCTCTCTCCTGTTTGCGTACCTTGCTTGCTTCCCTTTCCATGTGCTCAGCAAGGGTTGATTGGGGCTATTATTGAGAAAAGGAGAAAAAAAGGAATAAGGCACCAATGCTGAGGTGGCGTTTAAAATGCCAGTGATGTCCCTGTGAGGACAGCCATGTTTCCCACTCCCCGTTTAACAATAATTCTTCCTGCCCGACTTCCTCTTCCTTCTACCATTTACTGAGCACATTCGATACCAAGACTTTTAGTGGATACCTAATATTCCATAGGCTATGGACTTAAAACGTGAATCTTACAACTAAAAGGACATATACAACTTTACAAAAACATTAAATTTTTGTATGGCTGTGGAATAGAGAAACAGTTATTCTTGGGGTCAGTTCTATCTGAGTTAAATTTACTTTAAAGAGATGTAAAGTAACCATTTATTTTAATAGTTTACCCAGTGAAAGACATTTAGTTTGTCGACAATTTTCCATTATTACATATAATTCCACAAGGACTATTCCTAAACATGCCACATAAAATTTAGACACATTAACTGACGTCTTCCCAAACCAGTATCTGTGACTCTTCCTTGTTCAGTCAGATACAGCCACAGCTTCTAGAAGGGATTCATGGAGCAAATGCAGAGAATAATGTATCAGGGTTTTAACTTTTCAATTTCTATATAAGGTCTTAAAACTCAGTGTTGAGACAATAGTCTTGAAAGTCAAGGCTTTTAACTTGCCTGGTCTGGCTTTTTTTTTTTTTTTTTTTTTTGATAAAAAAGACTGTTAAGCACCAAAGGAATCAAGGCATAAAGTTTCATCCACAACAAAGAAGAGAGAGGTAACAGGTGAGGAGCCAGCCTGTCTGGCTGAGAGTTTTCCTGGACTCGGGGGCAAAACGCCTAAGAGAAGAGAGACTTAATCAGACCCTGTTCCCGCAAAGAGGCCTGCTCCTTTTGTCTGGGCTGAGCCTAGGACTTGGATGGAGGTGACAAGACAGCAAAGTCTGTTGAGGGGTCTGGTGGAAGGAATTTCTATCTATGTCCTACCTGTCACCTAGAATATAGTAGCCATGCAAAGTGCCCTGGGCTGGTATGCCGTGGCTAGGAAGGGTACAGATTTTATGAACACCGGGAGCAGAGGGCCTCAGACTCAGAATGGCTTGAGAAAAAAGACAAATATTCCTGTGTCCAGACCACTGGAGAAAATATGACAGGGAAGAAAGTAAACCAATGATGGCCTGAGGATGCCTCAGTGGAAATTGGTGTGAACCCAAAAGCCCAATGCAGTAATGGCTGCATTGGCAGACAAAGCCTGGCACTCTGGTGACAACCTGGAATCCGATGCCTCAGGACTCTCTGCTCAAGGACCAGAGAGAAAAGCATGCTTAAACATCAGCCAACAACCAAGAAGCCTCCTCACCAATGCCTAGGAAGGGAGCAGAAAAGGTGGAAGCTAGTCTGAAAGTGACTAGACTGTTTTCTACCATCAGACAAAAAGGAGCTTGAAGTAGAGATTAAGTTGAGTTGTAAGGAAAAAAAATCACACATTTTAACCTAACTAAGTATGTGCCTTTGTGATTCTTATCTGTTCCTAAGTGCAAATATTTCTAAAAGGTTGACTGCTAGATGTGGATTGGTGAGGCGAAAGCATGCACATTTTTAAGCATCATGGATATTGCCAAGTTCCTCCCCAACATTTTATTGCTTAGAATGCGATTCTCGTGAGCTTTACCAAATCGCCTGGGTCAGAGCTGCCCAAGTCAATGCTTCTTTAGAGTCTGTTATCTTACCCTGTCTTCTTAGAATATAAACAAATTTTAACTTTAAGTCAATAGTCCAGAAAATGAAATTGTCATGATTCCTTTTATAGAATGAAGAGACTACCTTTAAGTTGCATTAATTTTCTGGATTTCTTTTTTAAAAGATTACTGAGGAAATGCTTAAAGCTCTACTAGGTGAATCTGGCTTTTTTCCAAGACTCAGAGTTCCAAAAAGACATATTAAAATGGGACATGGCCTCTGAATTAGGTAACCTGGCAAAATAAATGGCTGAAAGAGCAAAGGCTACTTGGCTTTAGTAAGAGAAGAAATTAGGAAGCAGTCGCACGCAGTGTTTAAGTTAGCTGACAGCCCCAACAAGAAATATTTGTTTCCATTTTCATTAGAAGGCAAAAAAATAATAAATAAATAAATAAAAATCAACATATCAGGAAAATTTTTATGCTTCTCACCCAGAAGTAAGTCTAGCTCTTTCTTCATCCCAGTTTGTTACAAGTAATGAACCCTGTTCGTTTATAGCATAGTATTTTTTTTAATTATTCTGCTGAAATGCTTATATTTTATTTAGGATTTTTGCATTGATTTAGATCCGTTTATCCAGTATGATCCATTTTTGAATATTTGATAGAATTCACTCATAAAACTATAAAGACCAGGTGCCTTTGGGAGAAGAAAAGAAAGGAGATTGTTTTTTGGCTAATGTTTCCAATTCCTTCTCTGGCTTTGGCTTCTTTTTCTTTTCTTTCCTTTTTACTTCTAGAGTAAATGTTGACACCTTCTTTTTGTGAAGAAATTCATCCATTTCGCTGCGATTTCTCACCTATTTAACCATAGTGTTGATTCTGTAAACTCCGAGATGTCAAATGGAGAAAGGCAGAAATAATACTCAATTGGCAGCGTAGAATTATTCATCAGTTTTTCTAGAATATAGATACCTACACTCAGATGCATGCTTGAGTACACGATCGCTTATCCTCCTCTGCGTCAGACTTCAAGACTTTCTTGCTCAACCTTACACCCATTGCTGAGCTGCAAATGGGAATTTAGAGAAAACGTTTCTTCGCTTATCAAAGATTTTCCAGTTGTGAATAACTGGAAATAAGACCATCAATTTTTGTAATTATTTCCCAACAGGTCAAGGGGAACGACATTGACAAGAAATCCATAGCTCCTATTTTCATACCAAGGAATTTCCAATAACTGCAAAGCATAGAGTACTATTTGCACAAACACTGGGGAAAACCCAATGCTTTCTCCACCAGCAGATTTATTTGCAGAGACACAGGCATTTTTTCCAGGGTGGCTGCCAAACTATCTCCTGAGCCTGTCTAGCTAGCACCTGGGCCACTCGGCAGGGGGCTTTGCAAATAATACCCTCCCCTTTGCCAGGGTAGAGGCAGCCTGAGTGATTCTGTTTCAGTCTGTTATGGTACCTTAATCTTTCTAAGCTGCTCCACTCCTATTCTGGGGCCTACCCAAGCTTGGTTGGCTGGAGGTGTGGCCACAGCAGCTATATGTCTGAGGCTGAGGGCAAGGGCCTAGGGAAATGGTAAGGGTGGCACAGAAGCCTTCAATTTCTAGAGAACCTTTATGTTCTTCAAAATTTGAATGTCTTGGGAAGTTGCGATGTGTCTGGATGTAATCTTAGCTCACACCTTAAGAAAGCATGCAAGATGACAAAAGCCACCAACTGGGGGAGAAGAAAGGAAACTAATAGTTATGTGTCAGGCTCTGTGCTATCTCCATGGAATAAAAATAATCTTTTTGTTTAAGGAGTGATAGAACTCACATAAGCAATTTTTATTTTAATTTTTGTTTTAATTTTTACATTCATCTTTAAAGCTCTCTCACTCTACCCCATGAGTATTGTGTTGTTCAGCAGAGAACTCCTTTCTTTAAATGAAGTTTTGACAGAACCTACTTGTTATTTAAGACTCACATTCGCACTTAGAGATCTGTTCTATCGTACTCAGTGAGATCATTGTTGTTTTAAGTAGAGAACTGCTCTTTTTAAATGAACATTTTATTGCATCCTGATATAAAGATGAAGCTCCTTTGATTAAAAGAGGTCCCAGTCTGGTGGCCCTTGAGCTAATAACCACATTACCCTAGAGATCTAGGTAATAAAAACCACTGAGTTAGATTATCTCCTACATTTCTTCAGTGCTAATCATTTTCCTCTGTAACCAGGAAAATAAGCCAGTCTCCAGTAGAGAAGGGTCCCCCTTTCTGTGAGATCTTATTATCGATTTTGGGAACATTAGGGAGGGCTCTGTGACTGTGGGCAAGGAGACAGGTTCTGGAGCGGGAGGGAAAGAAGGTCATGGAGGCAGAAGTGCCTGGGCAGATGGTACTGCATTCAGGTAAGGTGAGATACCATGCGAAAGACCTGGCCTTTTGTTTGAAGAAGAAGGCCTTCAGCCCCTCCTTGCTCTCATTCAGAGTCCTTGGACCGGATATGAAAATGTAAACAGTATTGCTGTGTGCCATGTATATTTTTATGCACATACTACCAGGGGAGAAACACACCTAGACAGTGATCTCTTAATGTTAACTTCCCAGATGGCTCATTCCTGTGAACAGAGGATGACTGGGGCCACATAGGAGCACTAAATACCTGTGACAGGCAGAGACACTGAAGGGAGAATGGATCCCAGAGAGAAAAAGATAGAGTCACACTTGGCCAACTTCCGAATCTCGCCCTTGCTTGCTCCTGCAGCTTAAATTGCCTTTCTTACGAGAAGCAAAAATATTTTATTATTTTTTGCAAAAACATATTAATAAACTTTTATTTTTTTTCCACGTAGAAATCCTTTGAAGAAAGTCAACATGGCGACTGCAATGATTCTAAGACTCCTTTAGCCTTTTTATAATTCTTGGGATTCTCTTGGACACTCAAGGGTTGTGATTTGCCTTGGTTTCCCTGGGTAGGCTCTGTAAAGGTTTTAGAAATGAATTGATTGGAGGCGGTTTGTTTGTTTGTTTGTTTGTTTGCTTTTGACACCCAAAGCAGCGCTCTCTTAATTATTTTTCCTTTGGCTAAAAAAGTCACCCTTTAGAGTTTTATCCCAGAGTCTTGACCCTCCCTACAAAAGGTTATATTGTTAGTGAAAAGCATCATTTCTTTCTTTAGTAATCTTTTACAATTTTGCTTGGATGTTAGCCATTTTCTAAAATCGTATTAGCTATTTTTCTTTATATATGTGTCCCTTGCATTTTATGCCTTTTAAAATACAGGATTGTTCATAGACCCACAAACCTGGTGAAACAATGCAAATATTTGACGTTTTCCTCTGATTTTTATTCAGGGGCCTCTATCCCTCACCTCAGCATGCATTAATTGTGAAAATGTGATAATTTTTAGGTGTTAGTCTTTAAGAAAAACTTGTAAATCATTTATGATGATGAATGAAGAGAAGAGTGAATAAAATCCACCTTTTCTTTATTATTAGCTTGCGAAGCTTATAGTTTCAAGTATAATGGGAACTGGCAGACATCAAGACAGGTGGGTGTGGAACAAGGTTTGTGATCAGGGTTCAGGTCAGTGCTGAGAACGGTGGTGCACATTATTCCGGGCTGATGCTGTCAAATAATTTAGTCACAAAAGTAATGATTTAAAGCTACATGTTTAATAAACCTCCTATCAGAAAACATTACCACCTGCTACGACTTCTTAGCGATTTAGTCACTACCTGGATTATCTAATCTGGTTTAAAGCAGATCAGTATTAAATAAGTTCAAGAAGATGGAAGAATCATTACATTACTGAAAATGTCTTCTCCCTTTCAAGACCAGGTAGAAGGTGTGTGTATGGGGGGGTGGGCGCGGGAATCCTTTTTTTTCCAATCGAAATATTTTGGCCTAAGTGGACATAGTCATGCTCTTTTGCACAATTTAGTTAGGAAGGCTGGAATTTAAATTTGTGCCATTGATAGAAAAACAGCTGAAAATGGAAAAATACCGTTAACACTTAGCAGTTTTGATATTGCATTGATTCTAAGCATCTTCATGTCAATAGAGTCAAAATATAAAGTTTTCATTATTTAGGCGAAAGCAAAAGAAATCTGAGAGATTAAGAAGGCTGTCTATAATAATATGGAAGACAGAAAGGGAAGTACAGCTGTGAATGGTGTATAAACACAGTCAATCTCAAGTATGCAATGATTTCTGCTCATTCGTGTTTATGATTCGACGTGACTTTAAACCACAGGGAGAGAGAAAGGAAATTTTTAAAAGCCCCACAACCAGCATGTTTTTAGTTTGATACATGCTGACAATCGTGTCTAGAGGAACGTTTTAGAAAGGTCTCGAAATTTTACATTACCACTTAGTTCTGGGTTCAACTAGAGTAGAAACAGTACAAGCTCTCACTCCCATATTTCAAGTAACATATTTGCCATCTCGTGACTTCTGGGGCCATCTTTCCTTGTTCTTCGGATCATTAGACATTAGCAATTGTTCATCTGAATTGAGCTCATAACATTGTTGTGAGCCAAAGTTTTCATTGTTTTTGAATTTTGAGCGCTAAAGTTAAATCTGTGAGAAGAGGTTTCAGAGAGAAAGCTAGCCGATTACTACAAGTGTCTGCAGTAAAAATGATCCTTTCTAGGAGCTGCAGGTATGCATGTATTGGTTAGGTTTGTATAATTAAGAACTGTAATGAAAGGAAAAGTCCATGATTGATTTTACGGTCGCGACTGATCTGTCGTCCTATGATTCGAAACCAGCCCAGAAACGAAATGTCAGATGTTTAAAAAAATCAGACGGCACTGAGCTTGTAATGTATATTTTATTTTGCACAAGCTTGCATATATACTGCACATACATTCAGTTTAAGAGAAGATGGAAGGCACACAAGGCAATTGGACTACTGTATCCTTTAAGTGGTACAAAGCAAAAGGTAAAAGTTTGGAGAGTATACAAAAGCTTAAAACACACAAAGTAAAACCCCCTTCCCACCCTCCCCCCCAACGACTTTTTATTTCCTGTTTTAAAATTTAGTAGCTGCCAAACTAATTTTTTTTTTTTTACTTTTACTTTAAAATCAATTGTCTACTGCACCTTTTTATTTTCTTTTTAATATGGACAGGGAGTCTCATTTTTAAAATCATATCAATTAATATTACAGTACATCCTTGGTAATACAAAATTGTACACCTTCATCAAATAAATTAGGATAAATTAAACCAATAAATTATGCAAAGTCTTCAGAACAATAGACAACAACAAAAATCCACAATTGAAATTGCCTCTAGCTAAAAAAAAAAAAAAATCAAAAATTGACTTTATCGGTTATTGTACTATATTCAAATCAAAGGATCTTTATTACAAAAAAAAGAGCTTAATAATGCTATTTACAACATATTGCTAAATAATATAAAGGCAGTGTTTTGTCACGGTTTATACTATATACATATGAGAAATGGCTGGGACAATATCGGGGAAGCCACGACCTTTGATTCTTCTAGGTAGCGCTGAGACCAATCCCAAACACGTTTGTTTTTCTCATTCTCATTTTGAAGTGGTAATATACGATTTTAAAACACTCCCCCTGCCACATGGAGAATTAGAATATTTAAAAAATACAGAACGAATGCATTTTTGCAAAAGAGGGCCAGTCTGTTTGCCTTTTCTGTTGATGTTTGTGCATTTTAGGGGGTGTCAGATTTGAGAGAGGGTTCAGCTGAAAAGACTCAAAGCCCAGATGCTTCCAGATTCTGTTATATTCTTAGAAGGATAATTATAAGAAGATGTAAAGGTTAAATACCAGTTTTGATCCCAGCTCTGAACATGAGCATTTAAGCTTTAGTTTTATAGATGGTTTACAACCAACAGATCTACAGAAAACAAAGCTGCATTTCCTTCAACATAACATTTAAGTGCAATACAGTAACTGCTTACTCATATAAACCAGTTACATTCTTTTAAGGGGAGCTTTTTGAAAACAATGCTTCTTGTAATTTACAAACACAGAATTTGTACCAGAAGGAAACATTTGTACTATTCACACCAATGAATATTCTATAATATACATGGCAAAAAGATTTTCTCTGTCCTCACATGTACACTGCTTCTGTCAGGGGAGTCTGTGAACCACTTTTTCTTTAATGAATTTATGATTGCTTCTGAGGGACATCCTATTTTTAAAACCCTCAAATCCTTAGCTTTATGACTTAATATTAACCTGTGTGTGTGTATGCGTGTGTGGGGGTGGGGGAGGAGTTACTTACTATATGTCTTCATGTACATAGAAAAGAAATTTCATAAATTTACAGAAACTGCATTACCCTTGCCCTTGACATCTGATGAAAGAGACTGTTATCTTTTAAAAGTAGAGAGCAGGATTTTCAAGAATGCTTTCAACTGTCTATACAGTCACTGGTGTTCATAATAAATTCAACAGATGTTGTGAGAATGTAGTTATTTATTAAAATCTCATGTCTTACGTAACAACAGCCATGAGGTTAAATATTTACATTGCTTTATAAAAGTTCCCCTCTTGCTTTAGTGTTTTTGTTTTGCTTTTTTTGTTGTTTTAAATTTTTTTTTTAAATGATATTCACCCACATCCTTAGTACAGCAACAAAGATTCCGCGAACATAAAACACTTTAATTAAATAATACTCGGAGGCACAAAGCAAACTTCAGGAATATGTGAGTGAACAGTTCCTTAAATAATTACTACATTCTACCATCTTCCACATTGTTTTTTACCATTTAATGTGAAACGTCCTCATTAAACAGCCAGAGATACAGTAAGAATTAAATGTTTTGTTGCTGCAAATAGAACATTCTTTTCACAAAACATAACAAATGTCTAAAATAGGTCCTTAAATCTAGATAGGAAAAGGTAAGCTTTCCACTTCACACGCATATATATATGTATATTTTTACATGTGTGTATATGTGTGTGTTTTTATGTTCACACATCTGCACACACATATATAGCACATGGTATGAAATATTGCTTCTATACTACTTTTTATTAGGCTAAGAAAACACAAGATCTGCACCACAGTTACAAAAAATTGGCTTCTACAAGAATTTTCAAAACTCGAATGCTGCTCAAACAATTGAGGAAAAAAATAATTTGCGGTATCAAACTGTTCTAAAAATTCTCTTCTTCAAAAACGTATTCTCCCGCTTTGTTTTAAAAAGACACAAAATATGCATAGCTATCAACGTTATGTCAAACAGCCAGAAGAAAAAAAGAATCTAGTGTTTATTGCAGCCGTAGTAATTGGAAATAAAGTCAAAAAGATGAAATCGAAAGCCACAGAAGGCACAAGAACAATTGTACTTGTGGGAAAAAACTGGTATTTTGAAGGATTTTTTAAAATCCTCCCGCTGGTGCATTTTAGGTCTAGGCACAGACTATAGTCTCAAGTGTATATGCAAAAATAATTTAGGGTTAGCAGAAAATAAGTGGTAATGTGGTATTTCAACATGGACTTTAGATTTTTATTTTTTTTTTTCTATGTAAACTGTCCCTCATCCTTTGCTCTCCCACCATAGAAAGTTAACTTTCTCCCAAGTAGCCAATTTTCACTTGGTGAGAGTTAAGATTTGAAAGATGGTGATTTAAAGAAAAAAAACCTGTTAAATAGGAATTTTGAGAGACAGGTTTTTGTCATTTTCCAATGCACTGGGAGGCACAATGTTTTACAATTGCAAAAGGGGAGGAAAACACCTTAAAGCAAGGTGGTTGAGTTCTAGTTCCAGAACGATGAGGTGAGCTTATCTTCACGCTGCAATTTCTACTCCATAGTAATTTCTATGCCTCAGTGAACATCGAGAGGATGTAATCGTTGATAAGAGCATCAGCATTTGGTTGTGAACACGCACTTTTGCTTAATTTGGCTATTTAAATTAGAGAGGCAGGGGAGAATAATACGAAAAATCCAGATAAGTCTGGAATCAATACCGAATTTGCCCCGGATCCAGAAGATTCGAGCACACAGGTGAACACACCGCAGTTTTGCCTTTTACCTCGCAAACGGCAACCCAACGCTGATACGAATTACATGGAAACGCAAAGACCCAGGTGTATCTGACGTGGACAGTGCATGCCACACTCTTTTACAAGAAGCGAGGCAAAAGAGTGTGACCAAGGGTTGAGATTGCTTCCCTACCTTATGCTGATTGAATTTTTTTTTTTTTTTTGGTTCGCATTTTATTCCAAGGTAATGATTATCTGAACTTTTTTTTTTTTCCTCGAGCAAGCTGGACCAAGAACAAATCGGATCTGATGGCTCTGGGTGCGTTGTGGAAGACAGTGCAAGCCACGTGATGTGTCTGTGGGCGCAGAGCGAAACCGGTGGTGTTCCAGCCCACGCCACGGTGCTCTGTCTACACTGCGGGGGCTGGCTAGTTTCCTCAGTGATGCGGGCCATCAGAGGACTGTGCTGTTTAGTTTAAAGTCAGCAGGTTTTAAGGCTTTGTGCTGACAATAACTGCCTTCATACATTCCTGTCCATCAGCAGAATTTATAAACGATGTTAAATTACAGCGATTGGGTCAGCTGGTTAGTCACGTGGGTCGACCTGCATTCTCCGAAGTCAGATGGATTTTTATAAAATTGAAGGAAAAATAGTATTTATGTTCTCTATGATCTAAATACCAAGTCTGTTACTGTGTCATTTTAGGAGGTGTATATCAAATCAAATTACTTAAGGGGAAAGAAGGGTCAGGAAAAACCTACTAGAGTGAACAAGGAATTCTTACTGCATCTGCACACGAAATCCATCTAAGAAAACAAGTGTGAATGCCACACGACTTTTTAAGAGCAAATATGGGACGTTGTCTACCTTTGAAAAACTGGAAAAAGAGAAAAAGAAAAAAGAGGAGAACCATCGAAGAAAGCATAAAGTAGCAGCTAGCTTTCTTATGTGTGCTGAAATTGTGTCTTTTGGGTTGATCCCCAAACTTTGCTATGCTATACACTCTTCTCCCATTTTGGTCAATACTAGCTTCTGAATTAGAAGAGATTTTATCAATTGCTTTAAAATGCTACACCTAAAATGAAGAAACACTTAATTAGACTGTCACCGCTTTGAACTATCCATCAGGGTAGTGTGGAATTGTATATGAAAATAGGTCATTTTCATACACGCTCCTCTCAGGAGGTGAAGATCAAGTCAGCTAATGGCTGTCAACAAACTTCTAGCGTAAGCAGGAAATTTATGGTCAAGTGGGGATGTCCTTTGTTCCTGACTATAGGAAGATATTCAGAAAATAGTGGGTTTTTTTGGGGGAAGTGTTAAATAGTAAACAGAAATAATAATTCTTGTAAGCATATAAACAAATTTGAGCAAAGAGTAAATTTGAAACTTATGTGCCTTTTAATATCTGAAGCAAGATAAATAGAAAATGATAACAAGTTACAGGGGCTTTTTGCTATGAAGAATGATAAAGACTCACTTATTATGAAGAAGAACCTATTGGAAAATTTAGAGAGGTGACTAGAGGATCATGGATGAATTTCTAGTCTCATCTTAGAAGAGTCAGTTTTGTGAAAAATTGCTTTGCCTCCATGAGAAGTTGGTACTAGTTTGGGGTATCTGCCATTTCTCTTAGGAAAGGCTTGACAGTGATTATTTTTCTTTTTGAAATTTGGCCTTTTGCGGTACTTTAAAAATAAGTTATTCATCTGCCATTGGCGTTATTTTTAAACATGAAATAAAAAGCTACTTACTGAGTTTAAACCAAATAGTTAAGTGTATGAAGTGGTTTCATTGAGTTTTCCAACCTTCTTAGCAGTAAAAACAAGAGACACATCACCGTAGAGCTGTGCTGTGTCGTGGGTCCCCCTCTGCCAACCGCCATTCACAATTATACCATCCGTCAGGCAGAAGCATCTTTAACGAATGCCCTTCCTTGCTAATATAAACTTTACACACGTCAACATTCCTTTTTCCCTGAAAATTAACCCTATTTTAAGTCTCCAAATGTTAAGGGCCTTGGGCAAAAGTAAACTAAAGGCAGAAGGAAAATAACCATCCCCTTGCAATGGAAAACAAAAGAAGTCGAGAGAAAGGTGATGAGGAGGAATTCCCAGCTGATTTCATAACACATCCATGCCTCCCACACACACACATATATATGAAATCAAAACCTAGACACGTAGAACTTGGACATCCAGAGGGGACTGCTACTATTCATACATTCGAAAAGAGTTGTTGAAATTTCTACTCATGAAGCAGCTCTTGGAGGCAGTTCGGGGATTTGAAAATCTCAGGGACTTCACTATCCAGCTTGCAGATGACCTTGTATATGGCCTTCTTCCAGGAAGGATCAACATCTTTGCCTGCGATAATGGCATTGAAAAACTCCCGTAATGTGATCTGTGCAACTTCCAGGAATCTCTCTGGAACCTGCTGATACAAGGAGACAATGGCATTAATAAAGTTTTCAGTTTCAAGTCTCCAGTTCTTCAAAGGAAACTGAGCTAAGTTCTTCGTTTGAGAAAGGGGCTTACATGGCACCTGCATTTTCTAAAAATGGCCGGCCTCTCTTCTCTTATGTAAAGTTGTTATATATAGCAGCACTGTAATGTGGAGGTTGACAGCTTTGTAGAGTTTTAGAAAGACCTAGGCCAAAGATACATGCAGACCAGTGGAAAAGCTAGGATTCCATTGAGAATATTAGGGCATTAATGAAATAGGTGTATTCCAGGAGCAAGTCTCCAACCAGTCTTTCAAACTGTGAATCCTATTTCCTTTGGATTTCCATTACGAAAACAAAATGTGTTCTCAAAAGTCGGATAAATAATTGGCCTTTGATATAAACTAAGCCCAAGAAAACCAAAGTCCGAGTTGCGTGTTTGAACCAGAGGGTTGACTCGCGTGCTAAATTGTATATCGAAGTAATCTGTACTATAAAGCACTCTACACACAAAAAGGAGTGAGATAATGACATTAACTCTGAGTCCTAAAATATAAAATTTGTACTGAATCTTAAAATTATACACCAGAAAATTCTTTACCTTGAGATGAGCTATGCTCCATAAGAAAGCGATTTATATAGCTAATAATAATAAAAAAAATTAACATTCTTGTAGTGCTTATTAAGTGTTGGGCGATGTGTTACAAACTGAACGTGAATTATGTCATTCAATCCCCTAACATCTCCATGAGGTGTTATTATCCCCATTTTACAGTGAGAAAACTGAGGCTTAAAGAGATCAAGGGAATTGTTCAAAGTCGTTATAGCCCAAGATAAATATTCAACAAATATTCTTTTTAGGATCCCTATTTTTTTCAATCCTTTTCTTCCACAGCAATTAGTATATATGTATAGTGTGTGTGTGTGTGTGTGTGTGTGTGTGTGTGTGTGTGTGTGTGTTTCTTAATTGTTTATTTAATAGTCTGACCTCTTGTCTAGGGAAAGGAGTAGCTAGTGATATTCTCTTTTAGTATTCTAAAGCATGGCCTGTCTTTCCCCATCTCAAGATAATGGATTCACAGAATCATTCCAAGAACTCAAAATTTTCCAAGTACACACTAATGCTCAGTAGATTTCTTTTAGTGGGGTACTTTTGCATTAATAATGTTTTATTTTTACAGTAAGTGCAGACATATGAGGAAGAAAATGCCCTATAGTTGTATGTGTAGACAGATCTGTCTACACATATAGAAGAGATGAAAGATTTTCACGTCAGTTAAGACATGTCACTTATCAAACTAAAAGGGAGGTATTGTCCCGTTGAACATAATCGATCCCTTTCTCCCCACCTTTTCGCAATGTGTGCAATGGACCTTTCTATAATGATAGTGACTGTTAAATTAAACTAGAATGGTCACTATTTTTACACAGACTGTTTTAAACATTTAAAACTGGACATAGAAGTTCAATGCTTCCAGTGGCAAGTCACTTATCCTTTAAAATAAACCTATTTACTTTATAGGGAAAAAAAAAGGCCCCCCACCTGTGGCCCATCAGAGCCTAGCAACAGGAAGAACTTTCAGCGGCCCCTCCCAAAGACGCACACATTGGCCAGTTTCTCACCACCTAGTTCCCAGCACTGCCTAAAAAACCATCAAAACACCACCTTGTCCCCTATTAATGTGCAAACCCGTAGGCCCCAATGGCCATTCCTGCAGAGTTCATCTGGAAGTTTTACAAAACTTTGGTGATTTTTCTCCAAACCTCCTGCATACACATGAGTATTTGTGGGATGGGAGGGGCCTGGAGGAGAGATAAGCACTCTCACTCACCTTAGACTAATAAGTGAAACGTCATTAAGCAATTTTTTTGAGCTCTCTCCCCACTTTCTCCCAAAATGATCCCTCACATTTGATCAAATGGGCATTACTGAGAGAAGGAATCTGGCTGGAGGGCAGTTAGGCAGTGAGGATACCCACTCTACTTGGTTTGAAAGCTGTTAGCCAAAAGCTACAGAAACATAATCGTGAGCACTTATTAGAATAAACATTTAAAGAAGTGTGGTTTTACTGGCCACTGGCAACAGAGCCATGACGAAGATCTACGTTCCTTGAACACTCGGCGGTGTGACATGGCATGGCAGAGAGCTGTGAGGGACGGAGAGTACCGCAGCTGCTCTAGATGAAGTCAGAGAAGGCTGGAAGCCCCGCCCACTCCAAGGAGCCCACGGGTCTGGGAGCCGGGTGGGGGTGGGGTGGGGAGGGGAGAAGATAAATCTAGAACAGTGTCAGTCAGCGCTAGGGGGAGGGAAGGGTAGTTCTAGCGTTTGCCTGAAAACAAATTAACTTCTTGTGTGTGGGGGGGTGAGGGGCAGGGGTGGTGTGCAGCATCCACCTCACTATGCTTATCATTTGCCATGCTTCTTAATGATTTTTGGTGGGTTTTATCCTTTTTAAAACATTCGTTTCTTTTAGTAGTACTCTTGGGGTGTCCTTTAACATCTTTTGTACTTGTCTTGATATTATTTATCTTTTCACCTACTTACATCTAGTTGTAATGAATTTATCGAAGTTGTCTTTAGATAAAGAACCATGGTTTCTGCTCTCACATCCCCCATAATGCTTAGCAGCGTTCTTCTGAATAGTCTTTGATAGATCCTAATGAGATCTCGCCTTCTGCTTTATTCCATATTGCTCTAGAATCACACTCATCTTCTCCCTCAATACTTAAAAAAAAAGGAATTTTTTAAAAAGATGGAATTTAACAAATTGGAACAGATCTCCGAAATCATCATTTTATACAGGAAGAAACTGTGAGTCTATGAGATGAAGAAATTATGCGATTAAGAGACTTATGAAAAATAACTTGTCCAGGTGTCATTCCATTAAACCATTTTTGCTCTTTTTAAATGCATTTTCAGTTATTCCTACTTATCTGAGGCATCAAAACCTGGACAAGCTGTGATCTGTGATTGAAACAAACCACAGAAGATCTAGGAAGTTCAAAATAAATGAGACTGGTACGATGATCTCAGGAGGAGACTTTGTCTTTGGTTTATGCTTGGGAAGGGGTGAATTCTTTGCAAACAAATGAAATTGTTTGCTCATTTAGTGCTTACTTTGAGGCAATAATCCTGCAACAAACTGGGTTACATAAAATAAAGTTATAATGAGATCCTCTAATACTAGAGCAATTCATCTTTTTTGGTGGCTCCAGAGAAGCAGGCTGATGGATAGCAGCTTGTCTTCTGAGACCACCAAAGAATTCCATCCACAGGGAGAAATATCACCCATGAGAAAAAGAGACCCTTACCTCTCTTCTAGAAACATTTCCCCAACTCCATTGAACAGAGTAAAGTTGAGGCGGGGGGTGGGGGCGGTGCTTTAGAATTCAGTCTTCTGAGAATAATACTGCCTTGATTTTTCTGTACCTCTTCACACCTAATGGATTTCCAATCACTAATAAACATCTGCAGAAAATCCCTTAGTGACAAGTAATCCCTTATCTAGGTTTCTTTTAATAGAACCCAACAATGTGCAGAATGAACCCTAGAGTATCTCCTCAGCATCAGGTGGCAACAGTCAATCAAGTCCCTGGAATGCAAGACAATGCAGGGCTGCTGGGAGGGGGAGGGAGGGCCATGCCTTTGGACATGCCACAGGGGAAAAACAAAAGCCTCCAAAGTCTCTGGCTGGGACTCTGAAGCTATTGTGGGAGCTGCTGTGCGGAGTGTTCTTCAGGAGAGGAGAGTGGAAACTTTGCTCTGATAAAAGGCATCCCAATATAGGAACCTCACCCCGAACGGTCCCGCCTCTCCTTGCCTTGATATTTGGAGGGGAATAATATTGCGATGAGGTACTTGAAGGCACTCATAAATCTGAAGGGGGCTGGCTATCACCATCTACCAATTTCATCACAATTGTCTGTACTTGAGTCTCCTCACAGCAAGAGGGCCTTGTGGGCTTCCATGAAATGGAGAAAATGGGAGGATGTTTTCAAGTCTGCTGTCTGTGGCTGGGTTGTGCGCATGCGTGTGCATACACACGCGCGCACACACACACACCCCCCGAGGGTTGTGTGTGTGTGTGCACGCACATGCGTGTGTGAGTGGTTAGTTTGCTGTCCTTTTTTTTTTTATCAGAATGAGTGGCAAAGACACATTTTCCCCTGTCTTCCTCCTCCTCTTCCCAGTTGCTTTACCTTCAAGGATGATTTGTTTTATTAAACTGACTGTCCCTAGCCTCTGCAGTACATAATAAAAGCCTGACATAGCAGGCTGCCTGCCTTCTGTGTCCTGCAGACACTCATCATAAGTGTCAGGACATACCAAGGTTAGCGGTCACTGAAAGTGTGCTCGCTGGCCCAAACCTTGCCAAACGCTCTTGGCAGCTGAATGAATGTCACAGAGAATAGAAGGGGAATTATAAAGGTTAAAAAGAAGACAGCCTTTTCTATTTTCTGGAGACAGAGAAGCTCATTTTTCATACCTCAAACATCCGCAAGCTCATCCATCGGCCTCTTGTGGGGGACCTAAGCCTTGCCCCTTGCATAGTTCCCCATGGATACCTTTCCATCCTTGATCCCCTTTAAAAATTGGTCCACTGGCCTAATTTCATCAGTGAAATGATCTTCGCTGAAATAGACAGAAAATAAACCAGGCATAGACCTCTCTCCCTGGCCCCTCCCCAATAACCACTATCTCAAAGGGCTTACCAAGCTTATCAATAGGTTACAATTTTATCAAGGGAGATCATCATTTCAGTTCATCTTTTAAATTATTTCTTTTTCCCCCTCAAACTTACTGCAATGGGGAAATGGAAAAGGAAACATATGGATGGGCAGGAGTGGTTAACTGATGGAAAAGTAAAATCCTGGCTAGTATTTTGGTGAATTAGCTTGTGTTTAAATTTTCTTTCTTCTTCCTCCTGTTTTTTTTTTTTTTTAATACTATAAAAGGGCAATAAAATGCTGACTGTAAGAAGACAATGTCAAGGAGAAAAGGGTACTGGTATTTTGGATACTCTTCACTGCTCGCCTTGGAGAGAGAGTTATTCTTGTCACAAACCCTTTTGTCTGCATCTGCTGACTGCTTGCCTGTAGCCAGCAGCATACTTTAACTGTTTTGTCACCTCCTAACATCACATGCATCAGCTGTTGGGCTTTTGTTACGGGTATTGTAGAACTAATCCGCTGTGGCTGTTCTACTGTGCAGTAAATAAAACAGAAACGGGCTTCTCAGACAATTCTGCATGAATATTTCAGATGGCTTTACAACTCCGATTCACAAAATCAAATAAATAAATAACTCCCCCCCCACCCGCCAGCCTGGACCCACACACAGAAACAAAACCCCCCAAACCAGACCCAGATGCCTCCAAGTCAACCGCATTGAAGGCACTGACTGAGCCTTCGAGCAATTGTTTCGGTGAAGTTGAAAGGACAGTGCTCTCTCAACTCCAACACCCTGCTATTCATATTTGTTATTAGAGTCAAACACATCTAACTCCGAAAACTGGGTAAGCGGCTTTGAAAATCTGGAGAGCTTTTTTTCCTTGGGCTTTCTAAAAAACATATATATATATATATATATATATGTATATGTGTGTGTGTATACACACACACACACACACACACGTATATGTAATGCCATCAGAAATATATAGAGTTGCCTTGTCAGGCTGCTTTTATTGATTCTTCCCTTCCACTCATCTGAAAGGAGTCAAAGAAAGATGCTTGTGCATCCAGTTCGTCCTAAGAGCCTTTCCAGATGTCTAACTTGCACAGGCAGACAAAGGGAAACTCAAACTTTGGGCTGGATTCTTCAAACCTGAATTTATACCATGAATTTTCTTATGGTATAAACGATGCGCTAATCATATGTGAAGCATTTTTCTAGATGACTTCTAAGTGTCTTTGGAGGGGCTAAAAAGAGAGAGCGCATCTGCACGTGGATGCACGCGTGCGTGCATGCACACCCGAGTGTACACACACACACACACACACACACACACAAAGATCCTCAGAAAGGAGACAAAGTTGAAATACTTCCCTGAGCATTCATTCACCCCAGCGTGCACATGATTCCTCTAAACAAACTCTCCCATCCCTGCTGTTTGTTAAGTAAATATTGATCAAGGAGACACATATCTCCTGACGGCAGTGGCACAAGCTGGGGACTTAGACTGCAGACAGAGTGGACTTAAATGGATAAACCTAGATGCTTTAGTAACTCCTCATAGAGATTATCAGATGAAAAGGCAAGAACAGATACGTTATTGCTGCTCCTCTCCCCTGTCTCACTCTCACTGAATTCTCCTGCCAGAGGTGGAGAGAGGAACCATGGAGCTATGAAATATAGTTATAAGATGCTGTTCCTAAGGGTCTCCCTCTGCAGCCATGCGTGCATTTATCCTGTGTGCACAGCCGGGGACGAACTGGCCCTTCGGAAGGGAAGAAATGGTGCAGGATGCTACACAGAGCGAATCGTGGAATTGTGTCCCAATGCCCTCTCATTACGGGGAAGGATCAGATGGGAAAGCAGGCAGAAACGTGCTTTGGAAAGCATAAAATACCATCCAAATGTAAGGTGGTGGTTTGGCGCCTGGAGGAACAGCCCGAGTCCTGGAAGGCGGCTCGCTGTGATTAACACGCGTGCGCAAAGCAGCGCTTGGAGGACGTTCGCTTGGGTGATTTAATTGGTTCAGCCAACAAGTTGAGAAAAGGTGCTTTGTGTTTCCAAAGTTATTTCTGTCATTTCATGATTGCGACTTGAATCCGTGTCCAGAGCTGAATGGCCGTGTGCACTTCCCTGGGAAGGCCAGTTCTAAAATCGTCTCTAGAGATTGGGTCTTGTGTATTCAACACTGAGCACCATGGGCCAAGAGCAAGGTATGACATTTTCCGCCAAATGGCTACGTGGCGTTTATATTTTATTAAGATGCTCGCACCTATGTTTGGAAGGGCTGGCACTATCCTAGCACTGGCTGGGAAGCTGTAACCGAGACTGGGCTATATGAAATAAGGCGGAGGAGATTCTATGAAAACAATTAGTCTTCGTACTAGTCTCTTTCACTCTGCTGCTCCAAGCGGCATTTGGCTTGCGGGGGACCCCACGGAATTAGATTTAGGTAACACCGGTACAGTTTTTGGCCTACAAGCAGGCTCACTTCCTAGGTCCATATTTGCTACTTAAATATGTAAAGAGTAAATGCTTATAGGAAGTGGCTATAGTTCAAGGCTGTCCTTAAAAAAAAAAAAGAAAGAACACAACCCAAAACAAAACAAAAAAAAACACGTTTCCTCCGTCTAAGCAAAGGAACACATGGCAATAACAGTCTGTATCATTGTTTTTTTATAAACCTTCAAAAGAACAAAGTTCTGTTGAGCAAAATTCAGTAGCATTCTGTAAACATTAATTTAAGGAAATCAATAGACTCAGTGAGCTAAAGCCATATTGCAAGATAAACTGGCCAGAGTGCCACTTTATCAAATAGATTTTCGTTTTCTCAGCTAGATAAAGACAGTTTCAAAACGGCGCAAACGTGTTGCAACCAAGGTTTGAGAAGTATGTGGCCTTCAAACAGTCTGCTCGTTCCTACTGCAACGCTGGATAAACATACTTTAAAAATGATAAGACGGCTCAGGATTGATTTGGCTTTCAAATTTTACATATAGATTTCTTGGTTGTCTCACAGGAAAAGAATAAAACTACGACCGTGCATTCAGAAAAGAAAAATGTACTTGGGAGAAAGGGTTAAATCGTCTTGAGAAAGGGAGCTCTGGGGGCAGTGTCAGTTGATGCCCGACTTTAAAAAAAGAAAGGAAGAAAGAAATCTTTATTCATGCTGACCTGATGGGCAACTGGCCTTCTTGCCAAAATCCAAAAGCCAAACTCTCTCGTGGCTTTGGGATCAGAGGTTTCAGCTGGTGGAAGCTGCTCCCGGTCTGTGCTCAGGAGCAATGTCATATTCATGTGCGAGGGGGCGGGGGCGGGGAAGTCGGCCCAGGGAAGGGCTGGGGAAGAAGCGTGAGCCCCAGAGCCGCACAGCAGTCCCCACGTTGCTCTCAACCAGACTGAAAGACCCGCAGGGATAATTAGAAAAAGTGGCACAAGGAAAGCAGGTCCCTCTGTCTGTCGCCACGGACCGACGTGGAGTTTGTGGCAGCACACGCCCCAGTTAAACCGCCTGACATCCTCCAATGCCACACCAGCCCTTATAAATGTGGGTAGAGTAGCAACCAGATAGGACATAATGGAAATGGCCACTGGAGGAAATGTAATAAAAAGAACGAACAGTCACATGGAAACTACAAGGAGGGAGGTACAGGCTCTACCTTGAGTGGACAGTGACATCCCATGAGAAAGGGCCACAGGAAGTGGACTTCGGTCTGCAGTGTGGCAGTGAGGGGCCGCTTCTGGCCGTCGCCCTGGCAGGGGTGACAGCAGCGTGAAGGAGCGTGAAGGAGCGTGAAGGAAGGGCAGAGACGAGCCCTGAGTATTTTCTTTGCTTCTTCATCTGAACTTGCATCTTTCTCTCTGAGGAGTGGGTATTTACAAAATACCGAATCCACAAAAAAATTTCTACACCTTTAAAATGTTGACTGTTAACATATGTCTCATAAAAACACCATCATGATGATCAACAGTGTTGAATAATCATGGCGTTCGCATAATGAAAAAGAATGTTTTAACATCTTCTACTCTACCTGTGGACAATGTGTGTACGTATATACATGTCAAACTGTTAACTTTTCACTGGCAACACTACATATAGATATTAATATAAATAAAACCATTTCTCCATAGCCTCAGAAAAAAAGAAACTAGCATGTGGGGAACAGAATGACAATTTTATAATAAACTCTGTGAGACTGTCAAATTATTGTGTGGGGCTGACACCTGGTTCACTGAATACGCTTCAGTCGGCTAGTTTATTTGTTCACACTTGGAAGTCTTGGTGTTATATGTATATTGGGATACTTGATGATTGTCATGTTATCTGTCATAATGGAGAAATTTTTCCTTCCTTCTCGAACTCTGTACATGTTTCAAAGAATGACTCCAAGTTTAATCGAACAATAAAACAAAATAAAAAAAAATCAGAGAAAAAGCTTCAAAATCTAAAATCTAATACTTTCCTCCACCCTTCCACCCCTGATATACTTCAAGATACTCTCAGACCTTACAAACGACTGGAGCTCTCTGCTGGGATTACGTATCTGGGAGGCTGTTCAGGTTAGATAGAGCTGGATTAAAATGATTCCATCAAAGAATCATAGTTTTGGAACTTCAGAACTAGAAGGAATCTCAGAGAGCACACGTCTACCAAAGAGAGAAACAACCCCAGCTAGGGGGCGGCAAGCGTTTCCCATGAAAGGCTAGGTAGTCGATACACAGGCTTTGTGTCCACATTCAATCTCTGTGGCATATCCTTCTTTATAACTCTTTAATAATATTAATACCATTCTTAGCTTAGGTTCATTAAAAAAACAGACTAAGGACCTGATCTGGCCCATAGGCTGTAGTCTGCCAACCCCTGCTCTTAGCCAAACGTGGGGGCCAACAACTTTTCTGAAGGCCTAATGCTCTTTCATACTTCACGAGTCCCGTGGGCCTCACTGGGTCAGCACACTGGTTCTTCTTGCAGGAGAGTTGGGATCGCCTCACCCAGATTCAACCTGCAATGTCACACGTTCCTCAAATGCGTCTAAGGCTGCCCTTGGAATGTCCTTGGAATGGAATTAGTGGACCACACACAGAGAAGGTCGAGAATCAGGAAGATTCCAGTCTCCCTGCTTTGATTAGGAGGTTTTCATTCGGAGCTTTCCTGCCAGTAAATATTTAAATGTCAATTTAATATTTTAAATTTAATATTTTAAAATGGAGGAACCTATCCCTCCTTCACGATACATCTAATGAATCAGCTTAGATGAAAAAATAAACAGTGTACTGGCACCGTGTAGTGTTAACTAACTTCCCTTCAAGTCAGCCCCAGAAACGATGTGCCATTGGTGGCTGAGTTCAAGACAGGCCGATGGTGCTTGACGTTAAACTTTTGCTTCAATTCCCGGGCGAAGTGTTAAAATAAATAGAGCCAAGCTTGGTGCCATTCTCGGATGGGAGTTTATCCAAAAACAACACGGCATAAACTCTCTAATATTGCACGAAGGGAAGCTGGAGCACAGATAATCCAGTTACTCCCGTTTCATTCAAGAATGCATTACGTGATTGTTTTCTGCAGTAGATTCACCTTCGTAATGAAGCTTTGCTGAGGCTAACATTAAAACTACTCTGTGTGCCCTGTATTCATGTCAATGGAGCAATGGGCATGGGGGGCCTAGAGAGAAATTGTTAGGAAGTGGGGTTCGGGCAGGACCAGAAGAACAGCATCGCTCACAGTAAGCACCCAAAAAAGCACAATGAGGGATGGATGGTCATCAAACAGAGCCGCAGAGACCCATCGGATCACAGGAGGTGGTGCCACTCTGCTGACATAGCTGATGCTCTGTCTGGGTTGCGTTGGGAAAGGGCTGGGATTAAATACCTCAGTCCCATCTTTTGGTTTGGACTGAAAGATCTCTGTTCCATCAGAGAAATTCCATTTCATATTCCCGGGCAACTGTGTTTGGTCTCTCCGCCACGATCACCCTTGGCAAAACTAAGGACGAGTTGTATTTCAAAAGCATCTTAAGAGTTTGTGAAGGGCTTTGAAATTCTTTTTTTAAGAAAGGTAAATAGTTTGGGAAGGCAGAGGAACAGAGCCCAGGATGGCCCCAGGAATCTAGGAAGTTCTCTAGACCAGGGGTCCCCAACCCCTGGGCCATGGACCAGTACCAGTCTGTGGCCTGTTAGGAACCAGGCCACACAGGAGGCAAGAGAGCGAAGCTTCATCTGCATCTGCAGCCGCTCCCCAGCGCCAGCATCACCGCCTCGGCTCCACCTCAGATTGTCAAGCATTAGATTCTCATTGGAGCACTGGTCCCTGGTACCAGAAAGGTTGGGGACTGCTGCTCTAGACCCCCACCAACACCTAATGGGACTTGAGGTACTGTTTGTGGTGGAGTCTCAGAATGCTGTCAAGACCTAGGGTTGGCTCTGCTGAAAAGCAATGCCAAGAGTCTACACACAAACCGTTTTGTACACCTTCAGGTCATGTAAAACGATAAATCTTTGGAAATAGTTTCTACATTAAAGAAAGAGCAGTGGCCTTGAAACCACGGCCTCTCATCTTCTGCTTCTGGTCATTTCTCCGCCTTCACTCCTGCTCAACCCCCCACGCTTGTTCTCTGAATATATTACCTTTTAATAAAGTCCCTTTTAGTAACAGATTTAATTTAGAAATGTTCAGTTAGAGTCTTCAAAACAAAAGTTGGGAACAATAACCACAAGAGAGATGAAAAATGCATATCCAAATGACTCGTGTGAGGATTTGCTACCTACCAACCACAAACTCATGCACACCCACAAAACCCCAGTGGAAAAGACTTTCGTGATCCAGATTGGGTACCACCACTTTAGATCACTATCATTTGGAGAACATTTAAAGGAAAGCATGATGTTGCTTTTGCAAAATTTACTAACCAAGCCTAGTCGTGAAAGTAGTTCTACCGTCTAAAACAACTAATTCTGTCTTGAAAGAGAGAAGATGTTATATATAATACAGAGATTTCTAACATACTGCGAACACTGAACGACCGGGTTGAGGTGAGGCCCGGGTGGAGTGTGGGGACAGGTGTACAGACTCTGCCTTAGTTTGTTCGGGTCCGTACTATCTCCTAGAACACCCGAAAGCAAGAGGGCTTCACTGACCCATGTCCTCCTTGTTTGGCTGCCCTAGACGACACAACAAATAAAATGAGCAGCAAGTATAATGATTAGCAGCCAATTCAGTCAATAAACTGTTTATGAATTTGAAAAATTAGTCTCTATAATCCCAGCAAGGGAGCTGCCATGTCTCCAAAGGCATCGCTGAGAGATCTGCAAAGACGGCCTTGAGAGAACACTAAAATGGACACCCCGGAGATGTTGACTGAGATAATTAAGCCACAGCAGAACCACAAGGGTGGAAGTGGCCCCATGTGGATGCCGTCTGGATTCCCAGGGGATCCACAATCAGTGCTCGAAGTGTTGCATCGTGCCCAGGATATATTTAGAGAATGCATAATGTCTTCTATTCTAGAATCACAGAATTTCAGACCTAAAACAAAGCTCTATGCTTAATCTTATCACTTTACAGGTGAGCAAAGTGGAGCCTCAGGAGGCGGGTGTTGCTGGAGGCAGACCCTCCAATCTGGTGCTCCTTCCGCCGTGCCCTGTCATCTCATTGCTGCCCTTCTCATCTGGAACCTATGACTCCAGAGACGGTCCAGGCTGGTGTCACCTTCGCAGTCACACTTGGAGCAGCAGGAATCGCTTTGTCTTTTTAAAACCAGTTTTGCCCTGACTCTTTGTCTCAATTTTGATGAGAACTCTCTGTTTGCTCATTTGCTTGTTTTCCTATTTAGGGTCAGCAGGAAATGGTGCAATAATTGGGCTACCGACAGCAGGGACAAGGTAACTTTTAGCTGGCTCTACAAATGAATAAAAACAAATGCTTATACAGCACCTACTTTGTGCTAATATATTCATGTATATTTGTTTGAGTCTCACGACAACTCTGTGAGGTAGGTGCTATTATTTTCCCCATTTTATCGATGAGGAAACTGAGGCACAGAGAGACTAAGACACCTGCTAAGGTTTCACTGCTGGAAAGTGGCAGAGCTGGGGTTTGATTCCAGGGACTGGTTCCGGAATTCATGCTCTTAAGTTCTATGCCATTTTTAGTCCAGGATCACTGACACCGGAAAGACTCTCTAAAGGATTTCCCCTTTAAGATTTCAGAATGATGCTTTTACATGAAATAACTCCTACTCAAAAGTGAACACTTTGTTTCCATCCTGAGAACAATTTAGAGACCAAGCTTTCTCGCCTTAGTTGTCATTTTTATAGACTCAAGCCCAAGATTAAGGCTGTGTCTTCGTGATGTCAAATACTCTTACATTCTTTTTACAAAAACACTGAAAACATCTGGACAGCGTGGTGGATCTGCCCATTTTTTATTTGGCTGGATCTGTCCCACAGAAAACGATCAGATTTGCCAGGGCCCTCACCAAGAGTCTCACAAATTTATCTTATCAGATCACTTAACCAATAAGTGCTACGAGATGCTACTCGAGAAATCCAACTTTTGGGGCAATCAGAAAAGTCCTGCTGGATGTGTATGTGAGGGACACTCACAAACTTTGGCGTGGCTGCCCACACCTGGAATTCGGTTCCATTGTCTCCTAACTGTCACTCTCCCTTGGGAAAATAGTCACGCTGGAAGCGAATTATAGGGGCAGCCCACTTACTGTATGAGATTAGGCTTTTAAAAAGGATTAGAGCTCCTTAATCTGCAGAGATGAAGATTAAGAGGGAGTAATGATCAAAGTCTATAAAATCAGAAAGGAAATGGAGAATATGGCCACAGCTCTGTTCATAAATCCCAGGACATTATAACAAGGGACATCCCTTTGGAATTCTAGGGGAATCACTTTAAGAGCCATAAAAAGAAGATACTATTTTCATGGCAGGTAATAAATTTAGAGAATTATTATCTGGAGGAGTGGTATATTCTGAGAATGGACTTAGGTTTGAAAAAGGTTTGAATAAACCCATGGGTAATAAAACCATAATGATCCAATAATGGGAGGCTGGGGACATTCTGGGGACATCCTAAGTCTTTTGAAAACAGTTCAATCAGTGACCGGTACTGGCCTCTCCCAACATGCTCCCTGGTAGCCTATGATCTGGCCACCTCTTTCCTCACCTTGTCAGCTAGATCGTCCCTAATATTCAGAATAAAGCTCAGTGACAGACAAGCTCAGGAACCTGCACAATACAGCGACACATTCCTCAGAGAAAATTTCCTTTAATCCTTACCAGAGTCTTTGTCCTAGGATTCCGAATTAGAATCCAGGACAACGATCTGACCATGATTGCCATAAAAATATGAACTTATTCTTTTGGGTATACCTTAAAACTAAAATCTATGTTTTACTCAGAGACAGAGACATTAAACCATCACATGTTGGCGTGGTTGGGAGATAAAAACTGGTTAGATTCTCTGTGGGAGAAGCTGCTCAGAATACGCTAACATAGATCGATTGATTCAATTTTAAGGGGAAATGAAACATACCAGTTACAGAGTATCTATCAAGAGATGAAGTTTAAAAATCACTGTCGAACCCAGCACACCTTAACTAAAGATCTGGCTCTTAAATCCACAGAATAAAACTTCGAAGAAATGTTTCAGCTCACTTCCCGAACAGCTAAGTGTTAATCACTTTAAATATCTAAGTAATAGGTCATTGCTGGGGGCTGAGGAGATTAGGAAGGCAGAAGGCAGAGGCAGGGACTTTGGGGGTAGAGTGGAGATGAAGATTCCATTCAGATGAATACAACGTGCACAGCAAGGCATGAAGAATCTTCTCTGTACCCCCATTGTGGACAGCTTTCTGAAAATTGGTAAAATATGGCAACAATGTGCAGAAGCGAATAAGGAGTCCAGAAGAAGGAAGGGGGGAGATGGAGGAGAAAGTCACACATCACATACGCAAGATCCTGTAAATCCTACTTCTAGCCCCATCTCCCATCACAAACTGGGAGCGATCACTTGGTATCTTTTCAAATTGCAAGTTTGAGAGAATAGCACTCATGTTGGGGAGCGGTTCAAAGTCACTATTCATTTGGGGGAGTGGGAAAGTGGGAAGGTGGTAAGGGGTGGGATGGGTTAAGGAGTAAGGAGTCACCTCGTGTCTCATTGTAGACTTCAGAGTGTTTTGGGCAAGAAAACTGGGACATCTGGAGTTCAGAAGTCGAGGAAAATGGGGAAGAACCGGCAAGATGAATACATGATCATCAGCTACACAAAAGAACAGAGCAAAAAGAAGCCTGGATTTGGGCACTCGCGTCTGGCAAGGAGGCCGGCAGCAGGGCTAATGAAGCATTTGTGGTGTGGGACGTTTGCCAGCGCAACAAAGAAGATGTGCTTGGGCTCTGCAGATGTGCCAGGGCCCCCAGAGCAAAATAATGACATAATCACCATCAGTGTCACAGACCAGACTGTACACAAGGTGACAGGGGAGGGAGGGCCTGTAATACACACACAGGGAGGACTCTCCACGACCCGAGGCCTGGGATGCAGGCAGAATGGGTCTTAAATCCGAAGGTGAGGTTGATCTCCACCCTGGGTGTGTGTTTTTCATACAATCCCAGCTATTCCTGATGAGAAAGAAATCTGAAAAGCCTAAGAGAGACTGGGACTGGTCGGAAAAGGCTGAATAAAGAGAGGCAAGGGGAGAAACGGAAGGAGAGAGTTTTGAGTCAAACTCCTTCCGTCTTCTGCGAAGTTCTGGGCTCAAACTTTGACGAACCTGTCCTTAGCCGTGCAACCCGAGGTATAAGTATTATCACGGATGTCAATGTTTCATGCTATAAAGAAAATGCGAGAAATATTTTGGGGAACCTCAGGGGGTTGGGGACACAAATTAGCAATAAACGGTCCCTCTCAAAGTGAGTGCAAAAACAACATGAAGGCAGGAGGAAGCCGCCCCTGCCCGTTTTAAACAGGAGGACTTGTCACCTGCCCGTGGCTCCTGCTCTGTCTGTAAGGTGGGTGTGTTAGTACAGCTGTCTGGCTTTTAAGTGACTTTTGTCACTTTGAAAGTGAAAGTCTGTTTGAGGAGCTGAAAACAATAGCTCAGAGCCCGGAAGAAGGGCTCATGGCACAAAGGACTTAGACTACGCCAGTGTCCCTTTTCATTGCTTCTAATGAAAGATTCATAAGAATAACTTTAATTTTTTATGACCCCCTTTTTGCTATGACTCTATTAGTTGTGTCAACTTCCATATATGGGTTCTCTTTTAAATACCAAAAGGTCCGTTGTGGAAGGGTTCTACAGGGACAGGTTCTGGCCATCCTGTCGGTCCCTTCCTCCAGAAGAGACTGCTCTGAGAGACACAGAGATTTCCTTAACGGTGGTTCCCTGCAGCCTTGAAGTTGCCGTGAAAGCTACAGTGAGGTGATCTTAATCCTCCCTAATGTGCTAGTTTAACTGCTCCTTGGGAGAATGATTATATTTGTTTTTCTTGGCTTCACCCTATTTAACAGGAAGAGTAGTAGAATAATCATTAATGGTTCTCCTTTTCCTTTACTTCTCAAATAGCTGTCTCCACATTGCGTCTTTATTTTGTGTCTCAGCCAAAAAGGGGGGAAGGGAACAGTTCGGGGTTTTTTTTTTTTTTTTTTTATGTCATGTTACCAAATAGCATCGAAGATGGGCTGAAGGCAGCCACTGAAGGTGAAACAATATTTTTAAACCAGAATAGTCTACTTTCAAGAACCAAAGCCCTATATGTCACCAAAAAGAATGTGTGCGAAAGTACTTACTCCTGCAAATTTATACTAAGGTAGTGAAAAGTAATGAGTGAATGGTCATTAAAATGTCTGCCCTATGGCTGAGAAAGAACCAAACAGTTCAAGTGAAATGAAATCAGGTGGGGGTGGGGAGTGTAGTGGGGAACGAGGACATTTGATTTAAAATGTTATCTGCCATGCGGAAAAAGGGATCACCAACTTTGGAACAAGCTTGGGTTCGCTAAATGAGTTTGCTTAATCTAGACGAAATAAACAGGCTCGTTTTCAAACGATCGTTAGAACTTCTCCAGACATTTAATCCAGGATGGGCTGAACACAATGATAGCATCCCACTGAAAGCTCCAACCACCAGCAGCGGCTCTCAGTGGAGAACTCGCCCCCTTTCTCCTACCGATGACCCTTTGTGGGACGAAGAGAATGAACCGAGGCAAGGAAAACCGAATGTCCACAATAGACATCACTCCGCACACTGTCTCTGAACTTTCCTCATCTCTGAAGGACAATTAATTATGAAGGCCTTAGGGGTAGGTCGAAGCAAGGGAAAACCCACTGCTGTCCCAGTGCCACGGCTGCCACCTCTGTGTTTGCTAAATGGCTTCGCCTGTTGGGGTACAGCCACCAAGAGAGCCAATAGATCACGGGGGCGGGGGGGCCGAGAGGCAGAGGAGGAGGGAGTGAGGAGGAAAGCAAAGATTTTTTTTGTGTGTGTCTGCTGCCTGCCCTTGTATAATTCTATTCTGTAGACTCATCATACACAAAACACAAGGACAATTTTTTTTTTTTAAAGAGAGAAAAGCCACAGGGTAGGTTGCAGCCGAAACGGCCTCTCAGTGGTGTGTTAAAAAGGATGGTCTTTTCACCGAATCATTTCACAGAGGCAAAACAGACAAACACAAAGAGTTGAGACTTTTTCTCCGACATTAAATGGAGTCACTGATAAGGTCAGACATATGATACCTAAAGACATGAATCTGTGAACTCTTGAAGTCAAAGGCCCTCTCTGTGCCGAGGAACAATCTTTCAAAGGAAATAGATCATAGAACTCCACTGAATCCGCTTTAAACTTTATGAAGCAGGAGGAGAAAAAGCTCTAAGTAGGGAAGCTTGACAGAAGAGCCTTGAACTATTTTCTGAAGGAAAGATGAGACCCTCCCTAGGCTGCCACAAAACATCTTTTTTTTTTTTTCTAAAGGCTCCTCTGAACTTTGATATGTGCCAAGACACTGCCATTGAAAGCTGTATAATTATGTGCTATAGCCACTGCAGAAAATGCTTTGTTCACCACAACAAAGGACAATAAGCAAAGTAAAGCGACATTACACTGTATCTTTTTCTTTAAGAATGTTGAGAAAGGTCATGGAATGCTATAACTAATAAAGCTGTTGAGTAAGGAGGTTTTAAAGTTGATCTTACTGTGCTTGAATGTAACCCAATGACAAAAAAGACACGGGGAGCTAAAAATGCAATGACATGACCAAATAGATGATAAATCAACGGGCCCGCTTCATTATACCGATCAACACCTTGAATCCCAAAAGGACAGCGGAGCGAAAACGAGGCTCGGTGCACGCACGCGATCCTACCGCCGCCCCACCCCCACCCCTTCCGCCCCGACCCTGGCGTCTTCACCGCTCTCTCCTTCAAATTTCAGGCAATCATTTCTGTACAAGGAACGTGTTCCCAGACAGCCATGTGTGTCCATATATTTAGAGAACATTCATTTCGTCTCTTAAGAGATCAATTTGGCTTGTCAGTGGTGGGACTGGCAAGGAAAGAAGTGGTAAGGGTCTCTTTGCCTCCCCGCCACCCACCAAGAGTGTGTCGTGTGATCATTTAAACAGCTCAGCGGCTTTGAGGCCAAAAGACTGTAACAGCGGTAAAAGGTTTGCACTCGTGTGCCAGTTTTCCAAATGATCACTCATATTTAAGTGTCTATTTGGAGCAGACAGAAGTGCTTCCTAAATCCACCTGTCCTCGTTTTTCTTTAAAGAGATGGCAGTGTGAATGAAAGACTTCCAAATATATTAAATCTTCTTAAACGTGTGTTGTGTTGAAAGCAGGGGTGGGTTGGGAACGGTGGAGAGAATGTATTCAGGATGTGTATTTTAGTGTGCATGTGTTCGGGTGTGTGCTGGGGGGTAGATGTGAGGGATGCTGCTGCTTAAATTTTCTCTTTCTAAGAGGAAAGTGAGAAAACACAGAAAGAGGTCTGCAGAAGTATTTTTCTTGCCCGTCATGTGAAACCTAGAAAAAGTCAAGCCACAGGCTCACTGATGGAGCATCTGCCTAGTGAGATAGTAGATTGATTAGTGGGTGTTTATAAGCCCGCTAATCAATGAATCAAATTCCCTGTTCTATTTATTTCTAAGCCTTCCATCCCAAAACCTGGGTCTTTAGCGAGGGCAAGTGAGCTTAGTCACTCTTACTGGGAGTTCGGACCCTGTCTACAGATAAATGACGAGCCGCTGAGGGCCTATGAGGGATGCTTGGCTGACCACAGGGGTGAGGGAGCTACCTCATGGTTCTCGAGAAAGAGTAAGAATGTTCCATGCAGCCTTGGATTCTGATGGTATCACGACCACCTTTCCTGCCGCAGTTGTGAAGAAAACAAAAAAGCGATAAAATCCAACTCAGATGCCCCTAAAGTCAGAAGTATCAGCCTGGATGGAGGTATCTGACACATTCTCTTAACTCACACACACACAAGACCATTCTCAGCCCCCCCCCTTCGGGCTTTGGATCATTCTGCCCTTCTTAGCTGCACCATATCAAGTGGTCAGCCTACGTCATGGAGTCAAATTAGGATGGGGTGTCTTTTGGCTCGTCAAGTAGTGCAATTCGCCTTTGTGAGTTACCCAGGTAGGTTGCCTTAGCTGGGTTCTTTGCAAAACCTGTACACGGGCCTCGGAAACTGACAGCAATCACTGCCTCCTTTCCTGCTACAGTTGCAAAGGCAACAAAAAAAGCAATAAAATCCAACTTGCATGCTCCTAAATTCAGAAGTAGCAGGACGATTTAAAAACTGGGACGAAATCCCAAAAACCCCCTTTCCCTCCCCATAAAAAAAAAAAAAAAATTTGGAAGTTCATCAAAGTGAAGTGAAAATGAAGCGTGGAAATATATACCGTAACACCTGGAAAGACAAATTTATTATTGCCAATCTCGTTAAATGTGAGAAGCAGGCATGAAATACACAGCCTGTACCTGAACGCCCCTCTCCTGCAAACCTTCACAAACTCACGTTCAGAAGCAACGCCCCATGCGATGCAACCGACTTCCTTGCCTTCAGCACAAACTAAAAGAGTAGTTCATGTGCCTCCCCGCTCCCCGGTGTCTTCTTCCACATCCCCTGGGATTTCTCAAGCTCTCACCACCCTAAGTCTGAATGTTGTGCCAAGAATCCTGGCAATTGTGTAAACTGATACAAAAGGCAGAACAAGCTCTCCTGTCACTCAGAAGGTCCTGACTCATAAAGGCCAGGAAATGTAGGGTCTAGAAGAGGAGAGAGATTTAGGCCACTCCCTCTTTCCTAGCGATAAACCTTCCCCGTCTGCTTTATTTTCCTGTGGGCCAGGGGTCAGCAACCACTCTAGCTTTGAGAGCCATCAGCAGCAAGGGCTGGAGGGGGATGGTGCTAAGCAGTGACAGAGGTGCCACCAGCAAGCTTATGACAGAGGCAGAGTTGGAGCAGAAAGCTGAAAAAAGACCAGAGTAGGAGAAGAGAAAGAAGGAAGAAGGAAGTCATGTCTAAGGAGGAAAAACATTAGCCTCATTTTCGCTCACACCCTCCCCCACCCTGCCTCTACCTGGCCCCACCCAAAGTGAATTACTTAAAAACAGCATAAATTTTTAGGCCGACTGAAATTTTTCTTGCATTAATATTCCATATTATTATAACTATTCCTATTAAATAAGTTAATATTGGTAAAACACTTAGGAGAGTGCCCAGGACATAGTAAAGAGTCAATAAACGTTAGCTATTTTATAACTGCTACCAACAACTGAATGAGAAATTTAAAAATGCAACCAATAAGATGTTTTATTACGTGACCAGCTAATACTCAGTTGGGTTAACATATTCCTTTGAATTGACAGGATCTTTGGGCACCATGGTCCATCTGTTTAAAAATTTAAAAAGAAACGAGGTAGATAGTTCTCTACTTTGCCATCCTCTTCTCTTGCTCATATTAGCCTCCAGATTCATTTTACTTGACTTAAAGAGGAGAAACTTACATGCAAAAGTCACACAGTGCACAGCGTTATCAGCTGAGATATTCGGCTCGAGGTGCTGCTGGTCTACCTCTGGCCTGCAGCCACGGCCCACACTGGTAAAGTGACAATGATAAGACCAGTGGCTTTTTAAGCATCTTACTTAAGCACTGACCTCCACGCACACGAACACAGAAAAGAAGGGATCATCTTATCTGAAGCTTTTGTTAGTAAATGCGCCAAAACGGAGAGGCGAAATTAAAAACTATTTGGTGCTATTAGGATCACATGTGGTGGTGGGCGTGTGTGTGCGTTTGTACCTGTGAGCGTGTGATGGGGGGGCGGGGGAGCGGCCCAGGGCAAAACCCAGGCTCCTGATTCTTTGTTACCACATTTCCAGAAGGAGTCTAGTTTTTACTGAAGGAGGAAAAAGCCCCCAAAGAGACCAATAACTTGTCTGAAGTCACATGAGAAGTGACAAAATTGCTCCCTGGGCCCCATACTTCTTGCACTGAAGCAGTCTTAAAATAGACACGACAGATAAAAGCGAGGTGGCCTGGCTGGAAGTGGATATGATTCAGAAAGAGAGAAATATCAGATGTTAATCATATTAAAGCAGGATTTAGATGATGCTAAATGGAGCAGCTCGTCGGGTATCTCCTGATGCCAGCCGTCCCCTGTTTGTGTCCTTTTGGCCCTTGTGCTGTGAGTAGGGGATTAAATTCCTACCAGGTAAGGTTTAAACAACCCTCACAGTCTTAATGTGCACTGCCAGGATTTGTTCTCTCAAGTACATTACACAGCAGAAGTGTAGCACTCATATACGAGGCTTGATGCAGCCGTGCAACGAATATTTGTCATAATAAACTACAGAGAGTTTGCCAGCGCACAGACAAATTCTCTTAGCTGAAAGTTTAGAGCAACGGACTTATCAGAAAGGAGGGGGTTGAAATGAAGTTCTTAATAAGACTTCTTTAAATGTTTCTCTATAGTCATATTCTGCAGCTTTAGAAGAAATCTGCTAGAATGTTCCGTGAAAACAGTAAACCGGTGACTTTAAAAACAGACTTTAAAATTGCGAAGCAGTACGAGAAGGATCCCCACTTCTAACATGTTCAGCCAGAGAAAAACTTTGATTAGAACACATTTGACAAGCAATCTCCATTTGTCTTGGATAGCAGAGACAAACCGGTGGCTTGTAGTCTAACCTGCAAACTTTTGAGGCAAAACCGCGACTTCCCCACTGTTAACTTTCTACCTTCAGGTCTTTCCAAGCCACCATAATTGATCTGCGCTGCTAAGAACAGTGGGAGAAAGGGCCAAAAATAATGAACAAGCCAGCGGTGTGGGCAGCGGGGCTCAGGTCCTTTTATTGGCAAGGCCAGACCAAGATGCCCCTTTCTCCTTTGAAGTTGAGAACTTCCTGGGCATTTTTGGGTACTTAGCTGTGTGAGGTACCCAGCGAGAATATTTATATAAGGTCCCCGTACAAGCAGATGAGGGAGAAAAAATTCCTATCCTCCAGATAATATAAGCAAAGGACCAGCTTTGTTGAGCTATGGCCTGTCTACTCTCACGGTCGGGGGTTCAGCCTACAGAACTGTCACAGTCCCACCTCCACCTATTGTCGCCTCGGCCAGCAGGGCTCAGCAAAACGCCTTTGTGAGTACTGGGAGATTCGCTGGTGTTGTCTCATAGTCATCATGTTGCAATGAAAAATGTTTGCTGAGGCACCACATTAGCCAGGAAAGAAATGCCTTACTCATAGCCGCGCATCTTTCACTGTTGCATAGATTTTGCTTCCCGGGAATTGTTTATAACGCTTCGTGTGTATCTAGAATATGCGTGTTATACATATCTAAGTGTGCATGAGAGCGTATGTACACAGAGCAACACGCTTGTGAAGCTGCACATGTGCAAAATAAACACCGGAGGTTCTCCTCCCAAAACAACAAACACAGAAACAAAAACAAAAACGAAATCTTGATGTATCTCTTATAATATGTACTTAGTAAATTCTCATACTACTTCTCCCACAAAGGAAATAAATGCTGATTAAAGACAGAAACCATGGAATCACTGCCCAATAACATTTCCGGACTTTCTTAGAAAATAACTTTTGCAAGATCCCATTGCACATAGCATATTTTCAGCTCAATCAACATGCCAGAACCTAAGTATGAAAAAAGGCCTCTTGGGGTGGGGACCCCCTTCTCTGGAAAGGAAACACTTGCTGCCATTTTCTTTGGACTCTCCAGTTCCCTTTTTCCATGGCCAAATGGGTCTTGTGTGGAGGGAGCAGAGCCAGCCAGTGAGAAAGGAAATGAAAGCGGGTCAGGTCCCCAGGACTTTGATAGAAATCATGGGGGACGGGGGCTCCGCACTGACGCTCTACTTCTTACCCTGCTGGGGGATATTTCTGTGAAATACCAATACAGAAACGGATTTGGGGCCATTTCTAAAGAACATACATTTAAGAAAAAGCAAAGGGAGAGGACCAGAAAAATAAAGATGAGTTCCTACCTCAAAGTCATTCGCTTTATTGTAGTGCATGTTCAGAGCCCTGTATAGCTCACAGTCTCTGGTTATGGACAGCTCTTCAGTACTGGTGACTCCATCGTTGATGGCTTGACGTGCGTACTTCTCCATCTGAATGTAGTAAAACTCACGGAAATTGCTAAACCACTTGATGAGCTGAGAGGTAATGCATCTGTTGAACTGTTAAATTTAAATATTGAAAAGGATAAGAACACTGCCATTTTCTTCATTTATTCTTTAAGCATTCAAAGCATTTTTAAAGTTCCCCTCCCTTCCTTGCTTGGAAAGGTATGTTTTTAATTCCACCGAAATGATGGCAAGAGAGCCGAGAGCAATGAATGATATACTCACAGGATATTATAAAACCTATCAACAAAGGAAACCACATCACAACCCCTCCACATTTGAGATGGAAAATTCACATCCTAAATCTTATTTTTCTTAAGCCGAATATCTTACTTTAAATGTTGCTCTTCATCTTTCAGTAAAACAAATTGCATTTGTATACTTCTTACGGAAATTCATTCAAGCCATAGAACCCTGGGAAGAGTTATTAATTTCAAGTACCGGAGATGATAAGCCAATGACTTCACCGCTACATGATATTTTCTTTTTAAATGAGAAATTGTGTCATCACGTGACAACCTCCTTCAATGCCGGAAAATGGCTTTCACACAAAGAGGGAGGAATTTGGCATCTGCTCGTTTTCTTGGTAATAGGTGATCTCGATGGCCATCCTGCCAGGATTCTGCTTAGTGTTCACACACGGTACTCACATCCAGTGCTGTCTGATCAGACCACATACCTGTTCATACACTTCCTACAGCCAGCCTTGGAGAAGACCCCCTTCTGCTGGAGGCCACGCTGTCTGGGGGATGTGGTTAAGACACGGCACACGGACGGCAGAGACAGAATCTTTATTACATTTTTTAAAACGCCAAGTTACCATAACAGGATTCGGCTTTAAAACTTCGTTTACCAAGGTTTCTCCATGAACTTTAGAAGGAAGATGTTCCTGGGTTCACCGTGAATGGTACCATTCTTACTGATAGCCCTCCGTTCACATAAAGGACAGATGCATCTCAACTTGCCAAGTCAAAACCAATAAATCCATAGCTTTATATCAGGCGGGTTGACAGACAACTCCCCTGCCTTTTGTCATCACAGGCATTCCCTTCCCTGGTCCCCCAGAAAAAGATATACATTCATCAAAAATCAACAAAGACCACTTATCAAACACTGGCCATGAGAACATCCAGACTCCAGCAAGATGACAGCTAAAGTGTGTACTGGGGCTGTAATTACTACACAGAAAGTTGTTTCTATACTAGCAAAGATAATAAATGAATGAAAATTTATGGCAGAGAATGGAAGTCACAAGGAAACAGAAGCAGGGAGACTGCTGTTTCTCCCAAAAGGCCAACTTGCATCATAATTGCCATGGAGTTGCAAAGGCCCTTACAGATAATTGACCAGAAAATGATTAAGTCATCAGCAAATCGCTTCTGCTTGCAAGAGTTCAAACATGTACTTAACCTATCTAAGAATTATATTTTCACTCTGTGTGTCTGCTCTGTCTCTATTCAGCCTTGTGGGGAACCCGATTAAAAAGACAACTGAAGGACCCCCGTTATCTGATCTTCTGGTCGCCGATTTCAATAGAACTTAAACCCATTACAATTTGCTGAACTTGGAGTTCTTTCCATTTTATCTCAGCAGTAAAATACACTGTCCAAATTTCCAGACACTGAGATAAGGACGACAGGCCCCCGTGACGGCTTACTGTTCCTTTTTAATTCTTTTAGAATAAGAAACAAAACATTACAAAATGATAGCAGGCTGTGCACTGGGGAATGAAAATTGCTTTGACATGGAGATTAGGCTTCTGCATTGTTACAAGACATTGTCTCATATGGACAAGAGTACTGTAGAGGAAAAAAATAGAAAGGGTTTTTTTTTTTTTTTTCTAGAATGGTCATGAATGACCTAATGGGGAGGACAAAAAAGTAAGTGCACTTGCCATTATTTAGGAATGGGACATAAAGGGAGATTTAAAGCTTATTGTTAGAGAATGGAAATAACAGAGAGAAAAGCAGGGACAAAAACAACAGAGTCCCCAACGTGGGACAAGTGAAACGACAGGCACAGCAGCTTGAAGAACAGGATCTCCGTCCACTAAAATGAACTGGAATTTGTTCCGTTTTAGTGGCTGGCTGAGTGCAAAGGCAAGGCCCCCGCTCCCCTCCTCCAGATACTCACTTTGGGGGAGAAAAAGTGTTAAACTTTAAAGAATTCATTTCCCCCGTTCTGCAGTGGCTTACAAGGATCAATTGTTCTATAAAGGAAAGCTCTGTAGTGTGTTAATGTGTTACTGCAAAAACTAATCGCTACAATAAAGAGGCTGTGTTTCCACAGTGTACTAGTCTCTGTGACTTTGATTAATGCTTCCCACGGGACATCTCAGCCTCAATATGGGCTGAAGAAACTTCCTAAATATTCAATGAGCATGGTCAAAAGATGTATAAAACAAATCAATCTGACACCTTAATCTGGCTAGGCAGCAGTTGACTCAAGGGGTGGAGGGAATGAGATACATCATTTAACACTGCCGGCTTGAAAAGCTGTGAGCGTCTGTTCTTCAAAGCTAAAACGACACAGAATCTGTTGTACTTAGTGGTCTAAGAGTTATTAGTTTATACATTAAAATCAGCACCCCATCGTGTGCAGGACGACGGTGGGCCCTTCGGTGCTTGGCATCCCTCTCGCATTTGTCCCCTTACCCCTTCTCAAAGGATTTGAGGCCCGGATGAGGTGTGCTTTTTGTCTGGCTAAACTGTCGTGGTGGGGGAATTTAGTTGGACTCTGTGAGAACACAGAACTTTGTCTGGTTTCTCGTTCTAGGAGTTAATCTAAGGCAGCCCTGGTTTCGTCCTTCGTACACAGCATCGCTGTAGAAGAACCGCTCTCGCCAAACTAACACCGCTGAATTGCGTAAGCTTGCCCCTTCCTCTTTCTCTCCAAGGCAATTTAAGAGCATTCGCCTCGTACACAGATGGAAGGCACTCGTAGGGAGTTACGAACTACATCCATTCCTAAGGAAAAATATGAAGCTGGCCGGGTGCAGCTTCTGGAGATGGTCAAAGGATTAAGTCAGCCTAGCGCCATCTTCCAACTGTGTCTTTGATGATTTCTAGGCTACACGTTATTCATGAAACAAAACATTTTCCATTAGTGTTGCTTCTCCTCGTTTTTGACTCACAAAACTACCGATTTGAGATAAAATGCCTTTATAATTTGGAAAGGTACGTTTTGCTGGAATTAGGAATTTTCTCTTAGATGAATGCGGCCACAATAAAGTATAGGCTTGTGTCACTGTGATGAGTATTACTTGGTCCATAGACACATAAATACGTCTTTTTCAAGTTATATGATGTTGGTTTCATTTCTGATAAAATCCGAAGGTCCTTACCCCAATTTCTAGGGATCTCTCTATCCTGTGGTGGTTTCTCGAATCCATACCAAAATAAGACTTTGGATTGTATACTCATATATAGAGAAACACCTAGTTATTTGCAAATAAGTATCCACATTTATGTATCTATATCTTGATAGAGATATGTGTGCATATATATGCACTTGCGATACACACACACACACACACACACACACACACACACGTGTGTATGAGTATATTCATTGGCAATATTCAAATTCTGGATTTTCCTTAATATTAAAGAGTTCCAGCAATGCTCTGCCATTGTTTTCTAGAAACTTTCTGGAACACCTTGCCTGGACTGTTCCTTCCATTTTTATATATGACTTTCTATTGTCATCAATGTAAGCTCAAGAAATACAAAAACATTTACTGCTAGCCAAAGAAAAAACATAATTAGGAAAGTTAAAATGTATAATTCATTTAAAAAAAATTAGAAATGACCTTCAATGATTTTCTGCTTTGCATTATATGCCCTACTGTTTCCCCTCCATTAGAGTGGATAATTGGGAGTTCACCAGATTCACGTACACTTTAACTGCCTTCTCTCTCAGTATGGAGAGAGTATGGCAGGACTCTATAATCTGAATATTAGTGCTTTTTAAAATAAAATAGTCACTCAGGTATTTAATTGTTATTTATACAGCGTGAGTGATTATTTGAAAAGCTGAATTACTGGATGTATTCTAAGGGAATGGGAACGATTTCTTGTAGGTTGACATTGCATAGTATCTATAAAGCTGCAGATCAACAATCTCCCCCACCCTTCCCCTTGTACACACACACACACACACACACACACGCACGCACACAGAAAACACGAATGTTTCTGATATTTACATCTACTGTTAGGTAGTGCTGCTGGCTCAGAACGGCTGCTGCTTTCCACCCTCCAGGTGGCTGCGTTTCAATGGTAGGTAAGTGACCCCTATGCATGCAGTTTGTAAAGCTCTTTGGCCTTCTGGATGAAAGGTGCTAGGTAAATATAAGGTATTGTCATTATTATATCCCAACACTGCAAACCAGTGCATTGAAGAGTAAAGGAAGTCACGTGGCCACCTACTCCCACAACCCACACACACATACATACACCCACCCACACACACACGTGTGTGTACACAATGCTGGGAGGATTCTCTGGAAGAACTTTGCCAGGTCCTACTGGGCTCTAGAAGTTGGCCAGTCCTCAACCAGTTGACAAGGTCTCTACCATTGGTCTGTTTTAGATGCCTCTTCCCTCCCCAAAGTCCAAACCCTTTTCCTGGCCTACTGTGTCACATGGCCATTTTTTGGGGGGGTGGGGGGCGGTGAGGTGCTTAATGATTCTACACCGGCCATGTAAGTTGCTGCCTTTCTCAGCATTCCCCATCCTGCCCAGTTTGTTGGCACCGAATGAGGAGAAAACATGCCTTCCACTTAAGGAGCCCAGCCAGGGAAGGAGAAAGATAAAAGGCTGAAGTTGATACACAATTCAAAGCAAACAGGAGGGAAAACAGAACTTTTCTTATAAGGCCAAATAAAACATCAGTGAAGGAAACTGAAATGAGTTGGCCTGCAAAAGGGGCCAACCAAGCGACATGGGCATCGGGCACAAAACATTCTTCGTAGAAGAAGTAGTGGAGGAGCGAGTATGTTTTGGCAGCTCGTGAGTTCTCTATGGCAGAAATAAGAACTTGTACATATGGGGGTGGGCAGGGGAGGGTGGGGGAGAAAGCTCCCAACCCTAATAAACTAATCTCAGCTAATGTAATGTTTAGCAAGATCCTTGGATAATGATACCACGCGTGTCATTATCATCATCAAAACCCAATCTATGTTTTAAAAAGTTACAGATGATTAACACAACATCAAGTTGATGCAAACAATTACTTAAAACGCTCGCACACACATACACACACACGCACACACACACAGAACCAGGAGGTCCCCATATTCTGTAGAATGAGGGAGGCTGCAGCTGTAGGGCCGACAGCTTTCATATCCTCATTTGAATAATGTGTCCTGAATCTGTCACTTTATTCATTCTCCTTATGCTCAGTGTACTCTACATCAACAACAAATTAAGTTGTAAATAAGAGACAATCATCACTTTTGTTTTTAAGCAGCTACTGCATAGAGAATTTCAATGTACGCTCCTTTTTCGACAGGGGGAAAAAGAGGTGCTAGAGTTTGCTTTCATAAGCACAAATATGGGGAAAACTAACAGAAACAAAAACAGAAACAGTTTACTGTTGCTGAGGGGAGAAAAAAAAAAAACACCCTCTAAAGCACATTCGTTCAGTACCAGCTGAAATTTCTTCCAAGAAGTTACTAGGACATATAAAGACAGGCTAAGTTTCCCCGACTACACTGGAAACTCACGTGACTTGTTAATACCAGTCCCCTGGACTTAATACGCAAGGGACATCTTTGTTTGGCCTGGCTATAGACAAGAGAACAAGTACATTAAATTCATTATGACGCAGGTGTATCGATGAACTGATTCCTCACTCATCTCCATTAACTTCCAAGAGTAGAAATCACCAGGACATGCACAGAAATTGAAAAAAAAAAAAAATACAAAATGTCCCTACCTTTACATCGGAGAAGTAGGTCTTCAGCATATTGGAGCTGGGATAACGGGTATAAAAGAACATGAGTTTTGCTTTTTTCAAGTGATTGGGTGACAATCCTTCCTGCATGTAGGATGCAATTGGTTAAGGAAAAAATTTCTTTAAGTACAAGGACCGACCACCTCCCCACCACCGGGAGTCTGGAGGCCCACCAGGCAGCCGTGGGAATTCTGGAGGGTAAATGGTATTGGCCGTGGAATCCACCACTAGCTTGCTGCCGTTTGCTCGAAATGCCCATCGTCTGTCAGAAATTGCCAAGTGTCCTGGTGAGGGTACACGATTTAGTTGCAGAACCTTGGCTAACTTTGCGGCGAGGGCGGCAAAAGAGTGGCCCCGTTGGAGGTCCTTACGCTAGCTATACGTTCACTTGTTGCTAAGGAGACAAATGCACCCGACGTGCTACACAACTCTTATCCTGAGAGTTCTTCCTTCTTTCACAATGACAGTTCTGTTTATTTCTCTCTCCACACTCTGCAGTTTACATCAAATTATTATCCTAATGTACGTGAAAACATAAAATGCATTATTTTGAACACTGTCAGGCGAGCTTCGCATTTTACCTTTTAGCGCTAATCTAATGGAGCATCTTGACTCACTTTCTTCCCATCTTATTATTGTATCTTCTTAATTGTTTCCTTTTAAATAATAGCTAAAATTTGGGAGGGGTAGTTTTAGCACAGAGAGAACGTGGAGGGGGTGTCGCTTTTGTTAAAGCAACGATCCAAAAACCAAATACAATTTGCATCTCCCGGATTTATAGTTAACTCCTTGGAGAGTGGCGCGGTGGTTGGGGCTAACAAATCAATAACTGTGGGTTAGCAGATCAATAAATGGCCACTTACCCCAAATAAGAAGGCCTATTTATCTGGAAACATCATTACCTTTTAGATCTGTAAACAGCAGCAACTAAAACCGTTCCCAAGAGAATGTGAGACTAACCATAACAATCCAGGCTTCCTGATTCTCCCCCGGATTCTTGGCACTCTTCAGCAGACTCAGGCCTGGGATGGCTCTGGTCACATCTGTGCCGCAGCCTGGCCCTGCCATTTCCTCAGCAAATTAATGGCTTTATAATTTATCAGAAATGAAGATGCACGTGGAGAAAATCAATGTGGTCCCCCACAAGGTCAATTAAGGGTCCTTCCTAGAAGCTTCTCTAAGGATTTTCTCTTAAAAGAGAGTCTGAGAAAAATAAGGGAAAAATAAGGAGAAAAAGAAAATGAGTACGTGTGTATGTGTCTGCGTGTGCGTGTGCGTGTGTGTGCGCGTACACACACGCTTTCCCACCCAACAAATATCTCACACCTTATGAAAACAAGGTCAAATAAACACAGATATTTAGGAAACGTAAAAGTTCTCAAATGACCTCCACGGGGTACAGCGTGACCAATCTTAGAACAGAGGGAAATCAGAAAGTTACTAGAGAAGCATAATCAAACTAATATTGATAAGCTCTTGACTGCTTATAACAGCGTATGCAACCAAATATGCTGCTGAGAAGGTGATTAGCATTCCCTCTAATATCATGCAAATTTTTAAAAAGATCACCTTGGTTTGTAAATAGAAGAGTTAAACATTGAGCTTTCTTTTTTTTTTTATTATTCACGGAAAATAAACACTGAAGAAAGAAATTTTGATGTTATATCTGTAAGCCAAAGCAGCTTAACTGAACTTGTGTTTTTGTTTGAGATCCTTAATGATTACAAAGACGATAATTTATGACTGACATACTTTTTGTGCCAAGGAAAGAGCTGAAAGGCCCTCCAGTAACCTCCATTAGACAGATAGAGAAGACGAAAGGAGAACAGCACACTTCAGGACCATCTGTCCAAATGGATAAGTGAAATAATAGTTGCAAGCTGTCTCCTATTGCCTCGTGATAAGAGTTTTAGGCAAGTCCAAACTTCGACAAACATTCTCAGATCTGAGTTCTAATCTTTTTTTTTTTTTTTTTTTTTCAGATGGCTATATTAAAACCACCTCTAACATTTAATTACTGGTGGGGAAAAGTCCCAGATCTTTTAAAATTTGGTCTCATCCAAAACAAATTGTTTTGTGGTGGTTCTCAGATGGTTTATAGAGCCACCAAAACTTCCTGAAGCTTTCAATACGTTTAAATTGTGCTGAGATGGTTTAGTTCTTTTTATTTAAAAGACAAAGCAAATCATCCATCTTATTTTGATGGGGATTTAGAGGCTTTTTATTTCATGAAAAATTATTCTGATTCGAATTTCTCAAGTCTGTTTTTGCTTTAAAACGTTTCCTGTTGGTAATACTTGGAATCGATCAGTCGAAATGGAACACAGAATAAATCTTTATCTCTTGCTCATCGTGTAATTGAGATAAAATTCCCATAAAATATATGTTTCTAATAAACTATTAAAAATAGCTAATGAAACATTTAAAAGCCAACAGTTAGATAATCCTTTTTTTTCTCCTCAAAATAAATCTGAACTGACCAATTGGTTAATTTCCCTTTTAAGTGCTTGTGCTGAAAAGCAACTGTTCTTCCAAGAAAGCACTAGCTGTTTCCAGGATACTTACACACGCACAATGACTCATGATGGAATAGATTCAGTAAACATACAGCTGTACTGAACACGAGCTAAGCTCCATTCAAGGCCAGGAAAGAAAATGAGCACAAATAAATATTAAGGAGGTAAAGGGGGGTGGGCGAGGGGGGGATGGAACGCAAACAAGATCTGTCCAGGCAGCTCATGTGGCTTTGCCTCAATTCTCTTAGCCATAGCTTTGTGAAGACAGATGACATTCAATTCTATGTGTAATGCAAAATAGACAATAACTGCTGAAACTTGAGACAGCTGCCAGGTGTAAAAAAAAAAAAAAAAAAAAAAAAAAAAAAAAGAAAAAAAGAAAGAAAGGAAAAAGAGAAAAGAAAGTAAAGATGATAAATCCATAAATTAATGAAAGACATCTGCTCGGGAATATAAAAGATCAGAGGAGTAGAGTACTACAGCTGAACGTAGCGGTGTTCAAACAACCTGAGAATCTCAGTGTTGTCTGTTTACCAAGCACAATATAACCTTACCTAAGCGGCAGCAGCAGGAGGAGCAGCAGAGGCAGCAAAAAGGCAAATGGGAGAATAATAGGTTGTGAAGGCTGGAGGCAGAAAATTCTTTTTTTTTTTCCAGTTGAACTCGGAATTGTGGCTAGAGATTTTTCAAGCTGCATTTCTAACCGAATGGACCGCTTACTTACATTTCCTAAACCACTTTGAAACCCAAAGAATTTTAGCTTTCTCCTTGTGCTCTGATTTGCTGTTTCTATGAGCCTTGCCCCCTAGAAAGCTGAAATGGAGAGAAAAGGTCTAAACACTCTCATTTCAAAAAAGTGACAGAGCAAGTTGTTGCTCCACTAAGAAGTTCAACAGAACCGGTGCAATGTGTATTTTATGGAAGTAAAAAAAATTTATTTCCTTCATAATGTGGGGGAGGGGGTAGGAGCCCAGAATCTTTCCATCTTTAATATACATGTTTCCCTGTAGCTAATATAGCTAAAAGAATTACTATGGCCCCACGAGATTTCCAAAAATGGAAAAGATCAACTCCTATAGATTATTTCACATTTAGAAATTCATTTTTTAATCCACATTTTCCAGTTGAATTATAGTTTCAAATTACTAAATAATTTTCCTTTCTAAACTTCAAGTATTTTTCATGTTCTCCCTAAAAGTCGAGTAGCAAAAGCTGGCTATCACAGAGAACAGGCTCAGTTTCTTCACCTGCATGTCTTAATGGCTTATAATCCTCTTGTGTTTAATTGGGTGCATGCAAATGTTTGAGGCCTAAACAAGGCTATTTTTCTTGAGATGCAAAGAGGGTGAATGACAAGGAACATTACGAAGAAAAACAATTGGCTGGCTGTTTCTTTTGGAATTTGAATAAAACTTAATATTTGATTAAATAGATTCATTTGCAAAAATACTCAACATATATATTTTTTTTATATCCAAGACTTGAGCTCTTGGAGCAGGTGTACTGACATTCAGTTTAACACGTACATATTCACTACTTCCTTTCTACTAAAAGGGATAATAAGGTAGTGTGTTCTATTATATAGAGCATATATACTTAATGTGTTGAACTTAAAACAGATTTATCTGATAAGCTGGTGTTCTCAATAGTCCTTATCTTGGCTACTTTGTTCAGAGAAACAGATGATGCCCTTTGGAGTGGGAAAGAATTGTTCCTTAAGAATTAAATTATTTATTACAATTTGGAAAAGCATCAACTAAAAATAAAAACATAATAATGACAATTCTGGTGGTACCACTTCACGTCATTTCTACTAATTTCTACAGATATTTTCTAAAAATAACTGTAAAACAAGTTCGAATATAAGCTTGAATACCTAAAACTGAAGTGAAATATAGCACTCACTGTGATCCTCAGAGATTTCTTTAAACAAAATGCTTGAGAATTTTGCCTACACACCACCAAGGGAAGAACTCACTGCCATACAAAGATGGAGAGAAGAGAAGGGTGGATCCAGTTTCCCAACAAACACCTAGACCCTCACTGGCTTCAGAATTATATAGACTATAGGAAAGGCTGCTTGCCTGTCTTCTTCTTAAGAAATAATATATCAATGAGAAAACTGGTTAAGTGTGATGTGGTAGAAAGGAGAAAGAAACAGAATAGAAGGCTAGAAGGTGGAAAATGTAATCATTAATTGCAACAGGAAGTCCAAATTATTTAGCTACGTGAAAAAAAATTCCAGGTATAAGCGAGTAACAATTCTTACAAATACAGGTGTTTCCAAACCATCACTGTTCCACAGAATCTTACATTGGTAGGAGAGAGAAATTATTCATCTGAAGAAGCAGCAACCGTATTCTCTTTAAAGTCTTTGATTCTTGTAGAAATAAAAAGAACTTCTTTCAATTCAAATCCTCAAAATTCCTCAGGGGATTTAGACAGGGTGCGACAATGAACATGGCCAACACTTAAAACAATCTAAAAGATTTTTTTCCTAGAAGACTCAACTTACTTAAACACACACACACACACACGCACACACACGCACACACACACCACAGGCATAATTATCTGGATACAATGAAAAGTCTAATAATAAAAAAAAACCATAAACTGGCATCTTGAGTTAAAGGGTTGATTGACCTATAGGACTTTGGAACCTGGTTTCAAAGTTACCAAATGGGCATGTTCCTTTCTTTGTGTGTGGAGAGAGAGAGAGAGAGAGAGAGAGAGAGAGAGAGAGAGAGAGAGAGAGAGACGGAGAGACAGAAAGACAGGGAGAGAAGCCACCGTCACTACTAACTACTATTGGCTTCACAATGAAGTAAAGACTCTTTGAGGAGCAATGGGGTCTAGCCCTGGACAGTAGCCTGGTCTGAACCTAAGAAGATGCTCTCCCTGTACAGGGTTAAAAAAAAAAAAATTCAAGCCATTGTGTCTTCCTTGCTTTTCTCATCAACAACAGCTATGTTCCAATCATTTGACCAATGTTTATTGCGTATTCATAATGGGTAAGGCATGGTGCTCAGCACAGCTCTATTCTGGTGGATTAAATTTGAGATATTTGAAAAGTTGAAGTTAAATCAGCAACCAAACCAAAACTCAATTTCTCTTTCTTTATCTAATTCTTCAACACCTTTCTCTTCCTTTCTCTTATGACGTGATTCTCTTCTTCCTCACCATGGAAAGAGACTCTGTGTTTACTGCCCAAGTGGGTCTCGTACCAGTGGCTCCCATTAGCCTTATCGGAAGCCTTTGCCAGTATCCTAAATGTTGGCTGGAAGGATGACCTTTGCTACCTAGGAAAACACATTTCCACCAGAGCTGAGACTTTGCACTTACGTGGCAGCCTCTGGAGTGGGCTTAGATACTAAAATGTCAATTTCTAGTCATCAAGACGATCGCTCAAAGTTCTCAATTTAGCAATAGGCAACTTAATTGCTAAATTTTATATCCATCTGGCAATTTGTTATAAAAGAAACATGCCTCTACTTGCCCCCAAATGCTACTATTCTACTATACCAAACCACCAATGACCACGAGATTTTTAAAAATTTACTGCAAAGACCAATTTACTAATTTTTCTAAATTTACAATTTTAGATAAAAAATCGTCAGTTAAAAATAGCTGGAGTTCAGGTCTAATAAAAAATATAACTGGCATCTCTACATCAAAGTCAGGTTCAAAATGTAAAAGAGTCATAAAAAAGAGCCATTTTTTAAGTCGAATACAGCTGAGTTTTATATTTAATTGTGCTCTCTCGCTTTCCAAAATAATTTGCTTTGTGTACGTTAGGACAAAGGATTTCTGTGTATGGCTGAACAGAGGTTAATCATGCATGGAGGCAGCTGCACCAGACCCAAAGAACAGACCTTGGGTGAACGAGAGACCGATGCCATCTGAATAAATCAGTACCTGTGTATTTCCTTTAAAAAACCGGGTCTCACTTCAAGATTAAAGAGAGAATCTAACTCCCCTCCTACATCCATCTTTGTCCCGTGCAGCCTCCCACCACGACAGTGCTCTTCCTAAGACTGAATCAGGCCTTCTTTAAAAGGCCCAGAGGCCTGTAGACGGCTTAAAGAGAGAATTCTTCACACGGAAACTTAGGGATCTGAAACTGACTTTCCTCTTCGCTCCATCACAAAACTCGCCATCTTTTAAAAAATATTTCTGATAGAATTCAATATTACAATGACATTTTTCCTCCCCGTCTCTGAATCTACTCTTTAAAAAAAAAAAAAAGGATAAGGAGATAATACAGGAAGAACGAGAGAAAAAACACTGCTGAAAAAGCACACATTAAATACCAGCTCTTCGAGGCAATTCACTCGCGAAAGTTGTAAAGATGTTGGTTTAGTGGAAAGGTTTTATGCCATGAGAAGTGCCCCTCCAGTGTGATAAAAGCTTACTACTTTGAAAAATTCGAAAGGCTGCATTCTTAAGAAGATGCTAATCTACATTATGGTACATATCGTGTAAACCTGACCCTTTGGGAGGCCTGTTTTGTTTTGACTTGTTTTCCTCGAGGGGAAAATAAAAGGATATTGCACTTCCCGAATAAGGTGAGATTTCGGACATGTCTTGAAGATCGCCACACTCGGACTTGATGAGCGACAAGGAGAGCCCTTCCGCGGTGCTGGGTGGGTGTGCTGGTGAACAAGGGTGGTGGCTCAGGTGGTGAGATGACATCTTGGTCCTCAGACTCGTCGTCTCCCTAGTTAAGTCTAAGGATTCAGGAGACGCTCTGTCTTTTCCCGAGAAGGAGCCAGAGGGAGCACCTAATGGACTCTGAAACGGGTAGGCCATCAAGGGGAGGGGGAAGGGGTGGCGGAAGGTGGACGTGGTGAAGCCCGCGGTGGCGGAGAGAGGCGACTGGTGCAGCGGCTGGTGGTGGCCGCCAGCGGGGGGGCCGGAGGCAGGCTGGTCAGATGAGTTTTTGCGGACCACCAGGGGCAGTGCTTCTGTCTGGTCTGTGGAACTGGGCATCTGCACGTTGCCAAAGGTGTCCAGGGGGTTCGGAATGATGACGTCACCAAAGCACTGCAGGCGTTGGTTGGCGGTGTGGAAGTTGTGGTTTTCCCCGTTGACTGCGAATCTGGCCTGGGGGATCTGGAGAGGCGGGAAGACCTGAGCAACCTGGCGGGAGGGTTTGGCCGCGAAGACTTTGACCACAGTGTCCACAACTTGCGACATGGCAGAGTTCAGCTCCTGTTTCAAGGTCTCGGCCAAATGTTTGCCTTCTGGTTGTAAGGAGTTTGGCCCGTGGTCTCTCTCTTTGTTGTTACCTTCTCGCTTGGGCTTGTTTTCGGCCATTTCCTGCTCCCTGATCAGGGCTCGGGCTCGGTCAATGAACTGTCCCGGGTCGAGCTCGCACATCTCATTATCTGACCTCCCCACCGAGTCCTGGGCCCTGGCGTCCAGAATCTCCGAGCGCATGCTGTCTTCAGACAGGTTACCATCTTCATCATTTTCAGAATCGGTGCTGTCATAGATCTGGTAGAACTTTTCCTGCAGCTGGCGCAGCTGTTTCTGCATGTCCTCCAGCTGCTGCTTCAGCTGTCGGCGCTCCTCTCGCTTCTGTTCCTTTCGGGCTGAAACCAGCTGCTGGAAACTCTGTTGCTGCTGCTGGGGCAGCTTTTGCTTGCGTTTGTTTTCTCTGTAACTTTCTCGGGGACTCACAGACTGCGGGGCCATCTCTCTTTCATTTTCATTGCCCCTTAACGCCACGCTGGGGGAATGGCTCATACCCCGAATGATATTCTCAACCCGGGCGCGCTTTGCTCTCAGGTGCTCATCACATAAGCGATCCATATCAAACTGGCTCATAGTAGGCCTGCCAAAAGGGGAAAGACACTCTGGGGGGCTGTCTCTTGAAGAGTTGCTGCATATATCCTCCTGATGTACTTCGGAGCCTGTGCTAGAGAGACCGCTGGCTTGGAAACTGGGCTCCGTGCCACCATTTTTGTTCATGTTATTTTTCAACAGCTGGGAAATTATGGTTGCTCCTGGAAAAGGCATCATGGCATCTTCATACGAGTTCGCCCTCTTCAGCAGCTTGCGGAGTACGTTTGACTTCTCCCCATCTGCATGCTGCACCACTGAATACTCAACATCCTGCTCGGAACCTTGGGGATTCATGGCACTAAAAAACGTTGCTCTTGCCTTAGCAAAAAATGCAGATGCCGTCCCTACCGTCCTTTTCACTCCAATGTCAACTCTTCTCCTCTTGGTTTGCCGGCTTAAGAGGGCTGTGCTGTCATGGTCAGGCATCACTGGACAGTTATTGTGCCATCTTCAAAAGCTCGTCAGCTGGGCACAGCTCAAGAATCCCGGGACCCTGGCCAACAGAACAAAAGGGCTGATGAATCATTTTCTTTAAATTTCTCCAAATTTCCTGACCTCAATCCTGAATCAAATGCAAAATGCATAGGCTCTGGGATTTATGGCACATTACAATTATTGCAATTTATTATGCACTCTGCTTGAAATGAAACATTTTTAAATATTTCTGCTCCACTGGTTTAAGATGGATTAAGATTAAAAAAAAAAAAAAAGCAAAAACTGCTTAAGCACCAGTAATATGATTCTCTTTCACAAATGCCTAAAATGATACTGTTTATCTTCAGAAGAAACAGTAGATTATAAGTACACAGCCTCTGACAACCAATTGATTAAATTTTGGGCATTGAGATTCACATTACAAAAGAAGATGAAAGTGGGCTATACTTAAGAAATAAGGTTAAATTTTGAGGCTGCGTGAAATCTGTATGAAAAATTCCATTTCTGCATTGAAATTATTGTGGTTTTAATGCTATAAAAGGAAAAAGACACTAAAACAAATGCAACTATTTAACACACACTCTGTTACTGAATTTTAAAATATTTTCATCATATGTGAAACGAACACCCCCATCAGCATGTTTTGAACATAAATGGTCCATATAACATTGAAATAAATGCACAAATACTCTTATTACAAGTCTGCTTATTTAGCATAGCCGTGAATTTTTGTTGGCAAAATCGCATTTAAAGATGGTATCTGTTGCTATATTTTAATGGAAGTATGAGAATATAAATTTTCATGATGTCCTTTTGATGACTTAAATTATTACAAAGTTGGACTCACTGCAAAAGGACATTGTCACATTTTAGAAATCAATAAATTTAGCTAGGCGAGGTTAAATACATCTTTAGGACTAGTTTTCTTCTGTTATAATTGGCCAAAATGACACCTCACATGCCTAAAGAAACTCTTTAATGTACACCATTTATGAATTGTATTTCTTATGCCAAACTTAAGGAAAAAAAAAAAACCCAGGGAAAAAAAGACTGAACAAAGATATATAAAGAAGAAAGAAAATAACATCACTCCAATATATGTGAGAAAGAGAAACACCCTCTCTGCCTATGAACTTCCATTGTTTCTTGGGAATACACTATATAAAGAGAACATCCTTCCTTGCATTTTATAAAAGGCACTTGACACGTTTTGTGACTGATTAACTAGTGATGCTCACCCCAAATTTGGCATAAACATAAGATGTCATATCTTTTTGCTTACAATGAACATTTTATGAAGAGTATGAGACTATTTTTTTTCAAACAGGGTTTATCTAATATTAAACTTCACGTTTGCTTAACAGAGCACATCTTCACAATAACGGGGTCTATTGCCAAAGGCGGCGTGCAGTGCTTGGAACAGCTCCCATCTCTTTCGGTTCACCTGTAAAAACATCTACGTGCTCCCTAGGACTGCATCTGTGGCTAGTTTTAAAGGATGACTATCCATGCAAACAGGCATAATTTCAGCATGAAAAAACCTGTAAAAATCAAGAAAATGCTCAATGCTTAGATGGCAGTGTGTATTTATTTTAAGCGAGAAAGATTTCATCATGCAGTCCAGGAAGATACAACATTTTTAAAGAGCCAGTTTAAGAGTATCATGAGACATAAGCAGTATGATGCCTCTTTATACATTTTTTTTTTGGTATACTTGAAGATAAAATGTCCTGAATTTGGAATGGAAACAGATCTTAAAAATTTCATTACTGGGTTCAAAATTGAATTCAGAATAATCGAGACCCCTCACACATTCATAATAAAATTGGTTTCAGAGTACAAAAATGCAATGACAAATCTTTCACTAACCCATTAGAGCTGATAAATCAGGTGTAACTGTCAGGTGAGAGGAGAAAAAGGAAAGACTGAGACAAACAAGAAAAAAGATAAATTATTTCAAAGCTCAGAAAGACTCGTACATTTGGGGAGGAGGTCTTTTCTGCATGTATATCAGCTTTCCAAAAACAGAGTTCACTGCCATTATTTTAAAACTCTACTTCTTTTTGTGTGCAAATCTTTTTCTCTTTAATATTACCTAAAAAGCACATGGATCTCCAATCGAAACACTGAACAAACTTTCCACAGTATTTTTCTCCCCCTGTTCACCTTAACACCCAAACTGGATTTTCCTCCTCCCCATCCCTGCTCTGTATGGGAAGCACACCTCTGTAACAGAGGCTCAGAAAGGACATGCTGGAATAAGAGACAAGCACAAGGTCATCCCCGGGCATCCTTCCTTTCCCAACTGCCATTTACCTCTTCATCAACTGCATTTCCTCTCATCTAGCCTAGGTATCAACAGCTGCATCCCTGCCTCATGCTGGAGCCAAGAGGAGGGCTACGCTCTTCCTAAGGTGGGAAGAAATGATGCTCTCCCCTTCAGCGGAGACGAAGTGTTAAACAAGCTTATTGGGTCTCTTTAGAACAAAATATCCTGCGACTTCCTCCAAATTCACCAGACTAATCTGGTTTTTGCAATTCTCTCTCAACCGGTCAGTGTTTTTAGATTAAATAATGATTCGTTTCTGTTTGGGGCTAAGGGAATTTAATTACCTTTAGATCTTGTTGTAAAATGTACAGCTGAGACACAATAAAGAGGGGGAAACCAAGGACGAAAATAGGAAAAATTATGTCATCCAGCAAGACAAGGCATTATGTTAATAGGCACGAATAAATATATATTTCTCCATACAGCTTAGACCTAAACTTAGACATAAAGGTAGTAGTGCTTATAACCCATGAATGCTATGGGCAAGATTAAATAACTAGAACTGGTTGACAGAGTACTTTGCTAGAACATTTCATAAACAAGATATATATGTAACTATATTCACCACATGAGAAAACACTCTGTTAAATGACAATAATATAAATTAAATCACTTGAAAACATTTTCAAACTATTGCCGTGATTTCCTAGTTCAGAATTTAGAGAATGCTATAAAATGACTTTATCATCGATATTGCCCTCTCCATTAAGATTTTTTTTTTAATTCCTTTATTTCTCAACATATGTACTAAGCCAGCATATTTCAACTACAGTTGTTATTGATTCCTGTGTGTGGTACCTGCCGTTGAATCAGCTCCGACTCCTGGCCACCCTATGAATGAGTGACGTCCACAGCGTCCTGTCCTCAACAGCCCTGCTCAGCTCCTGTAGACTCCTGCCTCTGGCTTCTTTTATGGAGTCAACCCATCTGATATTTGGTCTTCCTCTTTTCCTGCTGCCTTCTGTTTTTCCCAGCATTATATTTTAATTTTAATTTTAACATTTTGAGTTTAACCAGTCAATATCAAACCTCTTGTTCAGCAGTCATATCAGCTAGTATTCCGAGAAATACTGATGTTAAATCTGAACCCAAATGTATTAATAATGATCAGACACACATACTCTACTCCTGTAAACTCCTCTTTAATTAATGTAAAAATCCATAGAGAATATTTTTTAGTAATAAATATTTCGTTGCATCATTTGGCATCTAACTATATAAATGCTTTAATAATTCCTAGACAACTGACGTCTTAGCATAGCAGATTCTTCCCAGGAAAAGAGTATAAGGACAAACATCCAGATATAATCGAGTCAGATTTTAACTACTGCGAAAGATTCTTCATTTAGTTTGGAATTATCTATTATTCTATTTAACATGATCCTAAGGAAGCTGATAACTTCATGTTAGTAGAAAAGAATTTTCAGTGAAGAATTTTGAAGGGATACTCCAATGTGAAGTAGAAAGTAGTTAAGTGCTTTTACTTTAATAAAGAACTTATTTTGGGGAGGGGGTGCAACTTTTATGCGTCTCTCTGGAGTCCAAATTCTGGACAAAGAAGTGTTTCATGATGGTCATTATCCAGACAGTTCAGACAAATCTTTTATGAGACAGGAGGAGTGTAAGGTTGGTATGGTTTCCTATTTGGATTATTTGAAATATCTGTCTTTGTTGATAAAATTATTTGAAGAATTTCTCAAGCTTACACTTTACTTCTTTTAGAAATCAACCTTTAAGTGGGCCTCTCATGGACTTGGGTCAACACGGTTATGAAATTTCAAATGGAATATCACTGACAGACAGCATTTTAAATCAATCTGTAAATCAGTAATTCAAGGGGAGAAAAATCAGATAATTTGATTTAGGTAACTCCCCACCCCCTTCCAAATCACTAAGCTGTCCCCCTCACTGTATTCAGAGTTCATTTTTGCTAATTAGCAACTTTTCCTTCGGAGATGTTTCTACTATCAGGTTAAGAAAGCCTTTGATGTTTATTTTGAAGAACTCACCTGACATAAGTTAATACTTCAATTAACTAAGATTGTATTGTCAAAATCTTGTAGCAGATTTAAAATTTTCTTATTATGAGAGTTCTCAAATCATAATCATTTTATTTAAAATTCCTCTATCCTAACAAGAATTCCATACATTTTCACCAGCAAAACGAACATATAACATTTCCCAAGACGTGCCTAAAATATTCATTTCTACGTATTTAAAGAGTATTAATTCACCAAATTGGTAAATCAGAGTGAGAAATAATCTCAAGAAAAAACACACATTTTTCTCTTTGTGGAAATCTGAAATACTCTAAATGTCCTTTGAAGCTTTAGAATACACTAGTAAATAAGATGTAAGAAATTCCTTCTGTATATGTCCTTTCTAATTTATAAAGGTACTTAATTAGAATCCTGTAACGACATATCATGGGCAATCCATCTTCATATTATAAAATCAGTAACATTTTATAATTTCTTTTGTTAATCCTGAACCTAAATAATTCCTTATCTTAGCAGTTGCAAATGCAAGACAATGTCTGAAATGATATGAGAAATTGGAGGGAAAAGGTCTATTTGCACTTTGAACAAATAAGGAGCTGGCCTGACAGCTGGCTTAGGTTTTAAGGTTGCAAGTGCTACTTGTAGAGGAAAGATGTTAGGAAATGAATAAAGTGAGAACAAAGGTGCATGTTATGTATGCATGACTTTTTTTCCCACAAGGTGGTGATTAACCTAAGTAGAATTCTGCATAATGGACACATAAAAATATCAGTAAGTGCCAAGCACAGATAACCCCCTATTAAAAATAAAGCAAAAGAACATATCTGTAGATGACATTTTAATTATGAAAGCACTTCGAAAGCATCCAAGAAAAGTATTAGAGGGAACTTTGATGTTGAAATCTAAAGAATAAATGACACATACTATCTCATTTTCATGAAACAATGATCACCATCCAAGCAACAAAACCAACCGACAAAAACTATTCTCCATCTAACCTAATTCTATGCAACTCAAGAAGTAACTTGTGTAAAAAAAAATTTAAAGGTCAGTTTTAAGAATGCAGGTATAGTGCTTACATTAATTCTCAACATCTTCCCTCACACAGCAAGCCATAGCCCTTACCTTGGTCTATTTTACCATTATATAAAATTATCCACATTGTGTGTACAGACAAGTTAACCTAAAAACTCTCCTTTTTCTTCCTCACCTCATACAACCAATTTCATTTTGAAAACACAAAGAAGTTTTTGCAAGAAACTCTTCATAGAACTGACTGCCCACATCTTGCATCAAATAGAAAAGCACAGTTACCTCTCACGTACTTGAGATTTTCCTTCTCCATCAAAGTAATAACTAGGACATCTGGCACATGTCTGGTACAATGACAGGCTCATTCTACTTTATGAGAATATTTAACATATGACTTGAAAGAGTTTATGCACATACCTATTCTTTCTGGGCAGAGAGAAAGCACGCTAAAAAAGATAAGCTTTAACAACAGTAACACTTTCAAACTGACTTTGGTATTCCTGGCAGTTATGCACACCACCCACGGCTGTCCAGAACACACACACACACACACACACACACACACACACACACACACACACACACACGACGACATCTCACCCGCCTCCCCCAGCACAGACCTTGGAGATAGACATAAACTGGACGGAAGCAAAGAGAAAGTCAATCTCCCTCCACCTGCTGCCTGAAGTGGGGGTACTTTCAGCCGCCTGGCAGACAAGTGCCTGAGACAGCCTCAGCAGCAGCCTGCCAACATCTTTAAGAAAAATAAACACATACCAACTTGTCCCCCACCCCCAACCAAAGAACTCACATGGCAGGGCTCAAAACATAACAACAGCCCATTCCCATTAGTCCAGACAATCCTATTAACCAGGGCAACCATAAATTCATAAACCTCTACAACCCTGGGGCATACATTGTGGTCTGGAACTGTACAGACACACACAGACACAGAGGAAACTTGCACCTGTCTTTCTTGACACAACACACCTGTCAGGCCCTGCTCATGCGCACTCTGCTAAAATAGACCTCCGCCTACCTAGTTTAGGCAAGGAATTATTATTATTATTATTATTTTGGAAGAGAGGGTATAGGTGGGCGGGGGGAGTGGAGAGGACGAGAGAGAGAGAAGAGACTTCTAGCCTTGACTTTGAGAGAAGGCCATCCTGTGCTTGCTCTGTTTTTATAAGCTCAAGGAGACAACACAGACCTTCTTGGAAAGATTAAAACAAGCAGGTGAGCTCCCAGCCTTCCCCCAGGCGGAGTAGGGTTCTGGATTGCCAAGAGCAGGAGCAGGTTCACACTCCAACCTGTCTCCTTGGGCCCAACCCCTCCTCCTAGTTTTTGCTCTGCGGGCCTGGAGGACGCTGAACTTCCAAAGAAGCTGAGAAGGGGCGGGAGACCATTCTCTCCCAGCTTCTCTCCTCCCCTTTTACCTCCCTTCTCCTCCCATCCCTAATCCGCACTCTCAGCAGCGTTCGGTTTGAACAGGATGAATAATAGGCTGGGCTCAGAAGAACCAACAACTTGCTAAATGGACTCGGGGTGATGTCTCCCCTCCCAAACCTTCACCCCCCCTCCACTCCCCAGCAGCCCCCTTTCTATCCGTTCAGGGAAGACGGCAGCTCTTGCCGCCCTCCTCACTATTCTTCCTAGTAACAATTCTTCTCACCTCTCCTTTCCTCCCTCCCAGTCCTCCGAACCCGGGCAAAACTGTAGGTACCACCCTGACCAGACAAGACCGAAGCAGCCGGACACCATAGACTGCCAGCGACGACTGCGAGAGACTTGGCCTCGCGGATAGGCTGCCCCTACCCCCACCGGACCGCGATCTTCCCGTCCTCCCGTGGCGCTCGGGCCCCGATCCCTTCGCCACTCGACCCCCTGAGGCTGCCGGTGCCGCCTCACCGGACTCAACTTGACCTACCCCTTGGAGCTCAGCAAAGGGGCGCCGCGCTCGTTTCCCGGGACCATCTCTCCACCGCTCCAGCCCCGATTTCAACATTTCGGCTTCGACAGCGTTTAGAAAGCAAAGTAACAGAGCGCATCCCCCCTCTCCTTTCCCTCTCCCCTCCTCCCTCCTCCCCGGCCCGCTGCTGGGGTTAAAAGAAGTGAAAGGTATGCAAATGACAAGCAAATTGGAAGAGCCTGGAAGAAAGGGAGCTATAATAAACTAGACAAAGAGAAAGGACGTGGGGACCAGCCCAGGAGTTTTAACTCGGGGAGATAAGGATGAGGCTCGGCGGAAAGCGGGGATCCAGACAAACAAAAAGCGCCCCTGTCCCCCTCGCGGTCCTCTCTCCTGAGAAGAGAGGGCGAGAGAAAGGAGGAAGGGAAGCGAACGCCCCCGCACACCCCAGACACAGTACACAAAAGGTGACAAGATCAGCGACAAGTCCAGCAATATCAGCCTCCCCCCATCATCAACACCACCCCAGCCACCAGCAGGAAAGAGAAAGAAATAAAAGCCAAGCGGATCACTTACTCTTAGGAACTGGGAGGAGCGGAGCGCTGAGTCCCACTGAGGCTCCTGCTCGGAAACTGTTTAGAGGCTATTTTATTATGATTCATGTAAAGAACACCATTTTCTCCTGGAAAAAAAAAAAATGTTTACACGGGTATAAGTCCTGGGAGTCCCTTTTCTTCTCATTCAAGAACAAGCCAGTACAAGTGATTCTGGAAAAGGGGAGGGGACTGGCGAAGGGACAGAAGATACTTACGCGGTGCGGAGAGCAGGGGGGACCGAGCCTGTTTTTTTTTTTTTTTTTTCCTGCCGGCAGAGAGAGGAAAACACGCCTCACACCTGATGATATCTGCGGGTGATGATAATCAGTGGACAAAGGACAATGAGTCTGTGCGACAACAAACAAACCGATCCAGGCAGGAAGGGAGAAGAGAAGGGAGAAGAGAAGAGACAGGGGAGCAGGGAGAAGGAAGGAAGGAAGGAAGGAGAAGAAGAAGGAAGAAGGAAGGAGAAACAGAAGGAGAGGAAAGGAAACAGAAAAGACCTGAGGAGGAAACAGGCAGAAGGAGAAAAGAAAAAAAAGGAGGAGGAGGAGGAGAGAAGAGAAGGGAGGAGCAAGAAGAGAGAGGCCGAGGAGGAGCTAGGGCAAGGAGCCGAGCAGAACAGACGGACCACAGGGCTCCTTGCCTGCCAACCTCATAAATCCCTTCTGGTGTATGATTCCTAGGCAACTCCTCAACTGAGGGGCTGCACGCTCCTAATAACAGATTGCTAAGACACAGCCTGAAGGAGGCTCAGGAAGACACACACGTCACAATCTGACCTGGCAATACCCCAGCCCAGCACCCAATCACTTGAGGCGCCTTCCAGTTCAAGGGGATTGCGAGGCAAGAGAACTGGGAGGAAAAAAAAAAAATAGATGAAAGGGGTGGGGTGAGGGGGCTGGGAAAGAGGAGGGAGGAAGGGGAGGGGCCCCTGCTCCCCCTCCCTCGCCTCCATCAGCCCCACCCCCACCCCCCGCCCTGCCGCTGCTTCGGGGCCACCGGATCGCCGCGCCGAGGCCGAAGCGAGCCGTCTGCGGACACTGCGACGCGGGCGACTGCGCGGGCGGCGCTCCGCTCACTCGCTCTTCAGGACACAGCTCCTCTTTTTTTTTTTTCCTTACCCCCCTTCATTTCCCAGACACAGCTGATCGAGTTCGCCCCGTGACCAAGAGAGCGAGCGCTTCTCGGACTTGGGTGAAGGAAGGCGCGGAAAAGTATTCTGGAGAAAAAGTGGAGTTTTTAGGGGTGGGGTGGTATAGCAGGACGGAGTGGGGATCCTCAGATCATTCCACTTTTGAAATGATCATAGGTAGTATCAAGAATACATGTCACCCTTGCTTTTTAAAGGGGAGGCGGACAATAAAATACAGGTAGGTTTGGGATTAAAACAATAGGTGCCAGAAGTTTCACACCCGCTCCGCTGAATCTGGTATTAGAAGATCAGCATTGGCTGAGTCCCAGTCAACGTCCCGTCAAAATTATTAAGAAGAATCCTTGCCCGTGGTTACCTCTGACAACGTTATTTGGATAGTAGGTACAGCAGCCTTAAAGAAAATGTTTAACAAACATTACGTCGCGATTACCTCTCACTCACTCACCCCAGAATAACCAAAGAAAGAGGTTTCAAACAGGAGTTACACAGTTTTGACGCCTGGGTGACAAACTTTAACATTTATTAGGTAAGGAATTGCAAACGCTTAAATTTCGGGGTTCAACGTGAAATCATAGAAAATTCACTTTGTTTTGACTTTTCTTTGATGAAAAATAACCGGCAAGATTCCTATAGGTAATGTGGCTCTTAAAGAGCTCCTTGGGGTTTGCAAGTTACAAAAAAAAATGCAGAGGACGGAGCTTCCAGCCGCAGCCAGAAGATCTCTTTCTCCCGGCACAGTAAACGGCTTTTAATGAAGCCACCGCGATTATGACTTAAAGGTTCTGTAAAAGCTGGGACTTGCAAGGGCTGCGAAGCAGATACATTCATACCTAGTCCATCAGACACTCATGTTATTAGGTAGTATGGGGACAAGTATTTTTCGTGTGTTCCTCGAATTTAATCCGATCAAAGGTTGAATCATGTTGCACTGTGACAACACTGTTGATGTGTGTTACAGGGGCAGAATACTGCCACCAGCTTCTGCAACACACACACACACACACACACACACACACACACACACACTCCTTTCCTAGGGCATTTACCATTTCATCCTCAAATTCATCAAACTGTGAAGAAGTCTTCTTTTTGAATAAGAATAGCGATGATAATATGGCCAAGTCTATATCCTGCAGGAAACTTTTGTCATGGGATCCAAACATTGAAAAGAAGAGAAAAAAATGTCAGGCGGGCCAGGTTAGGTGTCCGGGATAAGAAAAGAGACTTGCTTGAGCATCCGGAGCCTTCATTCTGAGTCTTCATTCCTTCCCTTCAGCTGCCTGCAGACACTCCCTCCACCCCATTACTGAAAGAACAGACTCCCGCAAACAAACCACTCACACTTCCAGGGATCGGTTATTGTATCAAGTGTTCTAATCGAGATGTGACAGTTTAGGCTGGGAACATAATCTATCAACATGCCCATTAGATGCAGGATGGAATAATGTTTCTATTGGTTGGGTCCTTTCGAGGTAAGCGGGTGTATTGAAGAGGGAAATTTGGGTTCTGTGAATGGATCAAGGCTACTTCCTTTCTTTCTTTCTTTCTTTCTTTTTTTTTTTTTTTTGTCCTATTATTTTCTTGAAGTATCCCAGTTTGTACCTAGGTTAGAGCCAGCCCACACATAAACTGGTAGGAGTAAAGGATATATGCCCTCCACACCTTAAAACCATCTGCTCAGTTTGACATTTAAAAGGGAGGAGGGCAGGAAGGGGGAGCGAGAAGGGGGAAGAAAGGAAGCGGAGAGAGAAAAGATTCAGACTGGAAGGAATGGCTTGAACTGTAGCCCACAAGTTTATGTCAATTGCACCTAGCGCTCTGATGCACCTTTTGCACACATTACGCTCGGGAACTGACAGCGGGAAAAGTTCCCTGCGAGCCCCAGTTAAGTGCTTTATCACTCCCTGGGGAAGGCAGGCCCGAGTCGAAGTCGGGGTAACCCGCTTGGCAAACAAGGAAGCGCCCCCACCCCCAGCCCCGGCCGCGGAGGCTCGCGGCTCGCCACGCTCGGCGGCGGCAGTACGCAGCCCGCTTTAGGGCGCAGGAGCTGCTGGTTGAAATAGGAGCGCGCGCGGCGCTGGGCAAGCGAGCTCGGTCCGCAGCCCAGCTCCGAGAGCTGCGTACGCCGGGCCCTGTTCTGTCTCCGACTGTCGGGGCGACGTACAGGCCAGGATCTTGGCAACCTCTCCGGCCAGAGCTGCAGCGCTCTCCCGGGTCTCACGCCGCTTTGGAGCAAGGCGTGAGGCCCGAGTCCCCTATCTCGGGCAACTCCCGGTTTGTTTTCTGATAGGGAAGAAGCGATCAGTCAGCCCGGAGACGACAAGTCGCCTAGATATTGGCTCCATCTCTGAAACCAGTGGCCAAGCCTACGGGTCAATCCCTTCCTCCAACCCACTGCCAACACAACCCCCAAAACGTAAAAGTTAACTCAAGTTCTGACCCGTCGTCCAACAAACCCCATCGGTGCAGGCTGTGTTTGCTTATTTATCTTGAAAGGTGATCTGTGTATTCTTAGTCAAACTTGCAGTAATCACTTGTGCATCTGTTTCTGGATTAAACGCACTTCGCCTTGATATTTCCTCCGTGTATCACCCCACCCCCACTCCCGGTCGTTCTTAAAGCTGTTAGACTGCATTCTAAGTAATTTAAAATCTTGCAAACCATCGTCATCAGGTCCTAAACAAACCAATTCTGGGAATTTCAACCAGATCCAATTGAGAGGCAAAGGTGGGCGTGGATTTCAGAAGGATGCAAGAGATCCTAGCTACCTGGACACGCAGACAGCACCAACCACCACCACCACCACCACCCTGAAGTAAAGAGGGGACGAGAAAGAAAGAAAAACCAAACGCAGGGTGCAGGCCGGCCTGCTTCAGGCTGTCTAGAGGCAGACCGACCCATATTCTCTCTCTCTCTCTCTCCCTTTCCCCAGCCCAGTGTGACGCCAAGCCCAAACTGGATTTGTTCTGAATATCTGAATGGGGAAGAAGTGAAATGCCACAAGATCAGTGGCAATAGCAGCTGCGGCATTTCTCTCCTGGGAACCCCACTGCTTAGAAGCCTCCCGAGTGATGTTTGTTTAACCAACAGCTTTGAAAGTAAACAGAAGCGAATCACTCGAAAGAAGTTGAAATATAACCCTTACAAGAATTTGGGGTCAGGGTGCTGGCATAAGAAGTAATTTTTAAATGTAATAAACCTCTCACCCCAATAAAGGTGAACCACAATGCCTAAAGGAGCCCAGAACTGTCAGAAATATATCAATTCATCAAAAGGATTCATTACAATAAAGTGACCTCGAAGATCACTCTTCCTCCCCGCAAACATACGCCTGCGGGGAGCGGGGGTTGGTTGTCAGAAACCGAAGGGGCACGCTACTACCCGATGGTACGGAAGTGAGCGAAAACAATCAAAAGGAGGTGTGTTCCCTGTCCTGGAGTAGAAGAGGCTGGCAGCTTCGCGCCGCCAACCCTGGCTTCGCCTCAGGCACCGAACTTTCCAATATCAAGATATTAACAGATGGTGGTGAGCACATGGAGGGCTGTTACTTACATAATCCAGCCACTCTGCCCAGCCGCGCGGAGCCCGGCGAGGCGCCCGCCAGGCCTTGCGCGTGCCTTGCGAGGGGTGCTGTTGCCCCCCGAAATAACTTGCCTTTCTCCAAACCCACCCGGCTCTTTGAGGGATAGGATTTGGAGAGGTCGTGATCTCAAGGAGGAAAAAGAAAAAAAGAAAAACCCGCACATCGATCTGGTTGTGCTTTATCTTCCTCAGTCCACCGTAGTGAAGAAGCTGGAGACCGAAGGGCAGAGGGGAGCGGAGGGGACGCTTTCGGGGAGAACGGGGTGTTCTCCCTCGGTAGCTGGAGTGGGGGGCAGGTGGTGGAATTTACGCAATTTACACCCCTCCCGCTTTGGCTCAAATTGCCCTATCTTTCGCTGTCACTGAAATACAGAGGCAAGCCCAGGCAGCCGCCGAGGGGGAGTGGGGTGAGTGAGGGTGTGAGTGCGCGGGGACGCCTTTGCACGCGGGGGCGCAGTGGGCAAAGTTACGCAAAGCCCGGGGCAACGCTGCACTTCCGAGCTTTTGCAGGTTTTAAGCACTGGTTCTCGCGCGCGGAGAGTCCCTTTCGGCCGTTGGGCCGCCCGCTGCCTCCACGCCCTCGGCCGCCTCTCCCGAGGCCGGGTCCCTCCCGGTGTGCCGTGTACCTCCGCACGTGTGCCGGGGGGACGTGTTTGTTGGCGGAGCCTCCTCTCTGATGGCGACTCGGGGCCGCCAAAACCCGTGAGGAATACGCCTGCGTGTGTTGGAAAAGTTTCGGGGTGGGGGGTGTGGTGGGGGGAGAAGGCTGGGAGTCTCCTCTCCCGGGCCTCGGCGGAGAGGAGTTGCCTTGTCCGCGGCTTCCTCCGGGTCTCCTTCCTCCCAGACCTTCCTTCCTCGCCGCCGCCCCGCGCTAGGTGTCGCGGTCTCCGGGCGCGGAGAGGGCGAGCGCGCGAGGCTGCGGCGGTGGCGCCGCTCTCGGGGACGGAGGACACGCCCCTCCTGTCCCCGCGGCCCTGGGGGTCCCGGTCCCGCCGGGTCACGGCGGGGCCTGGAGCCCCAGTCGGCTGGCCTGGGCGGGGCGCACGCCTGGCGCAGGGCAGCCACCTGCTCCGGGCGCGGCGCTGAGCTGGGGAACCTCGGACGCGGCCGCCGTGCCCGCGCTGCCCCGCGGCCTCCCCTCGGTCGCCCGCCTGTTGCTGCGGAGGCCGCGGCGCCCGCAGCGGGTTGACGCTCTCAGCCTCAGAGAGGGGGCTCTTCGGAGATCGCAAGAGAGGCGGGGACGTTTTAAGGGATGAACATTTCCCCTCTGCCCACCCCCTTTCTTTTGTCAATTAGCCTAAGAATATTTGGCCGTTATGCCCTTTCTTTGGTCTTTCAGTTCAAGGGCGTGAATTCGGAGGAGATGCTCTATTTTCAGGGGTTTGAGGGATAGGACTTAAGTTATTCTGACTGTCCATCTTTCAAGGTTTTTATTCAGGATGACCAGCGAGTTACAAATAAGTAGGTGTAGGCTGAGCACAGAGGGAAAAGAGAAGGAAGCTCCGAATTTGGGGTTTATTTGGAGAGAGAGGGACTCTGAAAGTTGCATTTTGTTTAAATTAGAGCAAGACAAAGTTGAAAGCCAGATTTCTATAATTTTTCTGGTAATATTTCTTTTATGAAGTATTTAAGTGTCTGTTTGTCATCATTTTGAGATCAAAAGAAAAATCCATATGTTGCATAGTTTTTCGAAATTGCTATTTAAATATGTTTTAAATGTTTTATCCAACGTGGAGAAGACTGCTCAGAGGCAGACCGGTGACAGGGAGAGAGGGATGGATTGATGTGGAGCAGCGTTCCCAAGACCTGGCTAATCCTCAAGAATCACCAAGGAGCTTTTAAAAAATAAAGATTTCTGGGCCCACCCCCAGCTAGGCAATCAGCTGAAGGACTGGGATCCGGAGGTCATACTGTTTTTCCATTTACTGCTCAGCCAGTTACTGACTCGGTGACCTTGGGTGTGTTACTTAGTCTATCTGAGCCTCAGTTCTTTTTATCTGTTAAGTGGGGATAATATCCAACTCATAGAGTTGTTAACTTTTACTAAGTAAAATTGTTCAGCACGTGATTGGTGCCCAATAAATGGAACCTATTTTGTCTGCACCTGTGTGTTCTACCTACCTGAGCTGATCTGTATTCCTTCTATACAGACCCACCTTTCAATATTTGGGTGAAGCTAACTGGATCGTCGTTCCATATGTACATGCATGCACATTGTAGCGCATGCATCGTCGCTACTTTGGGTACTTTATATGCTCATCTCCCTCACTTTTCAGGCCCCCCAAAATAAGTTAGAATGGGTGCATGTTTGGAAGGTAGGCCCTGTGCTCTTGGATCGAGAACTGCCCATCAGGCCCAGTGGCAGACAGGAGGCATTTTCCAATCTAAATTCTGCTTTTTTTCTTTCCTTTTTTTCCTCTTTTCTTTCTTTTTTCTTTTTTCTTTTTTCTTTTTTTGTCCTTTCCCCTTCCTGCTTTATAGATGGCAGACCTTTCCTACAGAAGTCACCCCTCAGACCAATGAAACACAGGACTGAGCATTCTATGCAAGAGGGGAAAGCAAGAAAGAAAACAAAATCAGAGTTCATAGGTAAAACTTCAATGTTTACCATTTATCATTATGTTTTTATATGTCTGAGTGAACAACTCCCCCAAATCTCCATAAAATGCAACACTTCATAAAAGTATGTTCAAACCAGTGACTACGAGCATATCCCAAGCTCAGCCAAAGACAGCTGTGAGAAGGCAAAGATAGGCGGGAAGGTGCCATTCCTGGCTGTGGCCCCAAAGTGGTGTGAGGGAAGAAAGCCAGAGAAATGGAATGGGCCGAACCAGCAGAGAACAGATCAGGAAGGCTGACAATTTTAGAATAAAGGTGGCTGTGAGTGCTGTGAGTGGCTAACTAACAACCCAAGGAAGGTGCTTTGTTGGTGCCTTCAGAGGCGTCAAGTAAGTAAGCACTTCGTATCGGTGGGAGGGATAAGGAAAGACTGCCGGCTTGGGGCACCCATGGGCCCAGGCCCGAGGGAGCGAATGAACCCAGGGGTTCAGAGCAGGCACTTTGCTCCCTGAATGAGGGAAATCCCAACTGTTCCCCCCAGATGCCTGTCCTGGAGGGTTTGTGGGGATCTTTGGGCAGGTGTGGAAGACTCCTGTTCTCTGGCTACTCTTTGTAGGGCTGAGGGGGCGGGGTGGTGTCTGTGACTCTAGGGGACAAAACAAAGGACCTCAAGACAACTACAGAGAAACACTCGTGAAGAGTCAAACGGTAGGGAGACAGGTGACGACTTCTGGTTTCTTATTCCCAAGCACCCTCGAGGTGAAAGAAGTGCTTAGGGCCTGCACTTGTGGGGAAGGGGGCAGGGCAGAGGCTGAGACGTGAGAGTGCAGGTGGGGTACAGAGTACCTTGGAGGGGTAAGAGGAGCTAGTAGATGTGGGGGGCTGGAACCGGAGACAGGGTGAGAAGGAAGTGTGTGTGTGGGGGGGGCAGAGCATAGGTAGGGGGTGGAGGTGTGAGGGTGTCCCGCAGAAGGTGAGTGAGGAGGTGGGAGTAGCAGCAGGTAGCTGGGGAGGACAAGGGAGTAGAGTTAGGGGGAGAGTGTGTGGGCCTGAGAGTTCATTGTGAGAAGCATGTACCTGGGAGTGTGGTAGGGGGGTGCAGGCAAGTGGGGGTGGGCGCGGAGCACCAGTTACCCTGGTGGGCCGGCAGGGTGTGGCATGTGGTTTGAGGGGTACAGAGGGAGGCCTGCAGGAGGAAGGCTAAATTTGGCCTTCACTCAGGCTTAGATGAAGGGCGTGGTCCTCCCCCTTCCCCCTGCCCCCACCTCCTCCTTTGAGGAAACTTTGAAGACTGGCACATTTACTAATCCTGGGTTGGTGGGAAGGCCTGGGACCCTACCTTGCAGCTGCAGCCCTGCAGGATACCTGGAGTCTCTCGATGGCGTGTGTGTGTGTGTGTGTGTGTGTGTGTGTGTGTGTGTGGTGGTGGGGGGAGGCGGGTAGGCTGTGAGAGGCGGGCTTCACTGTGCCTTCACTGACAAGCACCTCCAGGGCTTGTCCCTGCCCTGCCTCCTCAGGCTCCTCACAGGTGGCAGGCTTCCTCCTCCCAGCTCCTCATCCCGTCTGTTCCCATCCTAGGCCCTGCATTGCTCCCTCAGTCCTGCGGTCTTTCTGGGCCCCATTCTTTTCCCTCAGGATAAGGCGAGTTCACTCCTTCATCTCCTCAACGCATCTTCCGGTGGTGGTGCCTAAGGTAGGGTGCATGACCCAAAAGCGGTCTCAAAGAAGATGGAATAATTCAACCGATAGTTATTGTTTGCAAGACGCTGCTAAACATGGCAGTTGGTGATCCTGTTGAGAGAGCAAAGTGGACTGGATGGTTTTGGCTCTTAGCCAGCCGGGTGGACATGATTATACCTGGGCTTCATATAGACAGTTTTCTGAAACTTCAGTTAAGAGCACTAGTCTAGAAGAATCTGGATGGGGGCAGAAGTGTCAATTCCTCTTCTCAATATTCTAAGTGGTCTTTTTGTGAGAATAGGGAAGGAGCCAAACAGGCATAGTGATAAGTGGGGGCTGAAAAAAATAATACTTTTCCTCTCACCTTCTAGTTTTTCTATTTGAGTTAATCATTAAATTAACAGAGACAGATTAACAGGAGAAAATCAAAATTTTAAAACCCGGGCATGGAGAATGAAAATTCCAAAGACAGCGAGACAATATTGAGTATACATGGCATTCTGAACAAAGGAGAAAAGATTTCAGAAGTGAGAAAGAGCAATCTACAGGTAGTTGAGGAAGAGCTGAACGTACTTGACTGGCAAATTCTTGCTGGGCAACTCAGAGACAATGGGACGCTGAGGGTATCTAGCTAACAGGCCTGAAGCCTTCTTATGTATTATACTTAATTGAAATTAGGCTATTCAGGTGAAGGTGAATATCCTAAAGTTTCCTTCCTGAAGGAAGTTTCTCTGTCTGAATGTCTTGAGCAAGGAAGGTAAGAGGGTCAAACTTTCTTTCTGAGTCTTTTGTTTCTTAATAACCAGCTTTAAAATCAATATCCCAAAAAACAACTTCAGGATGGCAAAACTTTGGCCCCTTCATAAGTGATGGTAGATAATTCTAGCATTTACTGAGCATTTCCTCTGTAAGATCTGTGTCAGACGCTTTATACCTGGCACTTCCATTGTCTACGTTCCATAGCTCCACGGATGGATCGTAAGACACAATGACCATAAATGAATAGTGCATTGTAAGACGTTCTGATTTCAGGAAGTGACAAAATATGAGGAAAAAAGTGCATTTTAGAAGCTAGGAAATAAAGGAGGTTAAGTGTAGTTCTCCCAACAACCCTGATAAGAATTATCCCCATTTTATGGATGAGTAAATGGAGATGGCCACTTGCTCAAGGCCACAAAGCCAGCAGGGAGCAGCTGGAATTGGAACCCTGGTTTGCCTGCGGTTGGAGCCAGAACAATTGCCCCTAGGGTAGTAACCTCTGCAGACAGTGGGCTTTGTCAGCTTTTTCCTAGCCCTGGCTCTCCGTTGACCCTTTTACCATCAACACCCCTCCCCCACCCTCCAAGCTGTGAAGATTTCCAGGAGGACAATGTAATTCATTGAGGGGGCGAGGGGGGGGGAGTACAAAATAGTCAAATTACATTTTTTTCAGATTCAAATAAAGTCTTTAAAGGGTAAAAACCACGCATGCCAGGTTTTTCTGTGCACTGCAGGAAGTCGATGAATTCAAGGATCCCTGTATTGCTGAAAATAGAATTGTAAAAAATAAAAGGGGGGGGGAGAAAGTGAAGGAAACTAATCCTATTAAACGTGGTAGCATGTTTTTGTGGCACGCAGGGAGAGATTAAGCACAGGAAAGGGGATAAGTACTGCTTCAGTTTCACTAAACTAATGTGACAACTTGTCATTGGAAATCTTTGCAGCTTGTTAGTAGATGACTAGCTGATTCAGAAGTGTTTTCTATCATTCCCATTGTGTTGCCCATGAGGTTTTTTTTTTTTTAGTTTTCTTTCTTTTCCTGTTTCTTTCTTACCCATGCTGCTCTCTTGCTTTTTAATCCTTCATGTCTCCTTCAAGTCAAAACATTTAGCTGGCTCTAATCAAGATTTGGTTTTGAAGATGCCCTTTGACCCTGCGTTGCCCAGCGAAGCCCGGGGAGGGGACCGCTCGCTCTCTGTCCCTAACCTGGGGTCTGTCCTGTGGCTTGAAAAACCAAGGTCCTGCCGAAAAACTCATTTCAGGTTTCATTTTTCTGCACTCTTTCTCCATTCCCTTATTCTCCTTTCCATTTTTTTTTTTTTTTACTATCTTATTCTCTTTTTGCCGTGCCTGTTTCTTTTTCTCACGCTCCTTTCTTCTGTTTTCCTCTGTAATTTCCCTCTCTCTTGCTTTCCTCCGCTTTCTCTTTCATCTCTTTCCTAGAATTTCCTTTCCCTCTTTAAAGCACTCTGATAACCCGCTTATTCTTTCTTCCCTTCAGATAAGACAGTTACATTCATGGAGAAAAGTCATGGATCCCTCGTGTTGGTGGTTTTCACGTGGAGTTAGTTCCTGGCGAAGGGGGGCAGGGTTGTGAGGAAGGGGTGCAGGGCCGTGATGATCACAGACTTTCAGGGGACAAAAGGCCGATCTAAATGAAAGGGAAGCGAGACTTTTAGGTTCGGTCCCCGTCTTTCCAAAGCAGGTGCCTGGCTTGTTTGGAAACGTGGCTGACCGTCCCTTGCTGTTTGGTTTTGGCATCACTCTGTCCCACCGTCCTCCTCCCTCCCCCGCTCCAACTTTCCCCACTGGCTACCACCAGAGGCGAGATGTTGAGTCAATGGAAAAACAACATTCGCCAACATTAAAGGGAGACTGTTTAGAAAAGGAAGGCCCTGCTGAGGTGCAGAGGAAGCCTGTACATTAACACGGGCCACCTCTTATCTGGGGCAGCTGGGCCTGGGCTGCCTGCGGCTGATTCCCTGGCTTTGCCAAGAGGCCTTCAGCAGAGGCCGCCTTGCAGGGTCGGGGGCTGATTCTTACACTTGGGCATCACCAGCACTTTTAGAGACAAAAAGTCATTGCTCCCCTCCTGCCCCCCTCCCCCCCCCCGCCCCCGGGATTTCATGAGAAAACCTGGACCAATAAGCAAAGTCCTGCAAAGGGCAGCACTTCCCCAGGCCTCTGTCTCTGGACACGCCTCACTATGAACCTGACCCCTCTCTCTGCCAGTCCTTTTGAGGACTCCCAAGCACTGTAAGGACCTGCCATTGCCGACCTGAACGTGAATTATGGGGAAGCACAAGCTAAAGTGACCCAAAGGAGAAGAAGAAAAAGGCATGTGGGTAGGTTCACCCTGGCTCTAAATTGCTCACAGTTGAGTCTTGAGCCAGGTCCTGATGGAAAGATAAGGTAAATCCCTAATCAGTCAATAATTAACAAAGCTCTCCGAATGGTCCAGTCAACCATATCCTGCTGACACCTTCAAGAACCCTGCGTTAGTGGGTTAGTGGGAGGGTTTTGATAGAAAGATCTATTTAGCCTGCCTTAGAACTCACTCATGGAGCACCATAAAAGGGGTAGTTATTTCTGTGCCTGCCACCGAAATCTTTTCTTAGGTTAACTCCTTTGGATAACTTCTGGAAATTTCACTTTTAAAACACTCTCTCTCTCTCTCTCTCTCTCTCTCTGTTTTGTATACAGAATACCTTGAAGATTCCTCTGATTCTAGGTCAGTTTGAACCAAACGCCAGATGTGTTCTGATTGTTACTCCTTTATTCTTCTTAGAGGAAGAATAATCTCTCTCCCTGGCCTTGCTCATCTTAGTTTGTACTTTATTCCCAGCGTGTAGATATTCTTGTTCCTGGTTTTTCAATCTTAGCTCCTCTTCAATTTGTGATAAAAGCAGTGATGCTTTTTAAGTGGTAAGCAACCACACAGCCCTACCAAAACATAAACATTTCTGAATTTTAAGTAAGATATCGAAAGATTAATAAATATGTGATTTTGATGCTTCTGGTGGATTCAGTTCTCTTTACATTTTACAGAAGCAAATTTTTAGGAAGAGGGTTTAGGTAGGCCTTAATTTTTTTTTATTTAAATGTTTTGTTTTGCTTTGCTTTGCTTTGTTGTTATTCCGCACAGCATTTAATGTGTTACCATATGCTTGTAGTTCTACTACCAGGTGAGAAAAATCAGTATATTAAGTGTGGTTTGAATTTTTCCTAAGGTCAAGTTGTAGGTCGTGACCATATGAACTTCGCTTCTTTATTTTATCTGGTCAAATCACTTGAAGAGAGGAACGGAGTATGAAAGTGTGTAGCTTGATAGGAATCTGTTTTCATCACAGGAAAAAAAAATAACAAAAATCACATGTTTTGCTACCAGGGTTTCAATAGTGTAACGCCCGTGTGTTGAACATGGTTCATCCAGTTACGCTTCTGTTGGATCCACAGCTCAGTCTTTGTAATCACAAACACGTTCTTCTCCTTTCCTCATGGAACTCAGTAGTCTGGGTGCTCGATTCATCTTCGTCAGTTTGGGGGAGTTGCCAATGAGTGGGAATCTGCCTGTGATCTGTGACATTCTTTTTAACAAACACTAATTGAGTGACATTTTTTTTTCTCCCCAAATCACCCAGCTGTCCTTTCTTATGCACCTTTTGAGTTTCAAAAAGGTAGAAGGCAAGCTTTCTTTGGGTCACGCATTTGGCCTAAGAAGACAATCTGTGAATTATACAATATAATCTACTGCAGCCTTGTGAATAAGTCTTAAAGACTCACTAGCCTGAAGCAACATATTAAATATGAAACCCATTAAATTCATCCTTCTTTTCTCTTTGCGCATCAAACCCTCTGCTTTTTTGAAAGCCATAGGTAAATGGCTAGATTCATCATTGCTGTAATTGAGGTAAGGGAAAAACAGTGAGAAATTTAAAAAAAAATAGCCGTTATTAAATTTGTAGGTAAACACATTTTGGATCCAGTATTCTTACTTTTTTATTCTAATTTTTTATTGTCTTAAAACATCAAAAAGTATCTCACTTATAAGACGCTGCTAAGTAAAGCAAAGGACATACACCAAATTATTTGGTGTAGTCCTGTTGCTTAGATATTAAAATGAGGTTTTAAAAAATGGAACTGACATCTATAGCTTGAAGAGCATTTATAATTCCATTAATAAGTTTTGAGTATTGTAGCGAGGATGGGAAAAAGCAGACCTTGGCATTGGCGTGTTTAGTCACATTCGCTATGAAAAAAAGAAAAGTTTACTCTTCCAGAATTTCTTAAGGAAAAGAAAAATCAATCTTCATCAATGAGCAATATTTTTCTCCCCAAGGGCTATTGATTTGAACATTGACTTCACGATAGGCGAGTTATTTTCCTCAGACCCCCTATTGCGAATTGTTAGGTGACATGTCTTTCATGAGCCAATAAACATGTTGTTTCTAGTAATCTCATAGGGGGGATTCCAACTTTTGAACTGTGGTTGGTTTGGAATATTTCAGCTTTTGTACGTCTGTGTTAAATATTTCTATGGGGCATCTTCCAAGTTTAAAATGCATTGTTTCTCACCTTTCTGCCTTTTTAAATGAGGTATAGCTTTTTCATTGCTTTTGAGGGAGAACAGGCAGCAATGATTAACTCCCTTTCTGCTTGCTCCTTAACTGCACCTTCTCTCAGCTTGTGCGTGGACCCATGACTCATGTGTAGTCATATGAATGTCCCCATGATTCCCTTCCTCCGCTTATGTAATGGTACAATATCAGTATCTGTAATTTTAAAAATGAGCCATATTTTCAATTTACCAGAAAAACCAGTATGTAAAGGAACAGAGTGGGAAGTGGAGAGGAAGGAAAAGACAGGGAATGTAGACTTCTTGTTACGTGAATGATCATTCTTCAATTTATCTGTTATTTGTTCGGATTTGTATATAATGCGTTTTCTTAAAGGGCATATTGAGAGTTTCTATTACATTGCCTTGCGCTTATCCATCCATTAATTTATACCCCTATCATGTGCCAGACACCGTGCTCAATATCAGTGATACCAAGATAAATAAGACCCATCTGAGGCACTTGCAGTGTGGTTGGGAAGACATCAGGTAGGATATGTGTGAACATCATATGTTGACACAAAATCATGTAGGAACTCTTAGGCTTATCTTCGTGGCAATTGAGAGACTCAAAGGGAGAGGTGAGCGTGAGCAAGTAGTCAGTCGGACCATGGGCTTAGGAGAGGAGTGGAAGCGAGTTCATGGCCCTATTGTCTAATGAGAGGAGTCTTAAGCAAGTCACTGCACCTCTCTGAACCTTAAGTTTTTTGTCTGCAAAGTGGGGATAATGACAATATCTACTTTGTGACATTGTCGTGACTATTAAATGGGGGTGCATGAAAAGGCCTCAACACTGTGCATGGCACAGAATAGGCACTCAGTAAGTGTTCACTAGAAAGGTGTCATAAGGGTGACATTTTAGCACACTCTCTAACATTAAGCCAACAAATACTTATTGGGCGCCTGCCACGTGTAACGTCCTGGGCCTGGGTCTTGGGCAGGAGACGAGCAATTTGTTGGGAGGCACCCCGAGGGTGGAGTGAGGGTAGAGTGACAAGCAGCTTGTGAAAGGCATGGAGAGGACACACTGCATCTGTGCTTGGGGAGCCTGAGGTGGACTTTACTGCTGTAGTTCAGAGCAACGGGAGAAGAGGCGACATCCCTCTTCTCCACGTGCTGAAATATGCTACCCATTTCCCATGCTCAGCTGAGGTCAGAATGCTCAGATTAAAATGACTTGGGAATTGTGATCATGTCATCACTTAAAACATTTCGTATTGCTTTTAGGATAAAGTCTAAGATCCTGAATGTGCTCTACAAAATGGTGCATAATCTGGCTCCTGTCTATGGCTCCTGCCTCATCTCTTGACTCTCCCCACATCTCCATGTCTCCATGAGTTCACGGCCCTGTTGCGTAGTGAGAGAAAGAGCTCTCATGATGTTGTGTTACTCCTTCAGCTCGCTGGTTCCCTTGTTCCCATTGCAATGATCTCATCATTGGCATTTTGTTTTCAAAGTGTTATCATCCTCATTTTTCAGTGAGGAGTCCGTGCCTCTGTGTAGCTTAAGTCCGAGCCTTATCTTCTTAAAGGATATTGTGAAGATTAAACACCTTCTATTATTCTTGTTATTTCAACACTACAGACACCTTTATATGTGCGCTGTCTCTCTTTGAAAGGCCTCTTCCAACCCCTTCTCAAGACAAACCCCTCTCTTTATTTAGGGTCCAACTTAAATGTCTTTTGCTCAGGAAAGACCTTCATTTTCTAGTTTAGAAACCCTAATGATACTAGCCCACGACACCAACAGTTTTCCTTGATTCTGCTTATCACAATGGAAATGAATAAGTCATTTGAATGTAGTCATATTCACCCAACAAATATCCTTTGAGCCCTCAATGTGGCCTAGATGTCAGGGGTACCACGCAGTGAGGCAGTCCAGGTCCCTGCCTGTGCCGTTTGTGTCTTAGTAAGTGAGGCAATGAACAAGAAACAAGCATAGATGTGTTACAATGTCAGGTAGTGATAAATACTCTGGAAAAAACGTTAAGCTGGGTAAGGAGATGGAGAAGACCGAAGATAAGTTGGGGATGATAAGAGGGAAGGTCTTGTGGTTGTCTTGTCGAGTGTAGAATTCCCAGTGCCCAACACGGTGCCGGCATCTAGAAAGTACCTGACAAATACCGGCCGAATGAGAATCACGTTGATTCAAGTAGTCACAAAGCAGCGAAGGGTGGCGAAGAGGGCTGACGGGGTTGTGTAGTTATGCTTATTGCTCCCCAGGTTCCCCGACTGCATCTGGGACAATGTGTGTTCACCCTGTATGCAGCAGTATGAATCCACGTTAAACCCAATTCCTCGTTTAAGTTGATTACGGTCACACCTTTTGTGTGGTGGCATTGCATACTTTCTTCTTAATTGCCAAGGGCAAAATAGCAACTGGTTGGTGAATGAAATATTTATGCTTTGAGGGATTGGTGTTCTGATCAGTTCCTATTTATACCGATGATCAACTATTTCTCAGTGAGGAGGAGGATAATTTTTTCTGTGATCTATGCGCTTCTAAATGACTAATGAAGTCAATCTGGGCCTGGCAGATTTTGCCATGAGTTGGACAGACGTAGCTCTCATGATGTTGTTACTTCTCAGCTCGCTGGTTCCCTTGTTCCCATTGTAATGATCTCATCATTGGCATTTTGTTTTCAAAGTGTTATCTTCCCCATTTTTCAGTGCCTTTGTGTAGTGTAAGTCTGAGCCTTATCTTCTTAAAGGATATTGTGAAGATTAAACACCTTCTATTAGCTTTATTTTGTTTTAATTTTGGTAAGATCAGGGGAGAGGAGAATTCATGCTCTCATAATTATTTTCTTTAGTTTGAATGAGAGCACTGGACTTTAGGGATCAATTTGAACTGAGATCCAGACAAGTTGGGTCCATTCTCTAGACTTGATTTAAAAAAATTGAACAGCGGGCAGGAAATGAGCAACTCGAGGGCTCCCTTCCTCTTTTCTGGACCCTACTGCATCTTTTCTTCTGCACCGTCACCTAGTTCTACTTCTCCCGTGACACAGCCTCTCTCCCTCCACAGGGCCTTTTCTGTTTCTGCATTTCTCTGGGACTCCATTGCTTCGTTTGTACCACTCTTTGGACAAGAAACACCAAAGTCCATACTCCGTTTGGGCTCCAGTCCACACTGTTTTGGCTGCTCCCCCCGCCCGCCTCTCTGGGTCACTCTCTATCTCTGTGACTAGTTTCCACACTCCCCAATCGAAAATCACATTGTCATCTGTCTCCCATAAAACAGCTTCCTTAACCACCCCATATGCTAATAAGGAGGTCTTTAAATCATCACTTCTCACAGGATTGGTTAAGAAAAGGATTGGAGAGAAATGGAATGTATCTCTATCTCCATGCCGTTTCCTCCAGTCTTACCAATTCGTAATTATATATTTATTTCTCCTTTTGCTTATTGACTATAAGCCTCACAAAGGCTGGGAGACATGTCTCATTTGTTGACCAAGGGATGCCTGATGCTGGCTGGCCAGAGCAAAGATGTTTAATGAATCTCTGTGGACTATACGGGCAAGTATAGAGGAGAAGGAGCTTATTCAGGGGGAGATTTCCATTCACCCTAAAGAAGTGAAATGAAAGCAAACTTGGTGGTTTTTGTTTAACTGTGGGCAAATTGATATGGACTGAGAAATTCAATGGACTGTATTCATCGATTTTTGTCTCTGGAGTAGAGTCATGAGACTAAGACTCAGAATTCTTGGTCCCACCCCTTTTGTGGCATTTAAAAACAAAACGAAACAAAAAACAAAACAACAAAAAAACGAAACCAAAAAAACCTTGGCATATTTCACCAACCAGATTTTTTTTCTTTTGTCTCAAAGAAGGCTCAGCTGAACACTAGATTCCTCACCCGGTGCAACAATCAAAAATTCAGAAAACCTCAGCTGCCTCAGATGATGTCACAAAACCCTTAAGAATGCTCACTGCTGAGTTGGGCACCGGTCCAGCAAACACAATTCTTTCTGCCAGTTATTCAGGGTCTTTGACAGGTTAGGTGGTCTTTTTTCTTCTTCTTCTTTTTTTTTTCCCCATCCTCTTAAAAGGCAGTTCAGTTTACCTCTAAGCAAGACATTAGCTCTGGCTGCCCCAAATAACATTTTAATTGAAGTCTCAGTCCAAACAAATGCCCAGCCTCTTTATTAACCCCAGCAGTGTAATTTTTCAACCTAAGACTGATTCAGGGGGAAACCGCCTCACTTAAACTGCCATGCAACGGAACATGGCAGTTTTCCTCAATCAGTCTTTTTTCTGACCTTAATTTGAACCTTAATCTCTTCTAACCATGTTCTCTTTATTAGCTGCTCATAGCCGTGGCACAATACTAATTTTCCTGTTTTTAGACTATCGGTTTACAGAGGTATTTCACTCCCCCTTCTGTCCCCAAATGTAACCAAAATTTCATGGACCTTTTTGGGAAAGGGAAGGTAATACTTATTCTTAACATTTTTTAGGTTTAGTAATTTAAATAGCTGCTTTGCAAAATGTTCTATAGAATTTGAGATTGTGTATTGTTGAGGTACTCTAAAGTTTATATACAAAAAAAAAATCATACATTTAATTGTCAGAAAAAGCTTTAGAAACTCTTTTAAATGATTACAAAAGATTTTTCATCAACAGACAGGTCCACACTCATAAAGTAGAAACTAAGGCTGTTATCTTAATAATTCAGGCAAAAATATGTTTTATTAGAAACCTCTAACCTTTAGGGGGAGACCTGAACTACTACCCAGATAATTGTTTCAATTTCTGTCTTCATTTTTATGCTTAGCTATAATCGATGAGTAACGACAGAGAAGATTATTTTTTCTTAATTATACCTTCCCATTTTTTGACATTGCTAAAATGACCCAAATTAAAAAGAAAAAAAAAATACACCCTTTTCAATAACAATGAAAAAAGAAACGTGTTTCTCTATTTGGAATCTACCGTAATGCAGTAGAACGATGTAGGTAGAAAAACAGTGCTTATGATCATGTGCTCAATTAGATTTATTATAGGTTTTTGTATTTTTTGGCATTAGCATGAAAGCATATTGGTTATTATTCTTTATAACCTAATTGGAGGCTTTGTATCTAGTTACCCCTCTGTTCTCTGCTTAATACAATAGTTTGTTGATTACAAAAAAAAAAAATTACATTTCTGTGACTTTAAAGTCCTAGAACTAGGGTTGTCGTTGAAAGTTGGAGATTCAGCTTGGTGTTTGGAAGGCTGGGACCATGTGCCCTCTGGGTGAGAGGAGGTAGGCAGCTGGGAACAATTGTCTGTCCCCTGCAGTGTTCAGTGGCATCGGCAGCGTGTTGGCACGATAAACTTTGCCTTCGTTTCGCTGGCTCAAACAATTAGTGGGATTGAATCAGAGTTCTCCTGGATCATAGTTTATTATATGTTATTAAATTCTATTATTCAAGAAGTTGCCGCTATGATTATAAAACTTCCCAACATTGCTCACAAAGCCCCCATCTCCACTCCTTGTGTATTTTCTTTTACGTTTATCTCGTGCTTCTCTGATAGACGAGCTCTCTTTTTGCTTCTTCTTTCCCCTTGGTACTTATTTAAAGAGCTAAGAGCTAATTTGAAAATACATCTTTGAAAGGATAACAGAAATGAGATGTGAAAAAAATGGACGAAGATTCTTAATTAGTCCATTATTTGACACGCACGATTTAACATGGTATGCTTAGCATTGTGCATTCCCCAAAAGAACAAGGCTCTTTTTTTTTAACCCAAACTTTAACTCCCTCTCATTCATTATATCCCTTCTTGTCACTTTCCATTAGCTGATTGTGACATCCTTTGCTGGAAGGGCGAGCAAGCAGATTACTTCCAAACTGGTGTAAGTGACACTCAAAAGACTGGCCTAAAGGGGGTTCTGTGATAGCAACAAGCTCCTCAGCCCCTGGAGTTGGAGAATGTCATTTCAATAATATATTGGAGTCTATTGTCACATCATTTTTGTAGCAACTTGTTAACTTCCCAGAGGTGGCAGGAATGGATCTTTTGCTGGAGCTTGTGTGTTGGTAGCATCTAATGTTATCACTGCTTCTGATAATAATAATAATAATAATTTATTGTGCCAATCCAATCTTTCTAACTAGCATCTTGCATTTTACGGATGAGGAAACTGAGGGCCAAAGAAGTGGAATGAATTGTCCTGTGGTCACACAGCTGATAAGGAGCAGAACTAAGATTTTAATTGAGGTCTGGTGGACTCCAAGCGATGCTTCTTTCCATTAGAACAGGCTACACACACCGCACCAACTTCTGCGAAATGTCAGCATTTCTCCCTAAGTCTACGGGGCAAAGAAATGATCAAAAGATTATCCATTTTAATGCAACGGAACTATATCGTCACTAGGCCCTTCTGAAAGGAGGTGAGAGATGACCGAATGAGTCAGCCAGGACTCAAACACACATGCATAGAGTGTGCTACGAAAAGAAGTGGAGAATCTGATGCTCTGATCAGAGCAGCCCTGGAGATGTGACCTGTCCTCCAGCCCATCATCCCTGTCCCCCGCAATTCTGCCTCTACTCCCAAAGGCAGAACCTTGGGAATCATCCTCAGCCTTGGAAGGGGATTGACCCGGGAAGAGCAGGTTGATTGCAGATAAAAGGTACAACTCAATCATTAGTCACAGACAGCAACAGACTCTGATGTGAGCAGCACCAGGACCAATCCTGGCTGCCTCTCAGACCCTCACCCCAGCATTTGGCTTCATACGGTCTTTTGCTCACGAGAAAATCAAGTTTTCTTCATTAATCAAGTTTCAGCTTCTTTCCTTCATTAAATAAATTTTAGCTGCTTTTCCCAGTCACCTTTGAAACATTTTGATTATAAAATAGAAAATAGGGAAATACAGAGCAGTATGTTAAATAAGAGTCACCTGTGATTCTACCACCAGGGGGAAACTGATAATCTTATGGTATGTGTCTTTCTGGTCTAGGCTATACGTACATACATATGCCGGGAAATAAAACGTGATGGTTATAGGGGTAGGCTCTGAAATCTGACCACTCACTTTTAAATTTAGATACTGCTACCAGCCGTGTCAGCTAACCTCTGTGGACCCGTTTTCTCATACATAAAATACCTCCCACGTAGAGTTGTGACAGTAATCTAATGCCTGTGAGGTAGCAGGTCCCTGAGAATCACTTCATTCTAGTTTCCATCATGTGTGTGACAGTCCCACGTTCTTGCCTTACTTGCTGCTTCTGGCTATGCTCCAGCCTCTTGGATTCCAAGCCTATAGATAACTTCATCCTCAGCCATGATTCTGTCCCTTCTCAGTCCATTTGATTTGACCAACCTCCTCCTTATACCACATCGATCATTTTCTGGGTCTCAATTTCTGTTCATTTAATCATAACTCTTACATAAGCATTGCTAGCATCTTATTTTTGCTTCTTTCTGATGGACACATTTCTGTCTGGATGCCCTGCTTGCCCTGCCTGGCACCAAAACAAAGACTGAGCAGCCCTCCTTATTTCTCATCTTTCTTGAACTCCTTGAAGTGAGTGCAGATGGAGGCGACATCAGGAGTTTGTGATTCTAAAGACAGCACAGCATCAATCCACAATTTTTGGGCCTCTGGAATGTCAATGACAAACTAGGTTCCAGGTGTATATATGCAATGCAAGGGCAAGTCTATTCATGTAAACCGTTTTAAACACAAAAAAGAAGGATTTAAAAAATTAGCTTTTTTTAAAAGCCCTCTGTTGTCAAGTCTATCTTCTCAGAGATCTTTGTACCACTGAAAAGGAAATATATATATATATATATTATATATATATATTACATATATATTATATATATGTATATATACACACACACACCCTTACATATATGTATGTTACATATGTATATTATATATTATAATATATTAATATTATATGTAATATATTACACACATTACATATATGTATATCTTTTTAACTGGGGGAGTGTGTGCAATGGGAGAATGTATGGCCAGTGACAAGAATAGAGTAAGGGAGATTACATTTAATGAAGCTGGGAGTTCACATGGACCTCTCAAACTTAAAAAAAATGTTGATTTTACATGCCAAAGTCTTGAAAGGGGCTTGACGGCTCACGCCTTTGGTGTATTTTTCCAGATGGCAGATGCCATTTTGTGTTTTGCATAAACTGACTAAATTTGCTTGCTCTTTGTACTTATTTCAGAGGCAACCATTCTTTGCTTTCAATGGGACAGAAGAGCTCCTTGGCACTGGAACCCTTCTGGTCTGGTGAGGGAGGAGTGATGGACTGTTCTAAGGATGCACAGGCGTCATCCAAAACTTTGTACGTTCAGTTTGAGAAGAGAGCCTGGGCCCGGAGCCTTGGATTCCCGTGACCTTGGGATGGTTCTGACTGTGTGAGCAAGTCAGAAGGTAAGCTCTGCTGAAGAACTTTCTAGCTATCTTGCCAGTTTGCCCTTTTGTATCTCCGTAGAGGACAAATAAGTTCATTAGGACCTTATTTCTCTTCCTCGACATCCTGCTAATTGCTAGTGATATGATCCTGTGCTTCAGTTTCTGCAAAAAAATATATTAGGATAATAATAAATAGCACTTATCTTAGGATCATTGCAGTGATTCCCTGGATTCTAAATCCATGTAAAGGATTTAAAACAATGCCTGGTATATAAGTGCTCAAGAAATGTTCATAGTTTTTGTTGTGATTAATTTCTGTAGGAATTTGCATTTTTAAATTATTTTCTGCTGATTGACCCTGCCCTACTCCCACATCATTACGCTAACTCTTTGGGTAATTTTTATGGAAATAGTCTGTAACAGTGGTTTAGCTACAGGCTTTGCGGTCAAACAGTATCAAGTTGAAGTTCTTGAAGTAACATTCAATAACTATATCTCCTCGACATGTGACTTAATTTCTCCCCGCCTCAGTTTCTTCATTTATAAAATAGAGATGATAATAACAAGGTCTGCCTCATAACATTTTGAGAGGATTAAATACGACAATGCTTGCACGATGTCTGGCAAGTATATAGAACATGTTATGTATTGTTATTATTTTTGCTCTTACACTCAAAAGTGCCTCTAAAAGCTTGTCAAGGCTTCAGGGCTCTGGCTTCATGTCAGCTCCCCCACCAGAAAAGAGGGCAAACACAGAAATAGAAAGATGCTGTGAGGCCGTGACTTTACGGGGGGATTCTTTGCCAAACAATGACACAGAATTGAGAGTGTCGAGTCTTGCTCAACATGGATTTCAATTAAAGTTAGAAAACTCACATTTCTGAGCCGGCCAATCCCAGCTCATGACACTGGGGGTTATTCCAAAGGACAGGAGTTGTTGGGATAGGAACTAAAGCCTTATTCTCCTGTTCTAAACCCCGCAAAGAAGGCTAGGAGTGAGATAGGTTATAGTGAAGAAATAGTTACTTGTGCTGGCTACCTCCCATGGAGGGATGTGGCATTTGCACATTATAGAATATTCAAGTTTCACATTTTCAAAAATGTATGTTTATTTCTTCTCTCAAACTGAAAATGGATGGAAGTTGCATCTGTGAGTGAAAGAAAACCCCCTAAACATTATAATTGTGTCATGGGACAGCTGAAACTGTCTAAATCACTTTTGCCCTCCTCATTGCAGTGAAGAGTGATCTCTATTAATAATTGAATAAAGAGAAAACAACTGAACACTTGAAACTTCTACCCAGAGCCAGCAGGAAACCTGACAATATGGAAGAAGATGGAACAAGGAAGTGTACAAAACATCCACAATCTTGCAAATATATATTTTTTGCCTTCTTAGATTTGTTTTGACCTCCCCCTTGCACTGCTTATCACTTCTAAAGTAAGAATCAGATGGGATTTGAGTTGGAAGGAAAAGGCACAGAAGTGACTTCTTTCTCAATTCTGACAAGATGACAGCCCCATCTTTTTCTCTTGACCTCATACCTAGAAATAGCTCAGAGAGTAGAATGCTCCAATTCATGATCATTAACAGCAAAATCAAAGAGGAAAGTAAGATCAAACAAGAGACAAAAGAGAGACAGTGCATGTCGAAAGAAAGAGGAAAAGAAGTTATATTTTTAAGTGGGGAAATGTATATAATAGCAAAAAAGCTAACACCCCTCATGCCCTGCCCTCCTCCCCACCCCACACAAAACTTCATAGTACTACAATACAGATGGCTAGCTGGCCAGTGAATACTTATCACCCCTTCCACAGTGTAGAGTTGTTTTGTGGAAGAAATTGCTCAGCCAGAGACTTCATTTCCCATCCTCTCTTGCAGTTGATTTGGGACCATGTGACTAGTTCTTATTAGTGGAATGTGAGCTGAATGGAAGAGATGTGTGTCACTCTTGTTCACAGTTAAGACTGTGCATATTTTATGTATTCTCTCCCCGACCCTGCCCCATCCTCTCTCTCTTCTGGCTGGACAACTTTGATGTCACCCATTCTAGAAGTTGTAGAGCCATTACATGGAAGGAATCTAGATCCTAGAATGGCTGTCTGAAGGAGCCCAGGACAGCTGCCCAACAAGGAATATCCACGTTAGACTGTTCGTGAATGAAAAATAAACGTTGAGATAAGCCGCTGAGCTTTTTGGGACTGCTGATTGGTTATACCAGCAGGCATTACTTACCTTGACTAATGTAAAAATTGATACCAGAAAGAAGCTGTAGAAACAGTTGCTTTTTCTTTTTATCTTTGCCTGAGAACCAGTTAGTTATTTCCCCGATAGCCTCTTTTTCTTCTATTATGTTGTCAAAAAACAGCCATTAACAACCAACACATGCTATTTTTCATCTACAAGCTCAAGAGTCATGTGGTCTGACTTTTCAAGTTACTAAAGGCAACAGTTTTGCCAAGAGTTTTTCCACTAAATGATGTGGATCTCCCACCATCCAGCCTAATATGTTTGCTTCTAGCAACTTGACTACAAAGTCGATGCCATATATTTTAGGGCTTTGTTATAGGACATCACATCTGGTACCAAATATAACAGTCCAGTTTAGTTAGAAAACAGAAGCCTCTTGTGGCAGATACAAGGCAATGTGTTCACCAAACCATTGTTTCTCCCTGGGCACAGGGAAAAACCATAGCCCTCTCTTCCCTGCAGTGTAATTGGGACCACAAGACCAATTCCAGTTCTTTGTAATGGAATGTAAGCAGACGTCCTGTGTCGCCTTTGGTCCAGGAAACCGAGAGAGCGTGTGTATGTTTTCTCTATGTTCTCTTCTTCCACAAGGATCTTGGATGACGTGTGTTCAGATAGTGTAGCGACAAGATGGAAGCCATTCAGCTTACATCTTGAACAAGAAATAAGCTATTTTTTTAATACTATTTAGTGTCTGTGGTTTGTTTATTACCGAAATTTACCTAGTCCATTCTGACTTATATACTAAAAATATTTCCACGAGGAAGGAATTCAATGTAAGGAATTAGAGGTTTACAGAGTCACTGGGCGAGCTGAGAGTAAAGGTCAAGGAAGTTGGTACTTTAGGGAAATATGAAGTGAAGGAATCAATGGGAAACCAGGTTGCCACTGATGGTCTCAGCTGCCTGCAGCACTGAAGGGAGTGAGTCTCAGGAGGATGCTCAGAAGCGGACACCTAGCCCCATAGTCTGCTATCTGCCAATGCCCACACTTCTGCTTGTAGCTACTGATAGAGGAGAGTGATTTTTTTTTTCTTCCACCTTCCAAAGATTGCACCTCTCCATGGCCGATTGTTCTGAATCAATTCAAATGGAATGACAACAGAATCAATAGCTAATAAGAAAGTAGTCTCCATGTGTTTAAGTCTGATTTCAAGGACTGCTAGCCATAGAATCTGGTCATTCTCTCCAACGACTACCCTAAATGCTACCCCAACTTAAGCCATTTTCCTTTCTAATCTGCTCAGGTGACTGTGAGGAGCTGCTTGCTCAACAAGGGACCTTAAGCTTGAACTCTGGGTCCTGTCCGCATAGCCAAAAGGAGGAGGAGTTGACAGTTGTCTGGTTTATTGGATCCATGGAGACTGTCAATCTAATTTTTTTGTTTGTTTTAAACTGCATTCACAAGTTGGCCGTGTAGAGTTGGTCAGAGTATTTCTATATTTTGTTTGTTTGGTTCTGGACTCGACCTTTGTGCTCTGGCAGAGTTGGGATCTCTTTGGGAATGTGGGATTTACGAATTCACGCTGGAGCAGGGTTAGGAGTATTCTCAGTGAAGATGAGTGGCGTGGGTTTGGATTTGAGAAGGACCTCTTAAGCCATAAGGGTACTCAGGAAAGGGAGGGCCAGACCTTGGTGTGATTTCATCTAAAAAGGCACAAAGTTAAAACTCTGTGAAAGATGAAAGACATCCTCTTGATATTTATTTTCTTCACCAAAAAAGGGTAAGACTGTTGTGCCCATGGTAAAAATAATGATAGAATGACTCAGGCTTATTTACAACCATCAAAGAGATGAAAGATATGGATCATGTCACTAATTAATCTTTTTATCACTATAAAGTGATGACTGTATCCAGCTGAAGAGTCCTGTGTGCATAATAGCACAATTATGGGGGATGTGATGATGTAACAGCTGCCAGTGCCCAACATTTAGCCTCTCTTTTCCATTCCCACCCACCCTGATCTCTGGCTATATTTAGTTGTTTTACACAGTGTACCTGGACCAAAGTCTATTTTATAAAATTAAAAGACTAGAGAGAGAGAGAAGAGTTAGAGTCTTCATAGACAAATTAGGCTCTAGACAGTCTATTTTTCTTGGTTACCCATGTTCTTTGTTGGTTAATGTATTTTTCTCCTATTTTGCACCTAGAACCATGGCTGAAGCACAATCATGAGTTTACTTTGTATAAAGGGAAGTAGGACATTGCGCAATCATCTAATGAATACAGTCAAGATGGTTAGTGAATCTGGAAAATTCCACTCTCATAAAAATTACTTTCTCTACTCTGTAGCAGACTTCCTCTCGGCCTTAATTATCCACAGAGTCGTTCCAATTTTCTGATAGCATTTACTGTTGTTGACATCACCTTAATAATTTATTTAATGGATTTCATTGGGTTTATTTGGGAACCCTTTAATCTCAGTGGCTTCTTTTATCAATTAATTTACTTATTCAATAAACATAGAACACTTTCCCCATTATCTATGCTGTGTAATAAACTACCCAGAACCTAGTGACTTAATGTAACAGTTTGTTATTATCACTCTTGGTCCTTGAAGTTGACGGGCTCAGCTTGGGAGTTCTTACTTGGCGTCCCTCACGTGGTTGCAGTCAGATGCTAGCTGAGGCGAGAGCCATCGAAAGGTTTCTTCATTCTCATGTCTGTCATCGGACTCGTCAGGACTCTCTCTCTCCATGCGGTTAGCTTGGGCATCCTCAGAGCTTATTATTCTCTTCATAATCAAATTTCTTACATTGTGACCAGCTGCCTCCAGCACAAGTGTTCTAAAAAATTCAGGTAGGAGTTGCAAAGCCTCTTAAGACCTAGCCTTAAAAGTCACCCAGATCATTTCTATCTTCTCTTTGTCAGAGCGGTCACCAGGCAACCTAGATTCCAGGAGGTGGAGAAATAGATTCCATCTCCCAATAGCAGAATGGCTTGTGCATTCCAGGAGGGAAAGAACTGATGGCGGTCAGCTTAATGATGTTACCACGAGCACCTACTGTGTGACAGGCACTATGATCGGTGCTGAGGAAAAGTGTTGGACAGAACAGGCATAGCCTCTGCCCTTGTGGAGATTAAAACTCAGCTTTAACTACTTTCATTTATTAACTTTAGTTTGACTTGACAGTTTTTATAGTCAACTTCTAAGCAATCAACCTCAATATATTTGGTTATGAAACTGGCAAAGAGCTATTCTGATAATTTGTGGTCTGGTCATTTTGTGCTTATCTGATCCATATCTTGATGATCAACTTGATGAGCTGAGTCATCCGTGCATTCTTTAAAACAAGGTCTGAGCAAAACTGGGATATTCATCTGTGGCTTAACATACAGAGTTAACATGTTAACTGCGCATGGAGGCTGAAGCTAGCTTCTTAAACTCATAACAGGGACAGCAGGAGAAGCTGCAAAATCAGATTTTGCTCCCAGGGAGCTTTCTCTTTTGAGCAGTTCTGATCCAGTACAGGTGGAGCACCTTGTGACAGTTATAAAAGCAAAGAGGAACCCAGGCAACACAGTGTCCTTCTGGAGTATTATCTTCTAGAGAGAAATATTTGATTATTTGCCTCAGTTTTCTTCTCCCTTGTTTCATCAGAGAAAGGTGAGCTGGGTTTGTTAAGTAAAAGGAGATTTCAGAACAGGAATATTGACAGAAGAACTGGTGCCGTTCAGTATTTCTCAGGTCTTATCATTTTTGGCATAGTTTATGTTCATTCAGTGGTAACGGCTAGGAGGGACTGGGGGAAGGGGCTGGTGATGACACAAGAGATTCTTTGACATGTCAGAAACAAAGGTCAAAGCCTGAAAAGGTCCAAGGGCAGGCAGTATTCCTGTGCACACTTGGTAAGTTCCCTGCCACGAACCTAGTATCATATTGTGCCTTCTTATGTTACGTCTCTATATCTATATTATCCCACAGAGCGTGAAAGGACATTCTAGGGAATATTTTAAGTTAAACAACAATAATACATACTTCTCCTTAATTACCTGGATGTTTCAAACAAAACTAAATTTTAGCTTCATTGTCATATAACCAGGCCCCTCTATCAATCCGTTAACTTTAATTTCATAGCTCATATTTCATCAGTATGGATACTTTTTTCACACTAGTGAATCTTGTGTCACCTGAGTATGATGTACTAAATTAAACTTCTTTCCATTTCCCATACCATTTATTTCTCTATCTGAAATGCCTGTCTCTACTTTTTCTGGAAACTCGTAATAGGTTTTAATTATATCCTACTCTTTATTTAAACACATACTTAGTTGATGTGTTTTGTGTTATGATGTTCTTTGCCAATAGATATATATCACTTTATAACTTCTCATGGACATCTGATTTGCCCAACTAGATAGTAAACTGAATGGCAGGAGCTTCTTTATACACATAAATATATATATGTATATAAGTACGTATTATAAGTGTAATATATGTATACATACATACTCAAGAGACATGTCTCAACAGTTTATTGACATGCTCTGTGCTCTACTTTCCCTCGTTTTTATAGGTTAAAATCAAGTAGACTATTTTATAATTACCTGAAGAATTGGATCAATACATACGTCTAGTGGATTATTTAGGTTTTTAAAGCACCCCAACTTCATATTCACAAAGATGAAAAAATCTAGATTTTTGCTTATCTGGGAAAATCCTTTCCATAAATTCATGACAAACATAAGTTCTTGAGCGATGTAAATACTTGTGATTGGTTATTTGGGGGCAAAACTGATTATTTTCTTGAATTGTAGAAGTCTTACTCCTAGACTTGAGGCTACCTACCAAGCCTTTGAATCTTTATGTCGACCTTGTGGAAGTTTATAGTTTCTTTTCATTCATCGTGAGGGAACCACAGGTATGGCTTGGAGGACTTAGGCTCTTCCTCTGTAATATCTAAGTATCCCCCTGCTCTGACTCCCTAAATGAACATATAATTTAAGAAGAAATTTGGGGCCGGCCTCAGGAAAAATCTCATAGCCAACACATCATCTCCACTCTTCCCTCTTCTAACCAATTTGTTTTCCCTAAAAACCTTCCCCCACCCACCCAACCCCCATGCAAAGTTTGGTGCTGCCCCTGCTTATTCACTGCATACAGGACTTCTCCATTTGTCTGTTATCAGGGCCACCAGGAAACATTTTCCTTCCTCCAAATATCATGAATTGTTTTGCCATTCCTGATAACACATTAACATGAAATAAAGTTTTAAGTATATACTTAAAATTCAAATCCTGCTGGAAGCTTTAATGTAATGATGAGTTCTTTTTCACATAAGACGATGATACTGATAGCAAATCTTCTCTTGAAAATAGGTTTCAATTAGGGCAAAGTGGCAACTGAGTTTGAGACAATGGCAGGTCACTGCATTCTCCAAGCAGTGGGTTCAGGAGTAGGAGATCCTACACCCCGTGGAGAATCTAAAATGATCCAGTGCAGAAAGAAGATATAAAACCTTCTCTTTATTTGAATATTTTTACTTAATCTTAAATAAAGATTTTTTTTGGTGCATTTTTGATGCACACAATACAAGAAAATATATGTAATTTATAAGTGAAAATACATAGATTGGATATGCCTCAAAATTTTTTTATTGGTAGAAGTGTGTGATCTAAAAGTTGAGAAATCACTGCTTAGAAAAGATGATTGTGGATAAGAGCTTGATGTTGCTACATGGAGGAATAGGAAATGGTTACTGAACAAGTGTTTGTAACCTCAGAATTCTGACTCTGGTTATTACTGATTTCGGTTATTTGATCAATAGAGAGTTTACTAACTCTCATACTGACGCCAGGACAGTCCTTTTTAAGATGTCGAGAAATTGCTCAATTTTAGGATGTTGACCAAAGAAAGTAGATTTTAATCATGCTTTTTTTTCGCCCATTTTGTTTTCTCAAGGGTCTCATGGGAACAGAAAGTTTTGAGGGAGTTTACTGTTTGTGCAAGATGACTGGTTGAGTAAAGAAGACCAAAGGTTATTATCTGCAGAACAAATAAAGCCTGGGCAAAGGTAACTGAAATGAATGTCTCCCACCTTGTCCCTTCAGCATGTCTGAGGGAATGTTTGCGCCAGTGATTGCAAAATCGAGAACCTAATCTGTGCGACTCAAAAGGAGAACAGGTGCATTGTAGACTCCTACTGGTTAAAAATAATCACTGACTCCAATTCTTCTTAGTTCGGCAGGCCATTGATGGCGGTGCCTGTACAAAAGTCATTTAAAAATCTGTTTGCTAATGAGATATTTCTGTATATCCAGGTACTGTTTGTCAGACAGCATCTGACTAGCTGAATTAGATTTTTTTTCTCCTTCTCCAAAGGTAGACAAAACACAGCTCTAGGCAAATGCTAAAATAAGTTGACTAATTCATGGCGAGTCTGGACTTCTCTTGGTGGTAGTGTTTAATGACATCAAAGACAATTGGATCAGTATTGTGACTACTCCACAGTAATTCCTGACACATATTCAGAATGGACAAATGTAACGTATGGGGTTCAGCTAGCCTTTTCCAAAATAACTTTCTGTGCATAAATGTTGATGGCAAGGTGGGACGTGTTTGAGTGGTTGAGGTTAAGAACTTATTATTGGGAAAAAAAATGACCATGCTTTGGGTCTCAGAGATCCTTACTGACCAGATATTTATTTAACAATTGTCTTTATCTCTTTATTGTTGTTGTTTGCATCAGAACTTGAAATTTATAAAGTTTATAAAATGTTTTTCAAAGAAATATTTAAGAAAGCATTTAGACATTAAGAACAGAGCAATTAGACCGAGACCCTCTGCCTAATTTTTAGACGGTTGAAAAAAATTCTCATAATGTGTTGTGAGAAATCTACAGAGAGTTGTCACCATCTTCGTGAGCATGTATGGATATACGAGTTACAGCTAAAGCTAGTCAGTGTCTAGATTTTCTCAATAACCATAGCATTTACTGGTATCATTATATAAAAAGAAAAAAAAGTTTTTTGTAGTTTGGAAAAGACAAATTCCAGTTTCTAAGCCTCAACCCTGCTGTGACCTCTGGTGTGGACTTTCACTTACGGTCAGCTCTTCGAGTAGAAAAACCAAATACTGTATAAATTCAGCGTAGATGTTTGGAAATACTTTTACTAAACACGGAGAGATGCCGAACCAAGTCGCGAATGGGGTTGGTAGATCCTGGCCTCTTTCAAAGCCCAAAGTGAACAGTTACTCTTTGGAGTCTGTAAATTTGTAGTTTTTCTTGAAAATAATGATCTTTGGAGGGTCCATCAAGCTCTAGGATTCTCTCAGCCCCCATCCAGGGCTTACGACATTGTGGATCATCTGTTCGGCCTTTAAAGGGAGACGCTTTTTAAGGAAGGTCGATGGTGACTGTGGGCATATGTGAATGTTAACCAATAAAGCGAACTTCATGAGTTAAGGTAATGCAACAGTTTGTGATTCAAAAATGAGCTTTGAAACCTGCAGAGCCTCTTAGAGCAGTCAATTAATAATAATAAAAACAACAGTTAATACCCAGGAACACGAAGGCATTTGGTAAAGAAGATGACAGAATGGAAAGGAAAAAAAAAAGAGACAGAAGGACAGAGAAGTGAGAGCCAGAGCGAGAATGCACATGAGGTGCATGGCTGGCGGGCTGGCGGCTCAGAGGGCCTGGTTTTCCAACCTGGCACTGGGCTTGATGAGTCTGTTTATTCAGCCACAGTATCAGACATTCCCTTTTCCTGCCCAAAGAAGTCCCCTTTGAAGAACTGCTCTGCTGGGGAGTAGCTTCCCCTTGGTCGGGCTACTCCCGTTTGCAGACCTAAAGGAAAAGAACTGGAAAGGCCACAAGAATGTCCTTTATGAAGCGATATTCCAGCGCCACGTGAGGGGAGGATGAAATAGCAGCAAAAGATTTATTTCCTGGTTGAGGTATTTTTTTCCCCTCTCAAGTGAGTTTAGCACTGAACAAAGGTGTCACATGAATGCGGCGGGGGTCAGAGGTTCTTAGGTCCCTCCAGGTTTGTGTGGTCAGGTTGAGGCTGGGGGTGGGCGAGCACAGCCTGGGGTAGGAGCATTTCAAGCTTCTGTCGGCCTGGAGAGAGCGAAAGCACACCTATGAGAGTCAGACAGAAATCAATAGGACAACCTAGTCTTGCAAGTCTTTATCTGCAAAGGAATCAATGGTGGTGACTTATCAGAGGACCAGCCTATACCTTCAAAGCAAAGCAGCAGAGAGGACTTTAGCGAATTAGAAGACAACATTCATAATCAAATTGGATAATTTGGGGGCTGAAACTTTTACTTTGAGGCTTTCATATTAATTTCTTGTATTTCACGATGACTCTTTTTACTTTTCAAAGAAGTTTTTCATCCAGCCCTCACATTAACCCTGTGAAGTAGCTTGTGTAGATGTCAGTCTCGTGAATTTTTCTCTTTGGAAAAGGATGTGGCCAAAGAAAGAGAGATGGTTACCTAGCTCATTACTGACGGGGGCAGAGCGACAACCCAGGTCTCCTGACTCCTGGACCAGGTCTCTTTTCTCTGTATTCTTGCAACCTACACAAAGTGACGATGGGAGTTTCAGAAAAAAGGAAGGTGACATTCTCCATCTCCTCCCAGGCACGCAGAAAGTTACTGTGACTTTGAAGCCACTGCTTTGCTGTGTCCAAATTCTCTCTCCGGGACTGGCCTTAGGGAGGAGATTCAAAGTGAAACCTTCAGAGAGGAAGTCTCGTATTCTAGTCACTGCGGCTGCTCATGCCTCTGGTGGATTTGTTCAATCTTTACCTGTACCACATAAAACGGGAGCTCTCCAGAATGAAAAGGGTTCTTTGTTCCATCTTTGAGATGAACCCTCTGAGTAAGAGCTGCCACTTCACGGCGAGGCCTGACTTTCTGGGAGAGGGGCCCCACACTGTCTCCTTGATTCCCAGCTGAGACTCAATGACTCACCTTGACTCTCAGGGCCTAGGACTGAGGTTTGCATGGAAGAGAAAGCAGGTGTGAACGATGCGTCCTTGAGACATCAGAGTGAACCAGAATTTCCTCTCCAGGGAATACGGATTTCATATTTGTCAGGGCCCCAGGGAGGTCTTTCTTATAGGCCACCTTTTCTGCTTTGACACACACAGCCTTATATTTTATCTGTTTCTGGATATTTGTCTTCTTTCTACATGTCAAGCTGAAGCTGATGGACATTGAGCCATACCTTGTAATTCTTTGTATCCTCTGAGGCTTCCAAGTGCTTAAAATATCTGATGAATGAATCGGAATCCATTTTCAGCCAACCCCTTATCCCAGTGTTTCTCAGCCTATAGCTTGAATTCAAATCACCTGGGAAACAAGCATATATACCTTGAAATAAGTCTCGAGATGAATCTCATGTGCTCCAAAGTTTGAGAATTATTACATTATCCCTTTTCTCCTTGGCTTTGGGAGCTCTTAGTGCCTTTGAACAAACACAGTCTCAGATTTTGCAGTGTTTTCTGATTTACGAGGCTTATTTCACATGCTTGCCTAATTTATTCCTAATGGAATGGGGCTAATTTAATAACAGCCCTGTGATATGGGATCTTTTTCTACCCACTTGACAGATAAGAAGACAGAGGAGCGATATTCTTTGGATTACACAGCCAATTTGTGGATGAGCCTGTACTCATCCCAAGTCTTATGATTCTAGGTGCTGTGCTCTTTCCCCATACCCCCTGCAGCTTTATACCTGTGCTATTCTCTGTGTAGAAGGTATTCCTGATACTGCTTGGTGTCCACATAGGTGGGGACAGCTGCTGTGACATATATGTGAAGCCAGGAGAAGCTAACACAGTCTGTATTCCTAATGAAGTCTATCTATAATAGGATAACTGGCTAAGACTAATGCTGAAGTGTCCTTTCATGCAAATATTAGAGCACAGCAAGTTCATTATCAAATTATAAAAGCAGAACTGGGACCTGGTGAGAGGTGAGAGTCCTTTCAGAAGAGGACAGTGGGTTTGTTAGTTTGAAACTGTGCTCTCCTGACTTAATTTTCCTGGAAATGAAGAGGGCACGGGTAGCAGGCTGAGCCCCTAGGACTTGCTCTGTGACCTGGAGTTCCAGGGAGGACCGGGCCAGCTCTGTTGAGGTGGCTGTTTTAAATATCTGAGAGGACATGTGGAACGCTGTGAAGGTGAGGAGTTCTCATCTTACTTAATTTAATCGGTTCAGAATGCTCCAAAATTCACTTGATGCTCAGGGGAACATGTAGCCATGCTTTCAATGGCAATTTAGTCGTTGCTAGAGTATTCTAAACAGAACTTTCTGTATGGCTGTTTACTCTTTGGTTAGTTGCAATGCACAGACAGCCATCGGAAACTGGGATTTGTCAATGGGAAGGAAAGGTGGGCCTGAAACTTCGGCTAGTACCTAGTTCTCATCCACTTAGCTGCGGAAGGACCTCTTCTTTAATCATGGAGTAATAGATGATTGATATGCCTGTACCCTGATTAGAAAAGGTTTCATTTTACTTGTGCACGGTACATGGAATTAGTTAAGGGTTGTATAGGAAAAGAAGTGATGGACTATTGTTCACATTAAATTATAATGACAGCCTTCCTAACCACTGTGTATTTATTATGTAAGAAAAGAAAATGTCTGGTAAAATTCTGTATAGGTTAATAACACCTTCGTAATATACTCCTTCTTTTCTATTGACTTGAATAGCCCTCCTACTGACTTTTAATGGATTATTAGAGTTAATTACATCAATTGCAATATAATTGATTCTTAAATACTATGTAGAAACCTCATACAATTATGGAAAAACAAAAGTTATCTAGACATCTCAGATCAAAAAAGATTTGGAATTCCTGCACATTTAATTTCTGATAATCACTAGTCAGTTTGGACATTAAGATTGCATGGTGTCCTGTTTTCTCTTTGCTAGGTTTTGACAGAATTGATAGTTTTACAACATTTAACTCAATATGCATGGAAATATAAGATTAAAGCTGTGAATGCAATTTTTTTTTTCTAAAAAAAGATCACTTCGTGGCTTAAAAGCTGGAACGTGTTACCTGCCTAACACTGACAGAAACAAACTCAAGGGAAAATCAAAAGTGGATTTGATGTTGAGTTTTAGAAATCTCTTCTCCACAGGTGTAAAGATTCCTGTGGGTCTTAGGGTTTGTTACCTGAGGGCTTTAAAAAGTGACAAGGGGATGAATTGCCTAAAGGGGCAAAAAATTCCCTCCCATTTTATTACCTAGACACAGGCTATGTGTTTTAATGTCAAAACCACTGGTTGAAAAGTGAGACATCGTTAATATCTATTATTTGATGTCACGTAGATCAAAAGAAATCCTTGTAATAGAGTTGTTTGAATGCAACCTTTTCATGTTTAACTGATTTGGGGAAACTAGTTTGTAGATATTGACACAGTTAGAAATGTGAGTTTTCTAAAGGACTCTTCTGCTTCACAGATACGGATTTCTAGATCATTCTACAATGGTCTACAAATAAATGTGTAAGGGAGTGACAGCTTGATGCAGTGGACAGGTCACTGGGATGGGATCTGCAGACCTGATGTTTGGCATTAGTCCTTGGCTCCATGACTTAACCCAACGGGGCCTTGATGTTCCCTTCTGTAAAATACGAGAGAGAGACCCTCCAAGCTCTCCTCCTGTGAATCTCCTGCCTTTGAACTCCTGGTGCTATTATTGTCTACAGAAACATATTTAATTTTCTAATATAAGCTGCCTAATATCAATATGTATATTATGTATATCGATATGCCTTATATGTGTGTGTATATATGTCTTATCTGGTTAACTCGGTTATAAGTGTCCGAGCACAGGGACCATGCTTTTAAAATCAGATGCATTTAATATGTAAAATTTCACTCTGTTTTTCCATAAATTGAAATGGTATCTCATTTCCAGTGGGATTTCTAATTGACCTTGAGCAGCCTATATTTAAAGTTCATCTGGAAGGGCAATGCAAGACAATAACCATGAAAAGCAAATAAATAAATAAATAAAATGAGCGAGGACTTCATCTTAAGCAATACAGAATTGTAATCATGAATTAATACACAAATGTAGTGACAGAGAAATCAACTAACCAAAAAGATTAAAGTCCAGAAACAGACTTAAGAATCCAGAGGAATTTAACAGATAATATGGAGGCATTTCAAATCGGTAGCTAAAAAATAGTTCAGTAAATGGTATTGGGACAACTGGCTCTCCATCTGGACTCACACTATACACAAAAGTAAATTCCAGATGGAATAAAACTCTAAACATAGAAATCAACTCTATACAAGCATTGGAAGAAAATATGAATGGACCTTTTTTAAAAAAATAATCTTGGGTGAGAAGGTCTTTGTAAACAAGATGGGGAATTCAAAGACCATTAAGAAAAACCTGACAGAGTTGACTTTATTTAAAAAACATCACAAAGTTTAAAGATAAATGACAGATTGGGATAAAATATTTAAGTCGTACATTACATTAAAAAAAAAGGTTACTATCCATTATTCAAAGAGTGCCCGTAAGTTAATGAGAAAGATATAAATAACTTATATAAAAATGGGTAAATGATATAAAATAGGCAATTCCCAGGAGAAATGGCTAGCAAACATTTGAAAAATATGCTCAACCTCTCTAGTGGTAAAAGAAGTGTAAAATAGAAGAATGCGAGTTGCCATTTTCTACCTATCAGTTTGGCAAAAAATTAAGGAACTTGATTGGATATATCGGTTAAAATGAATGAATACACTATATAGACTGTTAAGAACAGATGTCAGTATTATGTCGTTAGGTGAAAGAAGCAAGCTGTATGTAGAGAACATTGTACAGTATGTCATTTTTGCAATACTTTAAAAAAAGCATATGTATATAAAATATATTCTAATAATTAATAATTATGTAGTGCATTACATAATTATCTTATAGTTATATCTTGGGGTGGCGCTAAGATGAGTTGAAGTATATATATCTCTATTTTTTGGATTACTTTCAGCTGGAAAACATTCCTTTTATTATGCTTTATTTAACCCTCATCAAGCTGAATAACTGATTTTAGAAGGTAGAGACAAGTCATTAGTTCAGGGGGTGTAATTGAATAAGTATTATATGATATAGTGCAGTATTCTGTAGAATCTGTCAACTCTGATTAAATTCTTCAAGTGAATCTTGTTGCATTGAGTCAATTCAATAGAATTCGGGCCCTAACCCATGTCTTTGGTCAGATCTTGTCAGGAACCTTTCAATGTTTAGGTTCTTTAGTTTTGTGCAAAGGCTGAGGTAGATCTGCCTCCTCTGTCAGCTGACATCCAAGGCCACTCCTATGTGTCTCGTGAATACCCCGAGTGTCAACTAAATCACAACATTCTGGAACCCAGGCCATTAGCAGGATTAAACAAGTCAAAGTAAATAAAGTCTTATGATTAGTTTGAACTTGCATCTAAGTTATTTGTTAGCAAGGAGTTAACAAGTTCAGATCTTTGGTCATATGGGTCTTTAAGGAAAGCTTTTTTCCCCATTCCAATGACTTCCTGTTCATGAGAAAATGAGAGGAAATGAACCTCTAACAGGAGGATGGACCCACCCTTTTCCAGTCGTGTGGCTAATTTGTCAGGTGTAATATTGGCACCTGGTGGCTTGTGTTGGCTTCCTGCCCACCCTTGCTGGGGAAGTATCCAAATACTTGCAACAGACGGTAGAAGACTTCAAAGCCATATGTAAGAGAAAGGATATTGTCATTAAAGAACTTAATGGTGAATACTCCCAATCATTTAGTGATGTCAAGATAAAAGGAAAATTTTAAAAACACGTTATCTAGAGTTTTCTCTGATGTATCATATGACCTGTTAAAACAAAGCAGTGTAGTTGATTTACATTGTAAATCAACACTGAAAATGTAATAATACATTTTCAAGGATGTATGTCTAGTTTTCCTGTTTTTGAGAAATTAGCAATTATCAATTGTGTATAAGAAGAGCATGAATTGTTTCTTTAAGGATATTCTGCTTGCTCAGATTCACCTTTAAATAGGTACTTTCTTTGTGCCTCCTAATGGAGTCGTCTCCTATGAATAAAAAGAGAAAACTACAAAAATATCAAGTGGATCTGATAAATAAAAAAGATGATACGGGTATTCAGAATTTATTGGATATTTTGGATGGGCATAGCTAGTTCAGTTTCCTACCTCTTGATTTTTAGCACTTGAAATAATTATTGCCTTTTGAACAATGGCATAGATAATTGTCCAGCAATTCAAGGTAAATTTGTCCATGAGTGGGCATTAACCAAATGATAATCGCTGGTCATTAAATCATAATAAATTCTACACAGCAATGAAACTTCTTTTAGTTTTTGTAATTAATGTAAGCTATGTTAGTTTAGTGTACCTAAAACTCTCGTGGCAGAGTCAGCATTCATGGGTATGGAAAACAGGAATGATTAGTCATCACTTGTAAACGTCAATCAGTTAATTGTCATTCCACGATCAACAAGTATTTATTTTTTATTGACCTAACACACTATCAAAAAAGTATCGTAAATTATTAATTGAATAGATATTTGTTGAATGTCTAGTCTGTTGAAAGGTAAATAATTGGATTGGCTCTGGCAGATACCAACGCATAGAGGTCCCTCAACCCTGAGAATTAATGGCAAATGGTTTAATTTTGCAGAGAGCTTACCGATTTACAATCTACCTGTCTGGCAAACCTGAAATACGTAAACAATTAGAAATGCTACATTGTATAACGTAACCTGTAAATGGGACGGGAGTTCAGAAAATGAGAGGTCAATGTTTCGAGGAAGAGGATAGTGCTCAGTGAGCATTCTGAGTGAGGCCAGTCCTTGGAGAGCTTCAGATGACTGAAGCACTGTTTACAGTTCCCGTGTGGTGGGAAATAAGGTAGATGGGTCCGGTGGCATACATACGAAAGACCTTATAAGCTCAGCAGAGGAACGAGGTTCTTGAAGTGTGGGTTAGGGGTGGGGTAATGTGATTTAAATAGTAAATTAGGAAGATTTTTCTGGCAGTGATTTATAAGATGACTACAACAGGGAGAAGCCATCTGGAGGGAGATGGCTTTGTCAGGGGACTCTTGTAGGAGACAGGGTTAAAACACAATCCCAGATGGTGATGGTAGAAATGGATAGAGAGAAATGAATTCAAGAAACATTTCAAAGAAAGAAACGATGGGACTAGGCAGCATTGGCTATAAAGGGTTGGGAAAGGAAAAATAAGTCAAAGGTAATGCCAAAATTTCTATACTAGAAGGCCAAATGATTGAAAACACCAGTGCTCTCTGCTGAAGGAAAACAATGAGTTCTGTTTTTAGACAGGTTATACCTGGGATCAATTGGGTTGTCCAATGGAACTATAGGCAGTTAGAAACACGGGGCTGCAGAGTAGCCGAGGAGCCAGGAAAAGACACAAAGACGTGCATAACAGCTATACACCACCCGCGAGTCCACATTCCACAGCCTGGGTTTTCAAGGCTCCTGTCACCTCTCCCCATTCTACTTACTCAAATTCATGCTCAGCTACCCCGTAGCCTGCATCCATCCTCCTAGTCTCGGCAGTCAGCAACCTATTCTCCTCCTCCTCGTCCTCCTGTCTTTGTGTCTGAATTCTTGCTGTTCTCCTTGCCGGGAAAGCGCTTCCTCAGTCTCTGATTATTAACATCTCCCTGTGCCTTATGGCCCACGCAGGTCCTGGCTACCTGAAGATTGGCACACCCTTCTTTCTCTTTGGAGCTCTTGTAGCTTGTAGCTTGCACTGTTTATAGCACTCCGTCATATAAAAGTCTGTGTCGTTGTTTAATCAGGTCAAACACAAAGGCCTGTCTTGTTTTGTCAGCAAAACTAGAAACGTCTTGAGGGGGAGGATTTGTGTTCCTCTTCTATCAGTTAGGAATTATATTTGACTGCTAAGAATGGAAACTTCTTAACGGTGCCTTAAAAAATTTAGGGGTTTGATTTTTCTCATATATGAGAACTGTGGTGGCCGGTAATCCAAAGGTGCTTTGGCAAATCTTGATAGAGACCTAGCCTCCCTTTACCTTTCTACTTAGTCATTCTTAGCATGGATTTGTCACTTCAGAATCACAGGCAGGTTGATCTTCAAGTATAGCATCAGTGCTCCAGACAGAGAAGTGGAAAAGCAAGGAGCAAGTGGGCTGATCAGCCCTGTTTCTCACCTGCTTTCCTGGAAGCTCCAGCCTACCAGTTCTGCTTACTTTTCATCGGTCATCAGTTAGGTATATAGCCACTCATATTTGCAAGTAATGCTGCAAATATTGTTTTTTTTTTTAATTGGATGTCTCGCCATCCTCCAAAATATCTAGTTATTTTAGTGAGGAGAAAATCTGTTGACAACTCATAGGCAACTATTTGTGCTCTGAGCCTCTGTCTCTCTGTCTCTGTCTCTGTCTAAATACATATTCTTGTTCAAATATATACATACATATATAATATATATAAATAGATTATGCCACATTTCTATTTCTTTATAAAAATACATATGAATATATATTAAATATATGTAGAGAGAGACATTTGCTCTATCAACCTCTCTTTGTTTGAGCATGGACACACACACAAGACATTGTTAAAACTGAGCAAAATCAAATAAATATAATAAAAATAATCTGACATATAATATTATGCTAATTACCATGTCTATTATAGTTAGGTATAAATGGAGATCTTTTTACATAAATAACTATTGATATTATTTATACAAAATTAAAAAAAGCCTTTTTTCCCTGTTGTTACAGTACCTTTGAGTACTTTTCTAGTGTCTGTAGTCAATATCGCTTTTGGCAGGAATCTCTAAAAACATTCATACACTCATATTAGAATTTGAAAGTACTGACTTAGTGACTCAGGGTTAGTGTATGCATTCTAAAGTTTCCCTTTTTGTTCCCTTCCACTTGCATGATATAACTAGAGATCATCAAACTGTATTTGTGACATATGTTTGAATCTTAGAATTATTATCAGCACATATGAAAAGATGAAAATGTAATGAAAAAGAAATCGGTGATCACTCCACACAGTCATGGCCATTCTGAGGTCTCCCAGAGCCCATAGAAGCATCCCCAAATGTTCTGTCTTCCACTTGTCACTGTTCATACTATGTCACTGTTCACCTCTCCGACTTGCTCTCATATGTATCCTAAGACAGTGACTTAGTCAATTCACGAGCAGAGCTGTGATTAGGACTGAGTTCACTTAACTACAGGTTCAAAGCTTTTTTTATGTTATAACAACAGTGACGATAGCGGCAGCAATTGACGTTTGTGAAGAACTGTACAGAGTGCCTCACCGATCATGCACTACATACAGAGCAAATGTTATTGATCCTTTTCATATAAGGAAACACCATACAAAAATCATGATGAGTAGTGGAAGAGTAGCAACTGAGACACTATCTCATGCTCATTGGTCACTGGAGGAGCTTTCCCTCACAGGTGACACGTACTCAACTGGTAGCTGTTAAGCCAACAGATCAGAATGCCCCAATCTGAACCCCTTGGATTAATCTGTTGGGATAAGGTGACATTTCCTTGCAGAGCCATGTCCTAGCCACTCTTCTCATTATTTAGTTTTAGCCAATGGACATGTGTCTTGGTAGTGAAACAATCAAATCGATAAGAAAAATAAAAATTGACCGTACCCTCTTGCTATGCATCATTGCCTTCAATATGGTATTTGAGCTTTTAATTTCCTAAGGCAACACTATCGCTTAGAGTTTTGGCACATTTTAATCTGCTGACTGACAGGGTATGTGGCAGGCATGATCACACCGGGCCCAAATGTGATATAATTACCTAAGCATCAAAAAGGAGATTGGTAGAGGACTCACTGCATATCTATTAAGGGGGTGACAAGGCTCAGGATAATAAGTGGTAGCATAGATCCATGGCCGTGAAATAGTTGAGGATGATCAACATTAATTGGAACCCCCTCATTTGTTTTCTTTTGAAACCTTAAAGTTATCCAAATGGAGTGTGAATTTTAAAAAAAAAAGAAAGAAAATGTTTTCTTGGGAGAAGACAATATTTTGAAATGTTTTTAATTTATGAGAGCGCGTTTCCTTCAGTCTCTGATTGCTGCATGAGGTTGAACAAATGTTAGCTGCAACTAATTAATTAAGTTTGCAGAAAGTAGCAGCAGGGGACTGGAAACTTGAAGTGGAAGTGAGCATTTTGACTGTAAACATGTCGCCTGTCTGAGAGACTATATCTGGATTGAGTGGTTGTTGAGTTATCCAAAGAAATGCAGTATCTCTGGGAAAATCAGGCTTGGCAAGGAGAAAAAATAACAATGTCTCTTGCTGGCAAATGTGTTCATACATTTCCTGGGTTCATTTCATGTGTTTTGCTTGGTTCCAGCCACACGCTATGACTGTACTATCCTCTGTGTGTGAAGGTGATGCCATAGACTTGCCCCCAGAAGAAAAGGAACTAATATTTATTGAGTATTTCTTCTGTGCTGGGCTCTTCATATATATTATATATATCATCTCTTTTTGTAAGGCAGATATAATTCTCTCATTTACCAGTTAAGGAAACTAAGACTCAGAGAATTTAGGAACTCACTCAGGATCAGTTTATAGGTGGTAAAACTGGTCTGACATGGGAGCTTTTTCAGCTATATCGGGATGCTTTTTGTGGTATGGGGTGGAGAGGGGCTGCTGGGAGCCCAGGCAGCCTGTTGCCTGGTTTCCCTTATGGCGGAGGGAAGTATAACTTGGGGAGAGACATAGGGCTGTGGGATGTGGGAAGGTGATTCTCAGACCGGAAAGTGGTCTGTAGATCATGCTGAGAAATACTGGGTTAGAGAAATTCCTGAGCAAGATTTCCTGAACTTGGCTTATTGTAGCCTTCAGACTACATCGGGCTAGTCACATGTCTTCTCTCACGAATCTGAACGCAGACATCATATCAAAAACGGTGAAGGGACTAAAGCGGAAAGGTCACGGTACAGAGAGAGGGGCCAAGCCAGCCATAATGGACTCTAGGAGATCTGAGGTTAGGAGGGAGTGGAATGATCATGATTGATCACAGGGAGCTTATTGTAGAGAGAGGAGGCAAGAGCAGAGGCATAGAGAGAAGCAAGAACAAAGCAAGTTGAGATGAAGTCAACTCCAGTTCTTAGAGCTGTTTCAGTTCCCAGGGTCTTTGTGTTCCAGTCATGACGCAAGGCATGTTGATCTTGCCCTTAAAAGCCTACCCCTCCAGGTCCGTCATTTTGCTTTCTGTACTGCCAACACTAGACACTATTTCTATATGGATTAGAAACTTGTGGAGGAAATTTGTTAGAAATGCAATAGACCAATTCAGGATGCTGAAAAATTTTGGAATATCTGAGGAGAGGCACACAATTTTCTTAGGAATTAACTAAGACTTAAGTACATATCATCAGTCTTTTATTGAGTTTATGATGGATATTCCTGGTAAAAATAACCAATACAAAGCAAAAGTTACAGTATCTAAAACTGTACTTGGTAAAATATATTTTACCTCTAACTTATTTTAGATCCTAATGAGCCTTAAACTTAGTCAAGAAGATTCCAAAATTTGAATGGGTAAAACTAAACTTGGTAGAAATTATGGTTAGAGATGAAAACTCACAATGGCTGGTAGATGCTATGAATGATGGTCAGAAATACTGATCGATAAATCAAATCTTGGTTGCAAAATTACATGGAAAAAATTGAACTAGATAAAAATCGTGTCAGTAAAATAAGGATGAAATGGACAAATATTGGGGAAAGCTTGACTATTCTATACAGAAAATTATTTATGAAATTAATTTGGACTAATGGGAACTTCTGCTTCTCAATAGTATGGTGTGGCAAGCTGTTGGCTTCTGTTAAAATAACCAGAAGAAATGAGATAAATTGCAAAAAATATATATATTTTTAAAGACATTGGAGAACTAGGAAGCAAAAAGGATTAGATAAATTAAAATTCCAGAGGGAACTTCCTTTCCTAGGTTAACTGAGATTACTGTCCATTTTCTTTTCTGGAGATAATTACAAATGTAATCACAGGCAGGGTCGGTCAGGCTTGGCCTAGACAGAGGGACTCAGCTAGGGAAAGACAAATGGGTAGAGGAAGCTGACAAGCTGGCATCTGGAAGAGCTCTAAATGTCTTAACCAAGTTTTCCTAAGAGACATTTGCTGAGTGCTGAGGTGGCTCAAGAGGTTACAGGGCTGAGCTGGGAAAACAGAGAGAAATGACTCACTGCCTCAAAGTGCTTGGAAAACCCTCTACATGGGTCTTCAGAAAACACACAACTGTCCTTGGGATATTTGAAAACAGAGGTGAACTGTTTCTAACTGAAGTTGCAACCTAGCTCCAATTCAACTTAATTCCCAATTGGATTGAGGTGATCAGTCCTTCTATCTATCTGTGTTTTAAAGGGAAGCGCAAACCCTCTGGGGGAAATAATAAAGACTTCAGTCACTAAGGCTCTTTACACATGATGTTTGTTATACAATAAAATATGAGGCATGTGAAGAAGCAGAAAAATATGACTAGCGATCAAGAGAAAAAGCGAGCAATAGAAGCAAACCCATAGATGATCCAGACGTTGGATTTAGTTCAACGGCTTTAAAATAACTATTATACTGAATAAAACGGAGGATAAGATGTACAAAAGAGATGAAAAGATGGAGAAGATCAACTGAAAATTTGAATCTACATAAAAGAATCAATCAGGTATCCTATAACCTAAAAATATTTGATAATAAGAATTCATTGGTTCGGTTTAATAGCATACTGGTCGTAGCGGAATACAGGATTAGTATAGTCAAAGCCTGAAAAGCAGTGTCCAGCACCCCAATCACTTTGTCTTTGGGGCCTGTTTACTGTGGCAGGAGCAGGCTGCCAGGAAGCAACAATGCAGCGTGTGGTACTTGCTTCTCTGGATTTGCTTAAGTGGTTTTTAAAAATAGATAACTGCACAAATAGTACAAAATAGTTTGTCCCTAACTTAGGGACAGATCACCTGGAGATTGATGGATTTCAACCAGTATCCTATCTTTCATGGAGATGAAGGGATAGATGCATCTTGTCTAATTTGAATATTTATCAGGGCCTACATTTTTCCAGCTACATTTTCCACATACACACCCCTCGCACACAGTCTCCCTTATTATTCTAGCTCTTCCAGGGAGACTGAGCACCGTGAGGGCTGTGGCCCTTTTATTTGGGGCCCAGCTTTCCTTACTCATTCTTATCATTCTCTCTCCTGATCTCATATATAATTGGTTTATCTGGGGTTCAGTTCTGCATTCTATGAGTATCATTCATCAATATTTATTTTAAGAAGTTTTTTTTATCAATCATTTACTGTGTGCCTGCCTCTATGTCAGGTGCTGAAAATGCAGTGGTGAACAAAATGATATAAACCTTGTTCTCAGAGAGAGAGAGAAGAAAATTAGCTTCGGTCTGAACTACAAATCAATTTTAGAGGCAGGACCAGAATTGGGGAAACGCGTTAGAAGTCCAGACCCTCTAGAACTCACGGCTTGTGTGAATCATAAAAGGAGATTTTTTTTTTTCTCACTTACCTATGAAAAATACTGATTTTTTTTTTTTAGTGAATATATTTTTGGAAAAATAGAAATTTAGCCTATCAGGATCCCCACAGTTATCAGTAGCTTTGGTCCAGAAGAAAATGTCACCTCACAACCATATAGTCATGTCCCTTGAGAGCTATGAGAATGACTGTGTAATTTGCTGAGAATTTGATAATCTGAGGGAAAGAGCTGATTTAGGAAGTTCCTATAAAGCCTCAGTAGCTATTTACTAGTAGATTGACATTTTCAAATGCCAGTTTGAGAGAAATTCTCAAGCCCAACTCACCACTGGGCCATTAGGGACTAACCTGAAGGCAGCCATCTTTGCTCTTACAAATCATGAGATCGTCTTTAGGGGGGTAAAGATGCAACGATATCACTCTGGGGGCTGCAGTCCTTTCACAGTCAGATCTACTAATAGGCTCCATTCACGAGGGCATGTCGGCAATACCCGGAATGTGTAGTTGTGTTTTAAGTACTGGAATGTTTAACATCATCCTTGTGACTCTGTGTAACAGCATCCTTCGCACAGTGCCACGTTCAATTTCTCACCCCTTACTGCTGACAAACACCTCAACGGGGACTGGACGTCATGAAAAAATTCAATGAAAACCTAATGCCTTTTTTGGGAAATCTTTCTACTGCCTTCTTCCTCCCTTCCCCTATAGCAACCTTCTTCCTGTTTCCATAATTACATGCTCCAGGCTATTTCCCATCACTTGGTAACAACATTAAAATGTGTCTTTTTACTAGTGGCCTCCCTTTGGGTGCTCTTTTCATTTACAGAGCCTGGGCAGTGGTGTTTTTTCCTGGGGCCTCAGTGCCAAGCATGCTTAGTGCTCTGAGCAAGGTCTGAGTTTAGCATGGACTCCTTTTCAGGAACCTCTTTCAAAGCTTTTTACTTAACATAGCCTTCTTTTTCCAAAATGGCAGCTGCGTGTGCTGTGAGCATCTAGCTTGTTCTCTTGATTATCCCATCTAAGTGGAAATCTGTGAGTCACATGGTAATCACAAAAAATTCTTTCCTGCTAAGATCTGGTGAGTAGCCCCAGTAATACCTTTATTATCTAGGAAATGGTTTGTTTATGTCCACCTTTGACAAAATGATAAACTTCAGAGGACTCACACCAGGCGGGAGGACAGAGGGATTGGAATTACTGGCTCAACCACCCCCGTGTGGGGAAAGATATCTGCAAACAGTGTCACATCCAAGCGTAAATTCCCCTCTTTCTCCAAAGAGCAGCAAAGGCCACGCTGTTGGCATGCAAATACTTGCAAAGTGAAAACGGATACACTTCCACAGCTCCTCATCACGGGCCTCTGGAGCACAGCCTGCCAACCGTGCATGCATGTTGGTTTGGCACCAAGACAAATGTTCCCTGGAGCATAGACTGCAACCACCAAACTGATATCACATGGGACACCAGCCAAATCCTGACCTTGCTCTCTGTAGGTGAGCAGTTGTGGAATTAACCTGTGATGGCCTCCTCCTCCCGCCTGGTTGGTGGTCTGGGTTTCTTTCTTTCTTCCTTTCTTTTTTAATGCCGCATTTGAATCTCGTTGTTCTCCCCAGTCCACTGGTATTTGTCAGGCACAAAAGCACTCTTCTGGTCATGGTTTGAGAACGATGGGCAGCTACTGGCTCCAAGAAATGGGCAAACCACACCATCTCTTCTTCCTGTGTCTTCTTGCCTCTTGAGAGGGAAGGGCCACAAATGGACTGTTTCGAAATTGTAGCCAGGAGGTAGGGCCTGGAGCTGGCATTGCTGGCATCTGTGATTGCTGTCTGCTCCTTTTGCATCCTCCTCGTCTACATTTTCCCTCACTGCTCCAATTTCTCCCATCTTCTCTCTTTTTTTTTTTTTTTTGTTTCAAACTCTTATTTATTCAGAGCTACGAATATTCTAAATTTTTCGTGAATTCAGAGCTTTAATTTAGCATGTGGGGTGCTGGCTCTTCCACCAAGCTGCTGTGGTCATTATTGCTAACTTAAGGGAATAAAGAGGCAGCAAGGTGCAGTGGAAAGAGTGGGGCCTCGAAGCCAAAAGTCCCAGCTTTGCTTCTAAGTAGCCGTAGGACTGTGGCTGGGACACACCCTGGCCGCGGGCCTCAGTTCCCTCACCTGCAGCGTGAGGGGTTTGGACGAGAAGATTTCTAAGGCTTGTCTCATTCTGTCATCCTGTGGAGCTCACCAGCTATGTGAAATCCATATTGGGTTGTGCCAGCCTCATTTTTCTTTTTCTTTTGAAAAACTTTATTGTTGAATGAATGAATGAGGAGATGTGAGCAGAGTCCCTAAGCTAGATTTCTTAAATGCAGAATATTGAGGGGAAAATCTTTCTTTAAAGCAGTATCCAGAGGCTTATAGCCTGGAAATAAAATTGTATTTCCTGTCTTGAAATGTGGAACAATGTTTTCTAACAGGATAAGAAAATGATTCAAGTGATATTTGTTATTTTCTAAGGATCCTATTTCTGTACTGTAGCATAAGCACATATAATTGTTCAAGTAGAATTGTACGTTTGGAAGGAAAAGGTTAAAGTTGGCTACTGATAGTCATCAGGAGATGGATATTTAATCTTTAATCTCTTGTCCTAGCCCTCTACTTTGGATCAACTCATTATCCCGAATAAACGATGTGTCATTCCCATTATTTATGTTTCACTGCAGCCAAAGTATCTGGACCTCGTTTTAGTAAGCGCCATTCATTTCGACCCATTCAGTATTAATCTCTCTGCTAACATCTTTCCTGTTCTATGTGCTGTCCCCTATTTGCTTTTATGTTTTCTGCAGAGTGTTTATAAAAGGATAATCTTTTACAAAGCAGACAGAATTTTTGTGTATAAACTGCTCTGTTTGAATGCCTCATTGATATACCATCTAAAAACTGAAGTGTTCAGCAAGATTAGCAAAGCCCTGAGCTACTGAGCTGGGGAAAACATGAGAACCAGTCCCTTCCCTACAGGAGGCAAAGGTGATGAAAGATGCTTTTCCTTTCGCAGCAGTAGCAAAAGCAGAGCCGTCGCCCACACGGCCCCATAGGCTTGGTTGCCTGGAAATTAAAGGGGCATGAAGTACAGCAGCTCAGAAGCCACCGAGAAAGGGGTGAAGGGCGTGGTAGTCCTATGACTTCTTTTCTAGAATTTTCTCCGAAAATGCCGTGGCTCTACGAATGCTGAATTTACATGTCATCCCCTCTTCAGCTAAACCCTTTTAAACTTTCATGAAGTAGCTGCTGCTCAGTTGTCCACTGAGGTTGAATTATTGGTGTTATTTTGGTCTACGTTGTAGAAAAAGGGGTAGTAGAAACGAAGTAAGAAGCCGTGGAGGAGGAGAGTCTCTTTCTGCCTCCTCCATGTTCTCGCCCCAGAGATTGGACCTCATCCAGACGGCTCGCTTTTGCAGAAAAGAGGGAGAAGAGAGATCACTTAATATTACAATGGACAAAGAAGGTTCCTTTGTGGAATTTTACATTGGCATGGGGTTCCCAAATATGCCACTGATGAAAAGACTTAACAGATGGACTCTGAGAATAGGAATACGTTCAAGAAAAAAAAATTTTTTTTTTTAAATCAGTAGAAGGAGGTTGCGAGTCTGGCCACCATGGGAGCTGAGCACAGGAAGCCACACTGAGCAAACGTTTTGTACCTTAGACAGGGTGAGTTCAGCTGGTGGAGATACATGGAAGCATCTGAAACACAGACTGTGCTTGGGTTTTTAGTTGGCAAAGCTGTGGAGGAAAAAATCCCAAGCAGTGCCAAAAACTATACGTGCCTTCAAAGAGTATTTTTTTCCCCTAACAAATTGATCAGTCTGAGTATTCAATAGCAAGGCTCGCTATTTTCTAAGGAGTGCCCTTTGTGTACATGAGAATTTTTGTCTATATTTCCACATTTTTAGGGAAAAGTTCAAAACAAACATATAGTTGTGCCATTTTAATGGCATAAACCCTTAAATAATAAGGGCCTGCCATATCTGTTCTGAAGATATAAGCTATGAAAATGCTCAAAATGCATCTGTCGAGACTCTATCAACAGTAAGCACTCTTTAGGATTTTGTTTTAGCTCAGTGCCATCACTGTTGGCCATTTATTCCAGCATTACGGGTACCCTTGCCTTAATCTGCAACCCACAGCAAGATGAGGGCTGACAAACATTTGGGAAGAACTTGAATCCGATTCTTTAGGGCATTCTGTATGGCCTTGGGGAAAAATGCCAACCTAATCCATTGGCAAGAAAGCACCATACTTGGGGGTGGTGGATGGACAGGAAGAAACCAAGGGATTCATACAGTGAGCCTGGGTCAACTGTGATGACCAAAAGAACACAATGACTAGGGTCTCGTGACAGGGAGTCAACCTCTTGATTGTGGGGAAATTTATGATGTTGGTTCTTTTCACTTTGAAGAGTCACCTTAAGAATATATACAAAATAAGCTCTTCAAATGGGGGCTACTTCAGTGATTTAGGAGGTGTGGATCTCAGTGGTGCCTTGTCTTGAACTTGATTTCTTCTATTTTCCGTTTTTCTACACTTTGATTTTTTTTCTTCTCTTCTTTTCTCTTTAATTTTCTTTACTTCCCGCCCTAGCTCCTCCCCTCCCTCTGTTTTTCTTTCTCTGTCATTTCCTTTCTTCATCTTGGAACTACTGGGGACTACAGGGTATAAAAAACAAGATCTTTGTTTCAAAAGGGTTACAATATAAATAGGTGAAATGGCTAACACAAAAACGTGTCTCACATAAGGATGGCCGTTCAAGCTCATTTTGCATTTCAGCACCTATCACTTATTAGTGGCTGCCTGGAGCCCTGTGTTGAGAGGATTCTGAGTTCAGAATTGGGTTCAGAGGGAATGAATGCCCTGATCAACTAGATGTGACAGCAAAGGACATAGAGGGAATGGGGAGGAGGAACACTCATGACAGAAACTTGCCATCCTGGGTCTAAATCAGGGCTTATCAACCATGGCACTATTGACATTTGGACTGGATAATTCTTTGTTGTGGAGGCTGTCCTGTGCATTGTGGGATGTTTAGCATCATCCCTGGATCCTACCCACTAGATGCCAGTAGCACCCCCACAGTTGCGACAACTAAAACTATCTTTAGCTATTGCCAAATGTCCCCTGGGGGGTAAACTTGCCCCCGTTTTAAAACCATTGGTCTAAATAATTACCACAGGCCTAAATATAGGGAAGCAAATGAGAATCTTAAAGGGGCAGGAAACATGCAGAGCTTTGGGGAGATGGGGAGGCTCTGTGGGAAGTGTAGGGTGTATGACGGTGGAGAAGAAATTCTCAGTCACTGCTGTTGCCTGACAGGCAGCACATCGTGCTATGTTTCCACAGTTCTAAGGTCATAGCCACCACTAGACCAGGACCCTAGGGAACAGAGCCCTAGATCATAGCAGGACAGACTGCAGTTTGCTATGGTTTATCCATCGTAAGATTGGTGGAACTTGGGATCACTTTATCAATGCAAGTGACATTTTCTGTGCTGGAGATTTCAATAAACAAGGATGATAATGCTCTTTGGGCTCTTTAGAAGGTGGATTGGCCCAAAGGCAGGGAGACAGGAAGGAAGTTCCCTCTGCAGCCCTAGGAATCTTCGATAAGCAATGGGACCTGGGACCCTATGAGATAAGGGAAATCGGAATCATATTCATTAGAAACCCCCACTTATGGGAGAGGGTTTTTTCACTCTCAATTTCTTGACTTGACCCATTGTATTGGTAAACAATGAATACTAATATATTTGATAAAATAAACCAGTGATTTCAGGACACATTCAAAATGCTCAAATCAGTCTCAGGTTCTGTTTCCTTATGGCACTGGGATTTTAGCCCACGGCGTTTCAGGGTATGTGTGACGTGGTGGGAAGGACTGGGTTTGACATCGAGTTCTGGTCCTTGCTCAGAAGCTGCAAAATAAGGAGCAAGTCATCTCATCTCTTTGAGCCTCAGATCGGTCTCTGTAAAGTGGGGTTGGTATTTCCTGCCTCAAAAGGTCATGAGGACTAAATGAGATGATATAAATCAAATGCCATCTTCAGAGATTGGCATAAATTAGAGGACCCTTGCAGTCATTCTTCTCCAGTAGGTTAAGAAAGTAGGAAAGAACAAAACTTCCGGTTTCTGATAAAGGTTTCCTTGAAGCTGCCTTCTGGTACGTTCCACCCACTTTCAGAGCACTGATGGCTAATAACACATGAGTGCGCCTCAGATGGGGGGACCAAAGGTTAGGATGAGTGTAAGTAAACTTATCTTGAGGCAGTAAGTCCTCTGGGCATCGCTGGTGTTTTGGAGGCAACATCTATTTCCTCGTCCCGTTTGTATCTCTGTGCAATTGAAGGACATGATCTGCAATAATTTCTCCAGCACAATACAGCATGTTATAGTGAATAAAAAACAAAAGTCATCCCGAGGAACCAAAAGAGAAGATGTATCTATCATCTTAGACAATTTCTTCCCGGAAGTTTATAGGATCGATCCATGAAAGCCTCAGTACTTAGACAGGAAGGGGCTTCATGGAGGGCAGGAAGTCCAGCTCACTGTCCTTGCAGATGAGGACCTGGGGCCTGGGGAGCAAGGGCTTGCTCCACTAACACTTGTTAGAAGCAGTCTTGGGACTGAAGCCCGGTCTCCCATACCTTTTATCTGAGTGCTCAGCCTGAGCCCCCAGTGCCACCCACTCTGCACTTCTTCCCTGGACCACATGAAAGTTGTTATGGGCTTCTGCCCTGCGTTATAGATTTCATCCTGTCTTACTTACCAGACTAGATTCCCACATTTATTTAATACCACTTCAACTATTTCCAGGCAAACATCTATTGTATTCATATCACAACTCAGCCACTTACCAGATCTGAGATGCTGGGCAAGTTACTCACCTATGGAGCTTTGTGTTAGCTGACATTCTCCAAAGAAACAGACCCAATAGGAGATATTTATTTATCCTAGCCATCTATCTATGAATTGGAATTGGCTCACAAGTCCCAAGATTTGTACTTGGCAAGCTGAAGACCCAGAAAGAATTAATGTTTTAGTTTGAAACTGAAGGAGAGAAAAAAAAAAAACCTGATATTTCAGCTCAAAGACAGTCAGGCAGGAGGAGGGAAGACCTCTTAGGGAAGACGAAACTTTTTGTTTCATTTAGGACTTCAACTGATTGGATGAGGCCCACCCACTTCAGGAAGGGCAGTCTACTCAGTCTGATTAGATTTTAATCTTGTCCAGAAACACCCTCACCAGCATGCCCAGAATAACGTTTAATATCTGGGCACCCCATGGCCCAGTGAAGTTGACACAAAGAAATGAACCATCATAAGCTCCAGTCTGCTCATTTGTAGATGGTGCAGGTAATAATCGTACTTGCAGGGTTAATGAGATGAACTCTTTCTGATCTCGTGGGTTAATGCAAATAAAAGTTAATGAGAATAGAGTGCCCTTGTACTATCTCAAGAAATGCTATTATTATTGTTTTTATTGGAAGCACTTGCAGATGGAGACTACGTTCCAGACAGAAGGAGATGAGAGGGCTGAGGGGCAGAAAGAGGCAGAGCTGGCTTCACGGCTGTGCAACTTCCGTAGCCACATGGGGCCCCACGCTTAGATGGGCCCCATGCTTGGTTTAATGTACTGTTGCTGTTGCTGTCTCAAAATGATTAATGATGTTTGAACAAGGGACCCTGTTTTTCATTTTGCACTGGACCTCGCAAATTATGTAGCTGTTCCTGGAGTGGAGAATAGAGAATCTTTAAAAAAAAAAAAATGTCTAAAGAGGTGTTAGTGAGCTATCTGGACTCTGCCTCATTCCAGATCCCCCCCTCTCCACTGCTGAATTCCGCAGGCATGAAACCTGCCACGAGACATTCATTTTTAATGACTTGTTATGGGCTTCTTAGCAATATATCTTTGGGCATTAAGGTGTTGAGTCAGAGACTTAAAATGATTGATGTCTTGGCTCCACACAGGGGTCTCCCACACTTACCTAGCACCAGATATCCACTTGGAGAATTTATGGGCACTCTTGGCAGCCTAAGCGGCCATCAAATATTAATCAAAGATATGTAATAACTAATATATACTTAAAGAATTGAGGAAAATTAATATTCAAGGGAAGCATCCAGGGACCCATAAAAATAACAAATGCTAAAGAGACTCAGTCAAGGTTGGCAGGTTCAGAACTCACCCTGCTCTCACACTGGCTTTGACATTCTGGGTTTGTGGGCTGATCCCCAGATGCTAAGATGACAAGAACGGGGGCTTTGTGCTTATCCCACCGGATCTGGACTCCTGTGAAGGACAGGAGCAAACTCCTACGTCAAGACACTGCGTTTCTACCCCCACCCCGCTTCCTCTGTTCATCTTTCTCGTAGCACCAGACATCCCTGATCTGCAGCCAATTCTTTATGGGGTTCTCTCTTGGCAGCCCCTTGAGGTTAGACTGTCTTATTTCTATATTTTCAACACCTAGGACAGGGGCTGCACGAAGTAGGAGGTTGAATCACATGATATTTCTACTTTTATAGTTCAAAATGCACGAATAGCGATTTTACATGTCTCAACTTAAAAAAAAAAAAAAGAAAAAAGTTACAACTTGACCTGGCCTTTGTAGTAGAACTTTTAAATTAGAAATGAATGGCCTCCACAGAGCAGGCTGGGAAAAAAAACCATAATTCCCGGTTTCAATGACTGGACTTTCTGATTATCCCACAAGCAGCAGGCAGATGTCTCGTTTTGCCTTTCCGTAGCCAAAATAAAGGGGTGTAGAAGTGAACCAGCCTGGGGATTGGCAAGTCAGCTCCATTGTCCCCAGTGGCTGCTTGTGGTGGAGAACTTCTCTACTTCTTCTTCTACTTCATGTCTCTGGCCCTCAGCTCATTCTCTCCATCACCCATGTCAGTTCTGCTTACTTTGGCAGCACCAGGTTTGCAGAGAAGTTACGTGATTTATTTCTATTCACAAATTTAAAATTACTTAGTAGCCCATCTCGGATGAGCTGGGCTGCCTTGTGTGGCTCCCCCAGTATCATCCAGGAGAAGACAAGAAACAGAGATGCTTGCTCTGTAAACCCCACAGAGGAGCGGGTATCGGCAGACCACGTCCGCTTGGAAGGGAATAGTTTGTTCGGGTGTTGGACCACCATGGCAGTTGCCGGTCTCTTCTGTTATTGTGGAAAATCAGGAGCAGAGCCTGTCACTTGTCATCTGTTCTTCGAGTGTAACCAACTTTTCTTCCATGGGCCATTTGGTGTGACTATGAATGATGGCTCTGGCTAAATGACACCATCCTGATGGTGGGGTAAACAGAAGTGCTGCTGGAACAGGCGCCTTGGATGCAGCCTGTGTTTTCGGAGAGCTGCTGAAAAGGCGTGTGACTGGGAGGAGCGGGCAGCACGCTCGCGGCTGAGGTCTCGCAAGCGCCTCCTCTATTCTCCCTGAGCTGCTGAGGCCCGGGCCAGGCTGTTGGCTGGAGAATGACCTTCTTCTACACACTCACTGGTACTAGAGTTCATACAGAGATTTAGAACGCGCTTTTAACTCAGTTCTCTCCTTTTCTGAGCCAGGAGACGGAGGCTAAGACAGACCAAATGGCTTGTCCTAGGTCACATGGCCGGTACTGGCAGAGCCGAAATGGGGACTGAGTTTCCTGCCTTCCATGTGCCCCCTGTACTCTGCTGTGCATATGTCCTCATACTGTTTCCTCTGCTCTCAGGTGCCATTGTTTTAATAACAACTGTTTGTTTACTGAGTATTAAAAGGCCCTCTGCTATTATATTACATGTACACATCAGTTTTAATAATTTAGAAATATTAAAATGGGGAAACATGATGGAGAGGTTGTATGGAGGACTGCACAGAAAAGCGAGTTCTGGATTTCAGAAAAACTAGGCTCCAGTTCTACCTCTAGCTCTTACCTCTGATCTTGAGCGAGCTACTTTCCTTGTCTCAGTTTGATCATCTTGGGGTTAAAAATAGTACCTACTTTAAACGTTGATGAGTAATTGAGATAATACACATAGAATACTTGCCACAGTCCCTGGCACATAGTCAGTGCACAGTAAACCTGGAGTGTTACTTTTATTTGTATATGTGTTTATTTGTATATGTGTTTGTGTATATATACTGTATCCGTGTAGGAGGAAGGAGGTTGAGGCGGGGAGTACTTTAGAGGTGGTGGCAATGCACTTTTGGGGATGGTTGCCTGGTTCTGTTTTCAATTTTCTGAGGCAATACTAAACAAAGTTTATCTATTAATAAGATAGGCTATTTTTCAAATGTTTGTGCCCTTATAAAAAAGCATCCTCTTTCGGAGTTTAATAGGAGTTAAGAGAGAGAATTCATGCAAAGTGCAACAAAGTGCCCTTTGTGTGTACCCTTCGTGTGTATATATTTGCTTTGCACATATCCAGCACATAGTAACTGTTCAATAAACATCAGAAGCCATTATTATTATATAGAGCTTGTTGTGGAGTTGTATGAGAAAGAAAAGAACGAAATATCATTAATTTTACAACAACTTTTGGTTCATCTATCTGTATGGTATGTTGATTTTCCAAGTATCCTCACAATGCAGTTGGGATAAATATGATGCATTCTTTCCATTGTACAGATGGAGCAACCAAGAGACTGAAAAGTGACATCACCAACAGGCGGTGACCTAAGGAGTCAGGGCCAGAAGCAGGTCTGGAATACAGACTTCCTGGCTCCCGACCCAGGTCCCCTTCTGCCGTGTGGCCTTCACTGGGAGGCTGCAGGGACCAGGGAAGTGTCTGTTTCGGGGCTCTCTCAGTTGCCCTTGGACGTTTATCATCTATTGACTGAATGTTGACCCAAAACACACTAATTCCTGAGGAGACCTTACAGGATGTCCTGTTGAGACTGTTCCTCTTTTTTTTTTTTGTCAGTGCTTTACCGGCAGATTAAAATTCAGTAGACCCCATTTGTAGGAAGTCTGATAAAATATTCTCATCTCGATTGCAAACAATTTCTCCATCTGCCACTTGGCTGAGAGGATCAGACTCAAATACCCTCATGAGAGGGGAGCGTGATACCAGGCAGAGGAAGGTACAGGAAACAGCAAGGGTTTGTGTCTGGATGCAGTGTCTACCTGGTCTGTTTGTTGTCTGATGGAGCTGAGTAGTCAGCTCTGTTAAGCAGCTGGTTTTTCTTCACCAAATTGACTGAATCTGCCTAAAATTACTGTTGCTTATTATCCGGTATCTTGAAGATGCAATTCTCCATATGCAGTGCATAAATCTAAGAGCAACAACACATTTGGGGTTGAGCTGTAGGGCATAGATGGGCTAGGTGAGGAAAAGATTGTAGGATATAGGAAGTGAGATCAGAAAAGCTGATTTGGGAAAGGTAAGGCAGTTTGCAAAAGACTTCGAAGGAAGTCAATGCAATCCACCCAAGAAGGCATTTATAATACCTACTATTTGCAAAGAAATATTTTGAGGTAAATAGAAAATGAAAAAGATATGATCCGAGATTCGAATCAGTGAAGCATTCTCTATTCAATAATCCTTGTAGGTGCCTATTATGTGTCCGGCACTTTGCTGGATCTTGGAGATATTCTGGTGAAAAAGAAAAACATAGAGCCTATCCTTTTGGAATTTACATCTTAGTGGAAAAGAGCAACAAGGAAAACGTGACCACAGTTTGGGATAAATTCTAGGAAGGGAATGAAGGGGGTTTTGTGATAGAGAGTATCAGCGTAGGTGAGGTGGTACTACTTCAGATCATGGAAGCCTTAAAAAGAGCATTATAGGAAAAGAACATTCCAAATGCAAAGATCTGAGAAGACATATCTTGCATTCTAGAAGCTACCTGGAAGACTGCATAGTTGGACTGTAGTGGGGAGAAAGATGACCAAGTCAAGAGGGTGTAAGAATCTAGGTAAGAAATGGCAGTGGTTGGACTAGGATGTGACAGTAGATTGGAGACAAGAGGATAAATTCAAGATCTTTGGGGTGAAGTGTGAAGGGCGGTAAGATCAATGGCCTTGGCTGAGGGATTAGATATGGGAGTCTGGATTAAGAACTTGGTGTATGGTGGTACCACTTACCATGACAGAAAGGCCAAAGAGGGAATATCTTTGCGGGGAGAGGAATAAAGAATTCCATTTTGGAGGCTGAATGGTTGGAGGGAGACATCCAAGTAGACACGCTAAATACGTCTACTTGGTCTTGCGCTCAAGAAGAGGTCTGGATTGAAGATGTATAAACTGCTAATATAGAAAGAAAGAGAAGTCAAGTGCTATGTATGTTTAGAGAAAGAAGCAATTAATTTAGACTAGGGACATATAGATCACTTTAGGGGCATGTCAGGTTCAGCAAAGACCATAAGCAAAGGAGCAGAGTGTGGATAGAGAGAGAATTAGAGATATTCCTTTTTTTATATGATGAAAAGAAAAGGTTGATGATTAGTGATATCAAAAAGAAAAGATGTCTAAATCCTTCCCCAGAGAAGTTAACTGGAAGAAGGGACCAAGCGAGGTCTACTCCATCATTAAGAAAATGAATATTCAACACATTCATGAGATTCTTTTCTTAGAAAACTCCTTTCTGCTCCTGTCCCTTGTCCCTTCCCTCCTTGACGGGTCACACAGACAACTTGCTTCATCGATTTGCACAGTGCCATCTCCCCTTGAGAATAGAGTCACTAACCACCTTTCTCTGTATCCAGGGCCTGCTTCCTACAATGTTTTGCTATCAAAACTCCATGTTTCCATAGAGACCATGTGTGTTTGGTTTGCCCCAACTCTTTGTGTCCCGTCCCCCCCCACCATTTACAGGCATAAAATACACTCTCTTTCTGTCTTCCCTTCTCTCTCACTGTTTTTTTTTCCAATCAAGAAGGACCTCTTTATTACACATTTATAAAATAATAGAATAATATAATTATTAAAAACAGACGGAATTTTTTTTGGTATCTTGTGTTTCGCATTCAATTTTTCAATCATCTTCACAATTTTCAAAACTTGCTTTTTGTTATTCAGAGTTTTCTCCCACAATTTCTACCTTACCCACCATTCAAAGCATAACCGAAGAACAAACTATTCAATAGGTTTTAGAAAAATATGGAAAGCTTCACAAATTTGTGTGTCACCTTTGTGCAGTGGCCGTGCTAATCTTCTCTGTATTGTTCCAATTTTAGTGTGTGGGCTGCTGAAGCGAGCACCCCTCTCTCTTTTTGTTACGATGCTGTAAAAAAGTAGAACAAAAAAAATTTATGAAATAACTGTTGTGTGAAAGATAGAAAACTGAAAAAAAAAAGAAAATGGATATTCAAGCCACAGAATGAGGAAAAAATATTTGATATATATATTTGATAATTATAAAAAATTTGATATATATATATGATAAAGATCTCATATCCATAATATATAAGGAGCTCCTACAAATCAATAAGAAAACAAACCAAAAAAAAAAAGGGCAAAAATCTTGAACAGACATTTTATAAAACATCATGTACAAATAGCAAGAAACAGATGAAAAGCCGTTAATCATCAGGGAATTGAAAATTAAAATCATAGTGAGCTAGTATTTCACACACATGAAAATGGTGTTGCTAAAGCCCAAAAGACTGCCAATACCACATGTGAGGATGTGGGGCAACCTGAACTTTGACACATTTGTTGATAAGAATATAAAATGACCATCATACAAGAACTATTTGGTAGTTTCTTAAAACGTTGAGCATATATCTCTTCTATGACCAAGAAATACTAAATTCTAGATATTTATCCAAGAAAAATGAAAACATACGTGTACAAAATGACTTGTACAAAAATAATGATCGCAATCTTAGTCATAAGAGCCAAAGACTGGAAATAGCCCAAATTTCTACTGACAAGAGAAAAGATAAACGGTAGTCTATCCATGTAATGGCGTGCTCCTCAGCCACACGAAGGAACAAACCAACGTTTCAAAAAGACTATTCAAGTGAAAGAAGCCAGATGTAAAAAACTATGTGATCTATGATTCCATTTACATTAAGAACGGACAAAATTAATCTATGGTAGCAGAAATTATGCTTGCCTGGTGAGGTGCACAGGGACTTTCTGGGGTGGTGGAAATGGTCTATACCTTATTTAAGTGGTGGTTAAGTGGGTGTGTACAATTACTAAAACTCATCAGACCGAATGTTAAAAATCTTAAGATCTCGCATTTTATAGTATGTAACTTATACCTCAATTAAAAAAAAAAAATCTGGATAGTCTAGCTCCAGAGCCTACATTCTTAAAGTACTTCTCAATTTTAGAGAGAAAAATCAGGAATGACGACATGGGGAAAAATTTATTGAAATAAAATGGACGATTTAAATTAGCAGGGTCTAATGTTCTTGCTTTCTGAATAACACATATGGTCTCAATCTCGGGTTGATCTATATTCATGTGGACATGATGATATGTTGCTGAATTAGAGACCCGAAATTGTTTTTGTGGGTACAGTTTAATATGACCTATGTCGATGTAGCACCTACAGTATGAAGGCCCTGGTGTGTGCTGTGTTTCTTAAAGTAGCCTGTTGGTTCCCCAAGGGACAAGTGTTTTAGCTCCTATTTCTCTGGCTTCCTCCACAATATGGCTTTTCCCTAACCTTGGTTGCTCACAGGATGATGTCTGTGCAGAGCAGTTGCTGAATACGTATTTGGTGAATATGGATGAAAACAATGAATAATGAATAACAAGTGTGTGACGCTCTAGGTGAATATAAGGACTCAATGTCCAATTTCTCTTTTTAAATTAATGTTAACCATCTGACATTAAAAAAATTTCCTTTTTTAACCCAAAACCTCACCAGTTGCTCTTCACTCTCTGTAAATAAAAGAATGAAAGAGGGAAGAAGATGCAGAAACTAAAATAGTCTCATTTTCTGTCCCTTTTACTTCTGATATTAGAGGCTTAATTCATGACAACTGGTCTAGTGGTTGGACTTTGGATCATTAAAAGATATTTTGCAAGAAATGAGCTTGGCTTATATGAACCAACAATGAGATAACCTACTTTGGTAAGAATGACAGCAACAGTTGATATTTCTGGGGGAAACATTAACCAAAACAAGAACCAAAAAAAAAAAAAAAAAGCCTTCCAATCCCAAAGGCAATGGGTCATAAAGGAGATTAAGTTTAGCTGCAGATGCCAACAGAGAGAGCCTTTAGAAAATGTGTTTAGTCAGGATCTTTTATCAAAATTTATTAACTGTCGATAGTTTTACATGGCAAAATAAAGCATTTAAAATTTTAAATCTAGAATATACTTATAGAATAAAACAGAATTAATGGGTCAAGTGCTTCATCCTTTGAATGCTTCTCAACACTATGAATTAGTTCGGTGATAAAAGAAAATAAGTTAAAAAGTCACTGTGTTGAAAAATAGAATATAATTGATAATTTACAAGTCAGCAACCTTAATTTAAAAATCTATTCTGATCGTATACCTTTGATTTTAGATGACAGATGAAAACTAGTTAAATATTTGAAAATTTATACAAAATTAAATTTTATGTTCTGAGTCTAAAATTTAAAAGCCCAGGTGATACGTATTCATTGAATATTTTTATAAAATTTTAAAATCAGCTTATTGAAAATTTAATGAAGAAAATGGAAGATGCATTTTATTTATCTCTATCTTTCCCTGGGATTTATGATTTCTTGCAAGAATATCTAGTCTATCATAAAATAGAAAACAAATATTGTAGTCTTGAGAATATAAATAAAATAGGACATAAGGTAGAATGTGATAAGAGAGAGAATTGCAAAACAGGAAGAATTTGCAAATACACAGGCTTCATTTAGCATCTTATACTCTTCAGCTGACATTAAACTGCACATTTGGTTTTGAGTTTCCTGACAGCCAAAAAAACCCCGCGATTTATTTAAATGATTTATAATAAATGATTTATAAAAAATTTACATTAACTATACTGACCTTAAGCAACGAGTGTCCTAATTAGGAAAAAACTGATCTGCATTCAAAGAGTGTGTGTGTAGTAATGTATTGTGTAATGTAGTAACGTATTGTGTGTGTGTGGATTTCAGGAAAGTGAAAAATAAAATGGACAATGTTCTCAACAATATCCCTTTAATAACTGTAATAGAGAATTTTGTTCTGAAATTTCTTATCCAATGTCCCCTTGGAAGAGGTTATTTTCTATATGAGGAGGCCAAAACAAGTAAGGATGGATTGGGCTGCAAGCCATCTGCCAAGTCCTCCAGAACATGCTTCTCATGTCAGGTGAGCTGTAAAGAATCTGGGGTTACTTTCTCTGGCAAGGGTCTTCTGTGGGGATATCAGGCCGTGATCAATCAGCTTTAAAACATTGACTTAGGGAAGGAGAGTATTGGCTGACTGCAGTGAAAATTGAGAAGCCGAATGAGGCGAGGATATGGCACATGGGGAAGGGTGGGAAATGGCTGATGACTGCAGTGATGATAAAGTCGTTCTGCTCCTGAGAGTCTACATAGGTGACATTGTATCCTTGGGCTTGGCTCTCCGAAGACTCGGCATCATCTGTTACTAACTGAGCATCATAAGCAAAATCTCTGACTTCTCTCTGTGTCGGTTTCTTCACCTCTCCAGTGATACCAGGGAGAGACTGCTTGTTCCCCCCAAATTCTCACATCCTGGTTCAAGGGGTCTGCAGACACCAGACAAGGGCTCCCTCTTGAACGGCTGTCTTTCAGGGCTACCTGTTATGTCTTCTTTCTTGGAATGACTCCGTTCATCTTGGCTGCAGATGTGGCTCCTATCTCTAGATTCTTTCTGACACCATCATCAGGCCAAAGCCTGATGGTGAGAAAGCCTTGTTGGCCTCAAGGTGAAAAAATGGGGTCTCTAGAAGCAGGTGCCAAATTAATAAATATTAAGAATGGCCAGGCATGAAGTGTCCTGTTGGATGTGGGTGCAGGACACAGAGGCGCGGTAGGCTACCAGGGCCGTTCTGGTTGGTGACACAGACGCCGTTTCTGGAAACGCGGTTCCCTAGCACGGCTTCATGCGCCTTCTCCATCTGCTCCAGAAGCATGATTCTGGGCACCTTGACAGGAGGCCTCCAAATGGAAAAGGAAAACAAAAAAGTGCTTTTTTTTTTTTTTTTGTCATCTCCAAATACATACAGCTCAGGGATATGAATGAAAAACACTTATCTTGTGGCCTTTCAAGCCCACTGCAGGAGGAAGGCAGGAAAAGAAAAACAAAACTATTAAAACAAACATAAAAGGTACCATCTTGTTTCTTTTCTGTCCTTGTTTGCTCTTTATTTAAAGGGGAAGAAAAAAAGAAATCTGGTATTTAAACCAACCTATTGACAGACAGTTTGCTTTTATTTGATTTGTACTTCATTTGTGTGAATAAAAAGTCGAGTGAGTGTTGTGACTTAGCAGTAACATAAAAGCTATTAGAGGGCCCTTGATCATTAGCTTCTTTATCATAGGGTGATTGTATCTTGCTTTTAATCACCAAATACCATTTAAAACATTCCCCAGAGCGATGGAGATTGACAGAATATACAGATTCTTTCACTTGGGGACATGCTGAGTCAACCGCAGACTGCAAAATTCATCAGATCCCCAAATGAAAAGACTAGCGACTGCCAGATAAATTAGAGTGTCTACTCAGTCAAGGCCAAAGGACAAGGACGATACCATTCGTCCGAGCCAGAGACCTGGGATAGTGAGGAGGAAGACCCCCGCTTTCCTTCTCCCAAGGAACTGCCCCCTGTCCTGCTCCTTTCTCATGGATGGGACACAAGGACCTTGTGGGACTCGCCTGCGAATGCTGGCGATTCTTCCCCAGAAGGCTGGGGCCTGCCTAGAAAGGCTCACTCTCCTCAAAGGGCCAAAGATGGAGAGACCAACCCCAGGTGTGCTTAGAGACTTGGGAGGTATTCACAATAGGGAGCCGGCTGTCGTGCAAGTGTTTGGTCTGGATCCATCCTCGGGCCAACTTTAGACAAATTCGTGAGGCTGGTAGGTTTTCAGTGGTGCCGAGTTTTCATTTTAGATCCAGTACAGCAGTATCAGTTTTGTCTTTCAAGTACACAAAAACTGATGGTAACATAAAGTATGATTCCTCCTAGAGGTATTTATATTTTAACAGGGATTGAACCCCTTGCATTTTTTGAGAACAGGCCTTCAGGAATCTTCAGGACAGTGGGTGGAGAAAGGTTCAAGGCTGGGGAGACAAGTTTGCTTAGAAACTGCCCAAATCCTACCACATTGATAGATAATTTCCTAGCTTTCCGGGGGCCAGGAATGTATGCTGGTGATGAGACAAGTGGCTGGATTTCGAGTTTAACTAGTAATATTTGCTAAGCTATGAGTTTGGCTGCACATGTAACAAACTCAGAATAACGGTGGCTTAAATAAAATGCAAATATCTTTTTCACCGAATGTTCTGGAAGAAGATGCTTCGGTGCTTAGACGGTGGCTTTGCACTTTGAGATTTTTCAGGGGTCCACATTTGCTTGGTCCAAGGTGTCTCTCCACCACACTCACACTGAAAACAGCAGAGGGGAGGGAGGGAATGAAAGGGGCACATCCCTCTTTTTAAGGACATGACTCAAAGTTGCACGCGTGGCTTCCACTCACACCCGATTGGCTAAGCCTTTCTCATAAGGTCATACCGAGCTGCAGTGGAGGTTGGAAAATACCTTTGCTTGTGCAGCCACGTGCCAGGGTTTTGCCTCGAGAAGGGGAGATGGTTACTGAAGGCCAAGTAAAAGTCATGATGAGCAGGTTTGGGGAGAAACTGTTGGGAGGCAGAAGTTGCTTGCTTGAGAATGCAGAAAGGGGTGTTCGTGTGGGGTTGGGAGGCTTATTTTCCTGTGACTTCACTTCCAACAGTCCGGTTTTGTGTTTTTATGACTGCTTCCAATCTAACGTATTTAGTCTCAGGGTCCCTTGGACTTTGCAGACTTGTTTTCAACTTTGGATTAAGAAGATGCAGTTATAGGCTTCCGTCATAACCACTGAGTGAGCGAATACTGTGGACATGTTAGGTGTGGGAGTACAGTTGCGAATAAATTGTAGCATCTACCCTGGGAGCTTATGTAGATGGTAAGCAGGTGAAGGACTGCTGGAGGAAGCATAAAAAGCATTAAAAAATCTGCTCAGAGGCCCGAAGAACCACGGTGCCTTAGACAGGTTGGAATAATTCAGTGTTGCTAGATTGTGAAGTCCTAAGTCAGGAAGCCCTAAGCTTTAGGACTGGAGGGGCTGGCAGAGACTTGGTCACAGGTGTCTGAGCACGGTGTGTTGGACAGTTATCATTTCTAAGCTGCTTAGCATCTGAACCTCTTTGCAGTGTGTAGACGCTACATTAATGAATCTTGGTGGGAGGCTGGGCTCGGTCTATACTGGAAAAGTTGAACTTTCAGAAGCTAGCTCTGCCCTGCCTTGCGTGGCAGCTAGCCGCGGGCATGTACCTTAGCCCTGCCAGTCGGATGCCCCCTCCCAGGCTTTGATTCTAGAGCTAAGAGTAATAGACAGTGGGGGACATGAGCCAGTGGCGACGGAGGTACTGAGGGCCGTGTCCGGTGTCACCTGTGGCTGTGGCATTCCGTCCATCACCAGATGGCTCTTCGGGCACAACTCTCCTCACGGTCCTGGCTCTTCAGCTTCCCTTGGTTCTTGCCCATCTTTTTACCCAATTCTTTGACCTTTCTGGTGATTCCATGAATTACCTTTCCATAAATTCCTTCTCTGAATAGCCACTCACGGATCATCGTCGGCCGGGGTGGTTTCTGTTGCCTGCAACTAGGAATCCTGGCTGTTGCATGTGGGCAATGAAGAGCCTCCTCAGAAGGGATGTTTATCATTCGCCATGTACAAAGGAAATGAAATAATAGCACCAATTATGGAGCACTTTCTATGCCAGTCACCTTACTTAGATTGTCTCTTAATCCTCAAAACAACCCTTGAGTAGACACCATTATTATCTTCCTCATGTTATACATGGAAAGCTGAATTTTGAACCCAGAGAGTCTGTCTCCAGATCCTGACAGCCATGACCAAGCCCAATACAAATTCAAATCCCACGTGTCTTTCAAGGCCCGTCTCAGCCATCACGCCTCCCGCCCCCACCACAAATTGAAGTCCTTCATTCAGTTTGCCATGAGAGCCGAATGACTTTTCCATTACTTTTTATTTTATCCACATAGTGTATCTGCTCTCTGCCCCACACCGGCAGACGCCTGTTTTCATGTCACCCTAGAATTATTTCATATCTCTTTGATACCCTCCTCTTCTAACTATATCTTAAGCCCTCGAGGGTTCTAATCCTGGTTGTGCCACTCACTAGGAGGTGGCCACAGGCCAGAAACTTTGAGAATGTAAATGTGACCTTGCAGCATTGCTATGGGCAGCGATGGTCTTCAAAATTCTGTATTTAACAACTGGTTCACAAGGGCACTGGCCAATCAGACAAGTCAATGGCTGTACACATCTGGAATGCCTGCACCATGCAAACAACTGAATATTAATTCTGGTTGTAAAAAAATAATGGATGAACTTCTTTGTAAGTGTGCAGCATGATGACATTGCAGGCATTATTATTTTGCCTTCTAAGTCTCTCTCAGCTGCCACAAAGCCTAGCATATTCTTATATTTGGTAGGTACTCAATAAATCTCTGAATTAATGGACAAACAAGTGGATAATCAACATGATACATACCCCCAACCTCCCACAGGTGGGTGTCAAAACTAGTAATTCCCTATTTTGGTTGAATGATGATACCCTGGGTCATCTCTTTGATAATTTGGTCGTGAGCGAGTCACGAACTTCTCAATCGATTCTCAGATTTGAACACGAAGTGACATGTCCTACTGCGCCTTCAGAGAAGTGGAGTCTGGGAACTTGAAATCAAACGAAGGAAGCTCGTGAGGCAAGTCCAGTCTCAACTTTCCCGGTGACCTGGCTCAGGTGAGATGATCGGTATCCTGCGATGCACAGCCCCGGGAATGGTCTGGTTACCCAAGGGCTCTGCATGGCAGCTCTTCCAAGGCAAGCAGTAGCTCCGAGGCTCACCCACTAGCTCAGCCTCGATTGTCCCGGAGCCCACCTACCTACCTGGCACTCAGAGCTTGTTGCTGAACGTTCTTTTTGCCCTTCTGTTTCGTCTTCCATTGCGATCACGCGACAGCTGCACGAACACATGGAGGTTGCTTGGCAGCTGCTAGACACAGATGCTGGGCTCTGTAATGCACTTTCCCCCCCCTCTGCTGATGCGTCTGAGTGTTTCTCTGGCTCCCTGGATGTCTTCATTCCTGCCTGTGGGAGGGGTGTGCTCCAAGGTGTTAGTGGGGCGTGAAACCGTGGGGGATTGGTGCTGGGAGCAGGCAGGACGGCTGGGTCCTTGAGATTGTCTTTGCCTTTTTCACACTCACGTGTCAGTTTTTAACTGTTCTGCATGCCTGGGAATGATGTCCCGCTGGCCTGGAGGAAAATAATGTTGGGGTGTCTTTTTCTCTCCACCCTCGGAGCCCCTGCCTTCATCCAGGTCCCCGTGAGGTTCCGGTTGCTTTCTCGCAGCGGTCCCCTTGTTTAACTGGCCTCTGTGCTTCTGACTTGTCCCTTTTCTTCCACTTTATGTGGTGCTACCAGAGTGATTTACTCTAACCAAATTTGACCATATCTCTTGTTCTTTTTTTTTTTTTTCCTGGAATCCTCATTGCTTACAGGATAAAATATGAACTTAGTGTGACTAAAAGGCCCTTCGTGACTCATCTCTGCTGCAGCCACATCTGTTTTGACCAGAACAAATCAGCTGTTTCTTAACTCAGTCTTGCACTTGTGTTCACTCGGCCTGGGAAATTTTTTCTTCCTCTTCCTGTCTGTTCACCTGGTTCACGCCGTATGAGCCGGAAAGATTTTAGGGTGCTCCCTTCTCGGTGTAGCCTCTCCCTCGGCCTGATCTTCGATGGGCCAAACTGGACAAGTTGCTGAACCTTCTTCACATAGACCATTCAAATCATTCAGGCAAAGCTGCTGATTAAACAGCCTCCGCTCTGTGCCAGGCGCCGGGACACAAGCGTGAACAAGATGCAGCACCGGTCCTCAAGGAGTTCATAGACTGTTGGACAGATGGATGATAAAGCACACAATTAAAACGGAGAATGAAATGAGCTCTGTGGTAGGACAGGATGTGACAGAAATTAGATGCCCTCCCTTTCTGCTCCTATAACATCCTGAACTACTTCTTTTCGATCAGTGCTATAATGCTTTGGGTGTTTTCAGCTTGTCTGTCTCCCCAGCAGTCTCTGAGTTTCTTGAAGGCAGAGACTGTATCTTATTCAAGTTGCATCCCTCACGCTCCTCCTACTCCCCGGTATCCAGCACAGAGCTCAAGAAAGCCTGTTAGACAACAGCACCCAAATGAGGGTGTCCCCAGGGAGGTGGCCCTGCAGGAGGCCCTTTAGTTTGGGCCACTGTGTGTCTGTCCAGGTGAGTGGCAACCCCAAAGAAGTGTCCTGGAGTCCTCCTGGGTTGAAGGACACAGGAAAGAACACATGGGACATTAGGGAGCTTCCAGAAAGACCATTTTCTACCTCGTTTTAAAAAATTAAAATCTATCTTTCGGTCAGGTCCTCAGGCCTGGGGATGGAGAATCACTGTCCCTCTACTGCCTCCTTCTCTTTTCTCGTTTACAACGTCTTGCTACGTATTATTATAACACTTTTCCGTGTCATAAAACCTTAGGCCCTTCATTATGGTATGTTATTACCATAATACTGAGATAGTGTTTCGTCGAATGGATACCATACTTCATTTAATAATCTCCTTTTGCTACACATTTAGGTAGTTTCCAATTTTTCATAACTTTAAAGACCAGTATGATGAAAATCCTTCCATACACATCTTGGTGCATTTACCTGGATTTTCCATCAAGGTACAGTCTTAGAAGGGGACTTACAGATCAAGAGGCATGCACGTGAGCAGGGCTTTTGGTAGATGGGGCCTTTCGTGAGGGTTAAATACCACATTACAATCCGCAGTGCTGTAGGGGAGAGCCCCGTTCTCCACACTCCCATCTGAACCGATACCGAACTCTTTTATTCTTTCTAAATTTTGCATATTAAGGCCAAAATAGTATCACGTCATTTTTATTTGCATTTCTTTAATTGCCAGTGAATCTGGTTGTGATGTCATATATACATCATGGGCTATTTATGTTTCTTATTTTCTGGGTTGACCATTCGTGTTCTTGAAATCCTTCATTCTGACTTTGATAAAATGATCTTGGGTGTTGATTTAGATCGAGTAGCCTTTTTCTGTGAAAGACCTAGACTCGCTAAGCTTTGCGAGGTAATGGTTTCGAGGGACACATGCCCAACCTTCTCTGCCATGTATTTGCATTTTCCACTAAAAGTGTCTTAACATGTTATAAATTTGACTTTTCTGCACTTTGGCAGGAATACAGTATTAATACTAATGAGCACATTTCGTACTATGTCTCAGTGAGAGCAGCGGCCACTTTCGCGTACACCGAGAGATGCGCAGTGGTGTCTGGTTGTCCGGGATGGACGTGTGATCTGGGGCATCCCGTGTTCTCCTTTGTGCTCGGCGTTGGCCTAGCTGAGCGCACATGTGTTTCTGCCTATTACATGTCTCTATCTTGAGCTGAGGTCAGGAAACAATAGGTGTATGTTTGGGTCTCTGTGAAGTCACCCAAGTACCTTTGGATTTCCGCCACCTGAATCGGTTTCCCAGTGGATAGTTACTTCAAAATCCGTGTCTTCTAAGAGGATTGTCTTAAATAGCCACTCGTCATCATATTACTGCCCAGACTCTGAACTTGCTGCATACACGTATTTCACATCTCCGTGTGCTAACGCATTGCTAAAAATGTGTCCTCAGTGTAACTGGTAGATAGTTTTTTCTCACGTGAAAACTATCCGCCTTTGGCCATTTGGAAATGAGATTCCAGGCTTTCTCCCATCCCCTCAAAACTGACCAACCCACAAAGCCTTAGTGGGTAATGTAGAACTGCCTCACCTTAATGAGGAGATGGAGGAGAAAGCTACACCCAGCAATAAATACAGACCAAGATTTTGCCTTCTCTTGTCAGAGTTCTTCTTTAATTATAGGCGTCTGAGTCCGCTTGTCCTCTCTCTTTGAACCTTTCTCTAAAGTAGCCGCTGAATCTCTCATGTTCTTTTCAGGGAAGTTTAGCTCTCTTCTGGATTTCTTAGTCGAAGGTATCAGCTGGTTCTAATGCCCAGGAAGGCCAGCATTTAAAAAAAAAAAAAGAATCTCTTTCTGTGGGAGATTGTACTGCTAAGAAAAGTAAGGTTTTCTCCACATTTTCCACCAAGGTATTTCATAAGGATCTGTCCCTTCAACCAATTTGATGACCAGGATCACGACCTCCACTCATTTCGTGTCCCCTCTCAGCCTCCTTTTCTCCCCATGCTTCCTCCAGGGCTTTGTGCAAAGTAAGTTCTCAATAAATACCTGCCAACCAGTAGGGAATCTCCTGGTTACTGAATATATTCCTATGACTTAGCACAGCACTTAGAACTTAGAAGGCACAGGAATACCAGGATAAGTAAATGATGAAGCGATGGTCAATGCACTTCAGTGATGCAGTGAGTAAGACAAAGTGACTAGCTGGACCCTGGGCCTCTGGCGTGCCCACGGCCGTCAGGGGGTGGGCCTCAGCTCTGTCAGACTCAGCCGTTCACTTTCTTCTACTTGAGTGCCACTGTCTTTTTACTCTAGTTGGCTGGTAGGGTCTTCTCTAACTTTTCGGGTCTTCCTTCACAAATGATGGGGTCAATTCAAAAGGAGATTTCCAAGATCTGCTTCCCAGAAACAGCCACGGGACTCCACCTCCTACCTCAGCTTTGGATAATGCGATTCCTCCCAGCCTCTCCTCCGTGGGACCCCAGTTGCCTGGGGCCTGCTTCTGAGGCTTGACTCCTCTCCATCCCTCCACTGGCCTCCTTTGACCACACAAAGGTCAGGAGGAGGAAGGCATCAGGAGACAAAGGCAGAGACTGCATAAAGGGCGGAAGGGGAAACGTAGGTCCGTTCTACTTGGAAATAAAGAACAACAACGGGGCGATTGGGTCTTATCCATTCCTTGGATTTTTTTTTTTGTTTGACTTTTCCCTCTGAGCCACGGCAGTTCTTCTTGACTTCTTTGTGTTATTTTTTTTTTTTAAACGAACAAAACAAAAAAAATGCCACACAGGTATGAAATGGTGGAAAATGACTGGGGGTCAGAAAGTAATTTCAGGATATCATGTTCCCCAACACCTACGGAAGTCTGGAGTTCAGCCTAGAAGATAGGGTTCGTCACCCAGATAAAGAATCAGTCCATCTCCCGCTGGCTGCTTCTCACTCGGGAGACCCTGGGCTTCCTTTTTTTCCTGTCTCTTCACCAATGGTGATCTAGGATTAGAGGCGACATGAATGAACTCTAAATGAAGATTAAGGTTTTCTTTTATAACCGTTTTTAGTGACCGCGGGTGTTTAGTATTCTTCTCCAAAACCTCACACTATAGGAACTTCCCAGCCTAGCAAGCCTGACACATGTGGCCCAGCCTGACTCAGACTCATCATACACCTCTTTGACTGAAACCCATGCATTAAAAAAAAAAAAAAAAAAAAAAAAAAAAAAAAAAAAAAAAACCAACTTATTTGATTGTGGTAAGAACAGTTAACATGAGATCTGCTCTCTTAACAGATTTTTAAAGTGTACAATACTATATTGTTAACTATGGGCACAGTGTTGTCCAGTAGATTTCTAGAGCTTTCTCGTCTTAACTGAAACTTTATGCCCATTGGTTAGTAACTCTCCATTTCCCCTTTCCCCCAGAAACCACTATCCCACTCTTTGATTCTATAAATTTGACTAGTTTAGACACCTCGAGTAAATGGAGTCATGAGGTATTTGTCTTCCTGTTGACTGGTTTGTTTCACGTAGCATGACGTCTTCAAGGTTCTCAAACCCATGCAGTTAAGCCCTCGCCCACTCTTTCGTGACAGGACCTATGCACGAACTCACATGGTTCTCGCCCACCTCTGCTTCGTCCATATTCCTGCCCTTTCTTGTTAATTCAGAAGTCTCCTGGACCTAGGAGTCCTGCTCCCTAAATCCACGGAGCTCCCCTAATCTTTTCCCTGAGACTCCCCAAGCCCTACTTCTGGCCCGTCTGGCCTTGTGAGCTGCACCTGCTCTTTGAAGCTGGCCTGACTGCTGTCTGCCCAGCTCTCTCTCCTGCCTCTCCAGGCATCCAACCCTTGCCCCTTCTGCCCAGACCTGCCCTGCTGAGGCTCCTGCCTGGCAGGACATGGCGCCTGTGATGACTAAAAATAGGAGTTGTATAAAAGAACGGTGGGACCCAAATAAAGTCTGAAGCAGGAAATATAATGATCCTCCAAAAATATGATTCTGGTGCTTCCACAGGAGCCTGGTATCTGCTTCAAAGCATGTGAACTATCTTTATTTTGCATTCAAACTATCTTTTAGGGCCAGGTTTCCTTCATAACACAGCTTATTGCAAAACGGATCTGAAACCCTAGGGAGTTTATCTGTAGTTAGGTGGTTTTTTTTTTTTTTCTTTCCAGTAACTGTGGGTCAGAGGTATTCTAGCCATTATTAACCAAAGGACTACTCTGTTTTATGACATCTAATCAGGTGGATGTCCCACTGGGAGAACAGATTGTGTCCCTTTTTTTCCCCCTGGACTGAGGAGATAAAGAGATAAAACTCATACACTGTTTTATTTTTGTAAAAAAAAAATCAACAGCATAGTCCTCTGTGAGATCTTCACGTGAGCCTGTTATGCATGGGCTTTATGGGGGAAACCTAAGGGCTTGTGAGTAGGCTGTTTTGTCCTCTGAATGGCTGGGCTTCATCTGGTCCAGAAAGTTCCTATTCAATGCCATCTCGGATCCTGGTAGTTCAGATGAAAAATGGCAAAATCTGAGTGTGCCGTCCCCAGATGTCTTCGCTTGCCTGAGCAGCCAAGTTTGGTTTGGAACTGGAGACCCCTGTGCTGCAAATAACTTCTCAGAGCTTTTGTTTCTTGTTCCATAAAGTGGGCCTAAGAACACCCGCCTTGACAGTTTTCTGGGGCTCTGGTGAAACCCCAGGCAAGGGGGTATGGGAAACATCCAGCTGTATTCAAAAGCAAAGAATCGTTTGGGCCTCGGTTACAATGCAACCCAAGCATCTCAGACTTCCCTTTGGCATGTTCCTCCATACCATACAACTCCCCCATCCTTCCCTTCATGAAAACACTTCCTTAAACAACGTATATGCTTTCACTCCCATGTCACCTCTTGAGTAGGATTACCTTTTTTTTGTCCTGAACTTTTTTCCTTCAAACCAGGAGCTTCCTCCTGGGTTCAGAGCTTTGGGATTTCCAAACAAACCTGTTTTCACTCTGCCTGTACTTCTCATGGTTGAGGAAGTTCCCTCATCTTCCCTCAGAATTTGCTTCTGCAGTATGATTAGGTTGAATTCTTTCAGGCTGTGCTCACACAAAGGTCTTTGCATCACTATGATCATGTTAGATTCTGTTCTGTTCGAATGTCACCCGTCTCCTGGCATTTCCCTGTGTGCATCAGCCACTGTCTTGTCTTCCTCAACTGTAGACTCCCAGAGGGCAGGAAACACATTTTTTAGTAATACCTCTGCCTGGTGCCTGCCATAGAGCCATGCTTTGATAAACACTTAGGAAGTTGATTTGGGGTGAGGAATTTGTGGTGAGGACTTTACAGCAAGTCAGTCAGTTTCAGTGACTCTGGCTCATCAAGTCTCAGTGCTCAAGGAACCTCTGAGAGGAGACTCCAATGCTGCCCAAGCTTTTGGTAGGATTTAGAGTCGGGGAGAGATTTCAGAGTGAGGTTTAAGAGGCTGAGAAAAGATACCCTGCGTATAAGCCAACGAGTCCACACAGTTCTTTGAATTAAAACATATTTCTTGTTAAGACGAGGGGACCAGCTGGTGTGCTGGGCCAACGCACAGGCTCTGGGGCTGGATCTTGGCTCTGTCGAGATTTTCTAGATGGATGACTTGCCCTCTTTGTGCCTCAGTTTTCCTATCTGCAAAATGGGGAAATAAGAGAACCTGCCCAACAGAATTATAGTGAGGATGAAATGAGTTAATATTTCTAAAGAATTAGAAGATTCTTGGAAGAGAATCAGTGCTCAATGAACAGATAAGCAAGTGTTTCTGGGAAGGACATGGATGCCTTTCACATTGCAAGATACCCGTGCGTGAAAGAACGTCTTCCTCCCCGCTCACACAGGAGACAGTGGAGAGCCGGAGCTCCTGGGAGCACAGACCAGTCAGGAGCAGCCCCAGGGAGGGCCGTCTGGCCTGAGAGTGGAAGTCACCTTCTCAGAAATAAGTAATACAAATAACAAAGAATACTGTCACGTATGAGCACCCGCTCTGTGATAAGGGTCCTATGTTATCTAGTTCGGTCTTACAGCAACCTCGTGAGAAAGGTGCTATTTCATTCCTATGGATGAGAAAGCAGAGGCTTACAGACAGGTTCATTTGCCCAGCATCACACAGTTTGCAAGGGGTAGGGGTGGCGCCCGAAGTCACGGCTCATGCTCTTAAACGGTTGGTCCTCTATGTTTTCATCTATGGATCCATCGAGGCAATTTCTGATCTTAATTTCATTTCTCAGGTGGGTATCATCACTAGGCTGCTGGAGTTTGTAGTATCAGGTAGTGATTTGGCTTATGGAAAGGGGACTGAATTACCTAGAAGTCGGGAGACCCAACTTCTGGTCTAGCTCTGCCACTCACTATGTCAGCTTGGACAAACTGGTTACTCCTGCTGGGCTATACAGTGGGAACGAATGTGCCTACCTCAGGGACTATGGTGAGGACCCAATGAGGTCATTCCCCGTAGGCCTAGTCTCGGGAAAGCTGCATTTATGCATATTTTAAAATTATTTTTAAATAACTTAGGAAACACTTAAATGCGAGATAGTATTGTTCCTGTGAGTTTGAGCCACTTGAACCAGTCTCGCTTAGGGCCTCAGTGCACCCAGGCAGGCTAAACATTGTGAAGATCTGGAGCTGGGAGACCAAACTCTGTGTCTCAAAAAGAAAACCTGACTCTGGAGACCTTCCCCGGGTTTCAGCCTGCCCCTTCCAACTATAACATGGGTAATAGGCATGTTTAGAGTGGCTGCAAAACCAAGCTGGGAAGCCAAATTGAAGCCCTGTCCCCACCCCCATGGGGATCTCTGTGAAGATGAGGTCCTCACGGAGCACCGGGCACCTCAGTTGCTGCATCCGTCCCCTCGGTGGGATATTGGAGAAGAAGGATTTGAGAGCTAAGGCAACAATAAAAAACAAATCCAGGATTCATATTCAGCTGGTATGTACCGGGGTGGCCACACTCATCTTTCCCAGTCAGCATTCGCTCTGATTGGTCGTTGTCCAGGGCGGCCGGGTGTTAAACGCAGTGACCCTTACCCCGGGATAAAGCCGGCCTGCCTTTTGGTTTTGCAGAGGATCTCCTTGATTCTGTGCTCTGTCAGGTGCCAACTCTTATCCCCTCTGCCTCCTGGGGACATAGTGATAGCACAGTAAATAACATGTGGTCTCGTGGGGCTGACGCATTGCAGCTGGAAGCCCTATTTCCTTGACTTCTGGGAAGGCCCCAAGGAATGACTTTATTTAACTGGCTGAACTCTGAGAACAGGAGCCACATCTTCTTCAATTCCTTATCAGCAACAGCCTTGTGCTGATGTTTAGAAGGTGCTCAGTATGTGTTCAATGAATGAATGAACCCTTCAGAAAGCGCCATTTGAGGTGAGGTCCTGGGTTGGTTATTCATGGTAAAGAGTGAATTAAACAGACAAGATCACAGCTCTCAGAGAATCTCCAGCTCATGGCGGATGATCCCGTCTCTGTTTGACAAATAAAAAGGACACACGGGTACTAGCATATTATTTGTGTAAACAATTAGATTTAATTTTAAAAGGTAAAGGTTATCACTAAGTAAAATGAAAGAAGCAAGAGAAATCGAGGGCGAAAAGAGATTTTTCTTGGATAGAAAGGCCTCAGGAGGAGCGAATTCCTTTGGAAACAGCCCAATGTTTGGCATTTCTCTTCCCTTCCTTTTTCAAAGGCTGGTTTTGTTGAGTTTTTAACTGAGAGCCTCAGGATGGAGGGAGAGGCTATCTTCTCAGCACAGAGTTTTCCCCCCCTTTTCCAAAGGGAAGGCAGATTTGGGGAACTGGCACTGCCCCTGCCCAGATGGCAGCCAGCAGCTGGCTCTGGCAAGGGGAAGTTCTCACTCTCGGCTGCTGGCTGCCCGGCCCCTCCCGTTTCCCCAGCAATGCTGGGCCGGGCCATTGGAAAGGAGAGAACGTGAGAGCCCTGCCATGCCAGCGGCTCCTCGCCACCCTGACCTGGCTTCTCTGGCTCTGGCATCCAGGCCTGCAGCCGGGAGCAGGGGGAGCAGACCCAGCCGTGGCAGCCAGAAGCTCCAGCCTCCCTCTTCCTGCCTCAGCTGCTGGCTTGGCCTGCCCGAACCACACAATGGCTCCTGACATCTACGGGGCTGCAGCACGAGGGACAAAGGGTGGTGGCGATTTCAGAGAAGGTGGCTCGGCCAGGCAACCATAAGCTGATTTGGGTAACGGGTCCCTCAGGTGATCAGGCCGGCCCATGGCTGCCCGCTTCCCACTGACCTGTCTCTCAACAAACCCTACCTGTCCTCGTTTTGTTTATCCTAGGCACATTTTCCTTCCTTCCTTCCTTCCTTCCTTCCTTCCTTCCTTCCTTCTTCCTTCCTTCTTCCTTCCTTCCTTCCTTTTGGTGCCATTGCCGGCACATTGCCATTGCCTCTGCCATCGCTGGCACTTGTTAACCTGAACATTATGATCCCTCATCACTTACGATTTTGAGTGGGGTTTGGGATGATCCATGACATGGAGGATATCAGATGATAGATGATTTGATCAGGTTTAGGGATCCTAGATGATAAAGTGGATCAAGGGTTCATCCTTCCATTATCGATCCTCCTCCTTGTTTCCTTCCTTCTCCCTTTTCCTTCCCTCCCTCCTCCCTTTTCCTCCTTTTCCTCCTTTTTTTTTATGCCATTATTCCAGCTGCCGCCGTTCCTTTATTTGCCGTGCAGCATTTATTGCATGACAGACCTCCTTTTTTTTTCATGTGCTTCCTTCTTTATGCTTTTACTCTAGCTTTTCTCCTGCCGCGTGTAACAGTGCTTGATAAACATTCTCAGACAACTTTCTCTCCCTTCTAGGCACCTCCCTGGGCACTGTCCCTCCATCCACCCACTTGTTATGGTGGGATGTTGAGGTGACTCCATGTTTCACAAAGAGAAAAGGTATCAAGATGGAGAATAAGGATTTGAGATCTAAGGCAATAATAAAAATGAATCAAGGCTTTCTATCCCTTCTTCCTTCCTCCCTCCCTTCTTTCCTCCTTTTCCTTCCTCCTTCTTTTCCTTTTCTCTCACAAAATTTCCTCCTCCTTTCTTGCTTTCCTCCTCTTTCTTTTATTCTTAGAACATTTATTACACATTTCATGTCAGTCGCTCTACTAGGTCCTGGGAGTACATAGATGTAATACTTGGCCCAGTCTCTTAGGAGCTCCCAACTCACTGAGGACATTTGTGCATGAGATGGGACGAGGCTATGACAATTAATGACAATAGAATGTGTTAAGTACTATAAAAGCACAGAAATTACTAGGAAAGCAGAGAAAAGAGCCATTAATTTCTCCCTGACCCATTTGGGCGAAAAGTTAGCTGAGGAGCTGCCATTTTTCAATCTAGTTTCTCACTCTGCTGCTTATGTTCCTGAGAAAAGGTTTTATGTCTCTAAGCCTGGCTGGGAAAACGAAAGGTTTGCTTTTTGTTTCAATTCCTGCTCATGACTCAGGTCCTGAGGCTTTGAATTTTTATTTATTGTATTCAACGTATTTATTTTTTTCTTGAATGCATAGTGCTTTTGCTGTTGTATCTAAGAACTTTGTGTTTAACCCAATGTTGCAAAAGTTTTCTCCTATCTTTCCTTCCAAAAATTTTATAATTTTACAATTATATTTACATTTAGGTCTATGATTCATTTTTAGTTATTTTTGAGTATGTATGCTATATGTCAAGTTTTGTGGTTTTTTTGTTTTTTCCATATAAACATCCAGTTATTCCAGTACCGTTTGGAAGGCTTATCCCTTCTCTATTGAATGGTCTTTTCACCTTTGTCAAACGTCAGTTGACTGTATTCGTGTGAGTCTATTGGTGAACTCTTTGAGAGTAGTATTTTTATGGACAATATATTATCTCACACATTCTCTCTCTGTGTCACTCCCTCAAACAAATGCGTTCCTACTGTATAAATAGCACCCTATGGATGAACTAGAGTTATTACCGGACTAGGCAAAAGAAAAGAAGTTTTGGCAAAGTTTGATTAGAATTCACTTTGCCAATGATTGCAGTGTGACTTTTGTGTTTAGGACTTTTTGATCTTGAAGAAACACAAGTGAGACTCAGTGAGAAGTGTCATAAAGATTAATGAGGGCCAAGGCCAGGAGAGTACCTGAGATTTGCCTCATCAGCATCCAGATACTTATGTAATTTCTTCTGTCTCATTTTACAGTGAAAATATTGGGGGAGGGGTGGCGGCAGTGAGGATAACTATGAGGAAAGCATATTGTTAGATTATAGGCACTTTTAAGCAAGGTCTATCTTCTTTTGTAAAAAAGAGGCACTTTCCTGTGCCCCTTCAGTAGGCAGTAAACAGGCCCTCAGTATCTATTTACTTTCTGTTGTTCACGTCAAGTACAAGAGATGCTTTCAATGCTTCAGTCCCCGTCACATTCTTCTGGCTCTCCTTTACCAATAGAATTATTCTTTTGCAATTTTGGAATGGAAAGCATGCAAAATGGTGTCTTCATATTGCTTAAATGCTTTCCACTCATGCCACTCATTTCTAATTTTTCATGGCCTTAAACCACCATCTGCTGGAAGGGTGGGAAGGACACTTGCAAGGTTGTCATGTCCTGCCCTCCAGCTTGGGCCACCAAGCGAGAAGCAGTTCTGTCTTTCTCGGAAAGGTTTTCAGAGCTCAGCTCCCACCCTTGGAGGTTTCATCTTCAGGGTAGGCCCGGTCGTTCCCTCCAAGGACTGGACTTCCGGTTTTGGGCAAGGAGCCCTCATTCATGCCAAACGCTCTGGAAAGTTCGTACCATGATAATCATCGTGTGTCTCTGACCAACTTCACTTTCTTTTTTCTTTTTTTTTTTATAAATCAGTCAAACATTTCAAGTCCAAACACTGACAATAAGGACAGCTTGTGATTAACCTCTCTCCACTCCAAGAAGTAGCCAGCGTCAGTGACTCTCCCTTCTAAAATAGCTTAACCAGTTTTTAATACACCAAAAAGACTTTTGCCCACAGCCCTCTGGTCATCTATTTTCCTTAATAGCCTTTTATGAGGGACCTTATCAAAAGCTTGCAAGGAAATCCAAGTAAATTATGTTCCTAGGTTCACCTTTACCTACTATTTCATTAACTTTTTCAAAAACAATATGACATAGTTTTCAACATAATTAAAGGGGTTGGGGAAAAGGAACTTTGACTACGGCTTGACAGTTTCCGTAGCTGCTCAGGAGAGCCAGGTCACGGCTCACACTCTGGCTCTGCTTAAGGACACTAATTCATTTCCCAGGCTGTCTGGCGAGGTCAGCCACTAGTTCAAGGTGGAAATGACAAGTTTTTAGGCTTTCAAGTGTGCAGTACTCAGCTCTCCAGAGAACACGAAGGAAGGAAACCACGAGTTTATCCAGGGCTGGCCCAGAGAAAGAGGAAATGATGGGAAGAAACAAGACAGGGGCAGGAGGCAGTGTCTCTGTGGACGGGAGGGTCTCAGGGCCTCCCAAATGGCTCTTTATTTTTTGTATGAGAAAAGGAGGGGCTGATCATGGAACTGGGGAGTACTTTCGGTATTCCTGGGAGATGTGTAAAGCCAGAATACAAGGGTGGGCAGACTGGTAGAATGAGAAGAAAAGAATCACGAATTAAATACGCTCACACAACTAGTAGTAGCAGCATTAAAGAAGATGATAATAATCATAATAATAATTGCAGTTGCATTTGAGTGTCTCTTATGTGCAAGTATGTGCTAGGCATGTGTGCATGCTTATCTCATTTAAGCTTAATAACCGGGGATATCATTAGATATCATTATCCTCAATTTATAAATGAAAAAAAAAATGAGGCACAGAGAGTTTAAAGGACCTGAAGGTCACACAGTTAATAAATTATCAGATTTGTGAGGCAACATCCTCCTACTAATTCTGAAGTGCATGGATTTTCTCGATGCTAGCTGGTTAATTCTTGGCCCAATTAGTACCAAATTTTCCCATAAGTTAAATGTTCTGATAAACTAAATGTTCTAAACATTCTAAATATGAATTACCAGGTTGCATAAAATAGGTTTCTTTACTCATGGTTTTTTTTTGAAAAAGCAGACACTATTTAATCTGTATTAACAATTCACAAAAGCATTTAAGGGTTACAGTCCTCAAAGCATTTTTATGAATCTCCGTTTTCACTGGTCTGAGAATTTGGAAGTCATACTTGTTTATAAAAGCCTCTGGCTGACAAAATGCTAGTAAAATTGGCCTTTAATGTAGAAAGGAACTAGTAAGGAAAAGCCGAAAAGCTTCCATTTCTTTCTGGCTTACTTCTTGGTTTCCACTGGCTCAATGCCTATTTTTCCTTATGTCTTAAGAAATGGGCCATTTTTAGTCTTTTCAGAAAGCCCACCATAATTGTCCTACCACATGCTTCATGCTTCACAAGATGTGATGTCTAGATATTAGAAAGCATTTTTTTTTAAGTGTATTTCGAAGACCTGTACCCTCACTCTCCCATGTGCTCCTGCATGCTTCTGGGTTCCAGCGATCATGACACCTTACCCTCTGGCTCGTGCATGCTTCTTGTGAAATGTCCAGTGACTAAGGGAACAAGTAGGTACCTGAAGACACCTGGGCCAGCCTAGGAGCCCAGCTAATATCCTCCCTTCTCCTGATTTGTCAGGACAATGGCCCTTTAGACCAGGAGCCTGAGAAGCTGAGGAACCAGAAAAGCAACTTGGACTTTTCTTCAAAGAATGAATGCACTAATTGGAGAGAATGCAAATGTGGCAGCCAGAGGGAAAAATCAATCTTTCAATCTAGCATCAAAACTGGGAACCCGGGTGAGAAAGAACAAGTCTCCCATCTTAGGAGGGGACATAGCCTGGCTGCTGATCCTCCCTGAGGTCAAATAAAGTCTGAAGTCAGCAGTTTTGAAGAAACATTTCGGTGTCCATTTCTGGAGAACAGGAGGCATCAGCCCTGTGTGTCCCTCAGGTGTGCGCTCATTTGGCCCATCTCAGCGTGACATGCCGGCCAGAGGTGCAGAGACCGAGCAGGGAAGCAGAAGGTCATGCAGCTGTGTTTCAATCCTACCTCTGGCACCGTCTAGCTTCGGTGACCTTGGACAAGTTGACTTTGATTTATTAATCAGAGCTACAGTTTTCTCATCTGTAACATGGGAATATTGCCTGACTTATCGGACAGTTTAAGGAATATGTAAGATAGCATATGCCAAGTGCCTGTGACAACACACGGCAATTTTCTATGAATTTCTGGCCTGTCACCTTTCTAAAAACCAGATTCATGGCACAACTATGTGTATGACTTTGTGTTTTCTCTAGTCTCTCCACTGATGGTAAGGAAATAACATTCCTTAGACGAAAATGTAGTGACTAAATTCTGCACCCCCCATTAGACCTATGATGTGAAAATTTTATATATATATATAATTTAATAAGCAAGGGACAAGCCCCAGCGCTCTGGGGAATTCCTAGTGTGGGTAGCGTGGGAGGTCGGAGAAACGCATAATTGGCTAGTTTCCTTTTTCCTTGCTTTTTCCATTTCTTCCTCCTCCGAGTTCCAGAACACCTTTCTCCTCAGGCAGGTGAAAATGCCCCTTATGTCATATTCTAAATCCTCTATACCTGTAACATTCTTCACTGTCACTCAAAGCACTGCTTTGCTTATATAAAGGGAGCTTTTGAAATTTAGAAATCCCCTTTTCTCAAAGTTTATCTTTCAAGGTTGTCATTTTACTGAGCACTCGAAAATTACGGATTTGATAGTAAACTCTGAGTTTACTATCTTCTAACTAACTGGTGTTTACCCATCACGTAAAGACTGAGAAACATTGATGTGATGGGTGGAAACCATAAGGAACAATGACTTAAATGAAAAGGCAGATTATATCACTTTAACTTAGAAAATGAGATCTGTCAATGTGGTTTAGAGATGACCCCACTCTATTTTTCTGCAGTCATTCAATTACTCAAGTGAAGCTTAGAGATACCATTGGGAAAGGAAGGCGCTTTGCTGTTTCGGCCCATCAAAACTATAACCAAGTTACCGGTTTGTGCCGAGCCTGGGAATGTGGCGTTTAGACAATTCCTACGCTGAAACTTCCAAAGGTAGGATTTTCCCGAGCTGCCTGCCTTTTCTGGTCACTCTATCTCATCATTAGAACCACCTACTCATTTCCTTCCTAATGGAGTCATATAAACTCATTGTAAGAGTTGATCAGCGTTTTTGTCTCTTATTTATTTATTTTTTTTTTTTGGGGGAGGTGTTCTTCTGCTCATCTCACATGATTTGAAGGCTATGAGAAGCTGCAATTCTGTCAAGCAGAACTTTTTCAGAACTTTATTGAATCCATCAAAAAACTGTTTATTGCATGACTACTATGTGCCAAGCCACTGTTCTAGATACTTGGCAAGTGTGGAGGAGTAGAAAAAGAGAACATTTGAGGAGAAGGGAAATAAAAAGACGGGGACGATTGCTTTGGAAAAGCACCAAATACACCATCCATCATCAAAAGTATACAAAAGAAATACATTTCTTTATTTTCCTCTGTGTATAAAAAATCTGCAGTTAGTGGAATCTTGTTACAACTGTGTCCATATCAATACTCTCTGGAAACACAGTGGTTTATCAGGGACGGGAACATTGCCCTTTTTAATGCATAAAATCAAGTATCATTTTACTCAGAAGGAATCTGCAGCGCTGGTGAGAAAGTATATTTCTTGTGACTTGCCCTCCTCTCCGGTCTGATTGGTGTCCTCGGTGTCCTCTGTTTTACAAGCTTTATGCTGAAACATGTCCTTTCCCTGACTATCTGTAACCTGGCACCCTCCAAACTCATGGAGTCACCTTCTTCATGGAAACTTCTTTGGCTCTTCCAGCCAATGCTGACATGAATTCTCTCTCTGAGCTCCTGACACATTTTAGTTAGCCTCATGCAGTTGGCCTCAAAACTAGATTGGGGCCAGGGCCTGTGTCTTAAATTTCTTTGTATCTTCCATAATGCCTAGAAAAATTATAGACCTGTCGTAGGCCTAAATAAATAAATACATACACAAGTAGGTAGGTGTATACTTAGTACACTCAGGGATGACGTTAAAATAGTACCTACTATAGCCTGAACAGTGACTATTGAGAATACTCATACCAATGTGTAAAGGTAGATGTCTTCGATATCCTCTACTTCATAAACGAGATATGAAGAAACAGAATTTCAGAGAAGTTCAAGTTGCTTGCTCTGATAGAAGTCCCTAGACCTGTTTCACTCAAAACTTGTGCTCTTTCCACTGTACTACTATACTAATTATACTTGTTGGTGGATCAGATCCTTTGTCCCTTTGGGTTGAGGTATGCCTTTCAAAGAGGGGACAATGGATGACTGGTGAGTCTTATGAGATGGAGCACATGGATAAATAGCTCACTCAGACTAAGTTATCTCCATTGTGGGAAACTGCATGGCTATGATTAATCATCATTTATGGCCAATTTACATGAATTTGCCCGTGTTACACAGATTTGGTCAGAGGTGGTTATTTTTCCAAGCCAAAGTTCTGGTAGCTTATTGGATGATTCACAGTGGGTCCCTTGAAACCTCTTAGTGTTTCAGTTTTATCTTGTTTGTTAAGTAGCGGGGAAAAGTATACTTAAGTTCCTCATAAGTAGTTTTAAAGTACTTTGAACTTGCATTTTTAATATAAAAATGTCATTATTATCCAAGCATCTAGTTGGTGACCGAGAAGAAAAAGATAATCTCTAAGTTTGGTCAGTCATCGGTAAGGACTCAAGTAAATGACACATTCTAACACAGGATAGAGCTCTGTGAGTGCCCTATTTCCTGTTCCTGAGCTCTCAGGAACATTTCATTTACTCCTTGATACGTTTGGGTCATGTGACCGGGTTCTGGTCCAAAATATCAGAGCAGAGGGATATTAATCACTTCTAGTCTTGCCCCTTAAAAACATCTCAAACAGTATTCTAGCTTTCGCTTCCCCTTCCACAGTGAGTTCAAACGCTCGTGGTTTAAGATTTCAGTGTAGCAAAATAATGGAAGGAGTTTGGGTTCCTGAGTCATCACTTGGAAGAGAGGCTCCAAGGAGAGCCTGCATTGGACAATGACATGAGGGAGGAGTAAACCTGTGTGTGAGATCACTGAGATTATTGTTAAGGCAGCTGATACTTATTGCTCTAATACAGAAATCGGTATTAGAAATGGGGTGTTGGCACAGCCAAGTCATATCCCTTGACTGTTACACTATCCTAACTATGTATCATTGGTTTAGTAGTTTAGCTACAGGCAGAAAGGGAACTCATATCAGAAAATGGAAGGATGGAAATTCTGCTTATGAAGTGACAAATCATTTGGTATAACTATTGCCTGCTATTAATGAGAAGGCAGTCATGTGCACAGTTTATATCTTTAGGGGAAATGGTTAGAAACAGGATTTTAGCAGAATTTTTGGTTAATCTAGGTATGTATTACAAAAAAGAGATAACTCAGGAAAGAATTCATGAGTTTACAAGCAGAAATAAAATAGAATACAGAGTCTAGCAATTTCAGCTGTAGGGTTGGAAAAAATAAATTTATTTTAGACTCGGTAAGATGTGGTGCCAAAAAAGGCTTTAAGTGACAAATATCCAGTAAAAGTTCTCAGCTGAATGAAATTATTTGAGGCAAAAATCAAAGCAAGGGCATGGCCTTCCCTCCTATTATTTCTGATAGCCTCAATGTATTTAGGTAATTGTGTTGAGAAAGAGAAAGGCATGGAGGTGAAGAGGCAAAGAAAAAAATGTACATTTGATAATAATGTCTAGAAAATAACTCGAGGTATGTTTACTGTCACATGGACCTGACAAGAAGCAAATACGTCACATGAAACACATTGCTAAAGAAACCAGAGGCTTGGATTTGAAAAGTCCTTGCTTGTTCAAGGCTTGACTTCTCAACCCATTCTAGAACAGAAACCAAGCTTTTAGAGCTGCTTCGTTCTGAAGGAAGGGTGTCCTCTCAAACCCCCTTCACATGTGGCCAAGGAGAAGAATAAGTAAGGGAATCCTTTCTACAGCTAACTTCACGCACATCCGCCATGTCCAGAGGCAGAGGGTATGGGTTTTATAAAGCCGGCCCAGGGGAGTTTTAGCATGATGGTGCACGTTGTCAATTATTTTTCTTTGCAAATGGGATATTTTCCTGTTCTTTTCCCACCATTATAAATGAATTGTAATGGTGGGGAAGCAAGGTGCAAATATCTTGTCTTTTTAATACGTAGGTGACCACACCTATGGGCACTAACTGCATCAGACTGATGAAGAAGATGGTGCATCGCTCAGATATTCTGGACATCGATCTGGAAGGGGTGACTGGATGGGACCTTGCATTGTCTTCCTTGGGGTGAGGTGAGTTTGCTCCGTGAGTGAGAAGAAGGATAAAATGGATATTTAGTGTCCAGGAAGGAAGACTATGGCGAGAAACTTTTAGCATTCACTATTTTTGTATCTCTTCTTAAACGTGCAGGAAGATTACTCTGCATTTAAATGGGCTGTGTGATCCTGAGCTCTGGCCAATGGGACATGAGCAGAAGTGATGACCGTTACTTTGAAGACAAATATATTGAACCCGGTATGTCTTCTCTACATTTTCTACCATCTGAATAGCTGGAAGCAAAGGATGGAAGAGCCACATGATGGAAGAAGCCCAACCTACACCAGATGTTCATGAATAAGTAATAGTTTTGAATTAGGTTACAGTACTTATATTGGGGAATTGTATTTTATAGCAGCTTGCATTGATTACCTTGACTAATATACTATTCTAAGCTGGAAACTAGTTCTAAAAGCAGGAAAAGCTTTTTATTTCTCTTTAAAAAAGTGAAATCATCCTCCTACCCCATCATTATCATCATCACCATCATCTTCATCACATTTGGTTCAAAAATACTTTTTGGCTATCTGTAATTTGTCAATGCGCTGTGGCAGAGATTGCAATGCAAAAAGGAATTAGATATTGTTCCTGGCCTCGTCCATAATCTGGTGGGAGAAACATATAGATAAACAAGAATTATACCTTAAGTGTAACACCATTAACATGTGATAGTTAATTCTATTTGGGGGTTGGGGGAGGCAGTGATAAGTAACCTCACAGAGGAGGTTACCTACATATCAGGTTGTAAAGGATGAAATGGGATTTTCTAGGTAAATGGGGCAGGTGAAAGGCATTCTAAGTAGAGGAAACAGTATGAAAGCATGCAGACATGAAAATCAGGAAAACAAAATTGATTTTTATAGTTGAGATGAAAAACATATTTATCATTCTCATTAGCATTAACTTTAGCATCCTGTCATCAAAATTATTTATTAATTTCCATACGGAGTGACCACACAGATTTGATCACTGTTCTTCAGAGGATCTGAATCCAAGGGGACACAGGTAGCGGATTAAGTAAGCACTGACTAGGTGAGTTAAGCTCTGTAATTCGCTCGCTAGGTAATATGGGCCAAGTCACTCGACTTGTCTTTATCTCACTAGTACTGATACACTAAAGAGAGAACTCATATGTATCCTTTCCATAAGTAAAACATATGAAACTTGATTTGAAAAAAATATAAATAACATAACACACATGTTTATATTTGTAAAAGATAGTTAATGAGGGAGGATTGGGGTGGTGCGGGCCAGAGTCGTAGTGGTTTGTATGCCATTCACACTAAAGGACATGTTTTATTTCTTTCTAGAGGTAGTTGACTGGTGTCCTCAAACAGCTCCTACCTGTGGGCTGCAGCACACCTGAGGTGCACCTGGAGGGAGAGGCAGTCTTGGGGGATGGGGCACACTGACGCAGAGAGGTCCAGGTGGCAGGCTGAACCCGGCAGGGGTGTTTACTCAGTGTGCATGAAGGCGGTACAGCCAGAGTGGGTAGCAGAGTCAGAGCTTAAGAGGGAAGTAAACGTTTTTGTCAGAGGTGGCTAGTTTTAGGGGTGCGTGGGTAAGGCTGTAAAAGGGAAAATGGATCACCAGATCTGAAGCCAAGAGGATGAGGAACAAGTCAGGATACAGAATGTGAGTGAGATGGGACAAGAGGTTCGGAACTAAGTTTTCAAATAGTGAAGGTGCTGAAGATCCACCTATCACTGTGGTCCCCTTTCTGAGGCCTGGATAGCGCATTTTGGAGGATAGCACTGTTTCGATGGCAGGATGACATTTTCATATATAGGCATCTAGGACATAACAAAGAGATATGAACCTGAATCCTTAATCTGAACATCACTGTTCAGGTTGGGACTTGAGAGCTCCAAGTGAAATAAACACTTGGTCAGCTGTTCGCCGCCACCTACGTTCCTCTCCAGTTCTAGATGTGGAACACATTTCAAAGCTACAACATGTCAGTGACTCGATCTATCAGTGGCTTCCAAGGAGGCCACACAGCAGGCATGGGGATGCCACCAGCCCCCATAATTGGAAATAAGTCCCTAAAATACCCCATTTTCTCTTGGTGGTCCACCATAGAGCTATGATCCATGCATCTCTTTAAAACCCTCTTAAGCCTATTTAGATTATCATAATCTATAGCCTTGCAAGGTCACAAGTCCCACGCAGTCGGCTACTTTATAAAGTGGTACTTCCATGTCTTTGAGACCCTAAACCTGCCTCGACAAAGCATGAATGCTCCTAGTATTTTGGGGCTGGTAAACCATTTCATTTTTATCTATTGTGATCTTAAAAGACCTTGAGGTCTAGAGTTTTATCTTTGTAATCTGGGCCTATACGACCTTACCTAACTAAAAGTCACAAGTGACGCATCTGAGAAGCTCAGGCCAAACAAAACCCAGCCTAGAGGCTTGGATGACATTGCAGCCCATCCAACCCATCGGTAAATCCTTGAAGCTTTAACCCTGCCCCCTCCTCCCCAATTTACAATTCCCTCTCTTTTAGGAGAAGGATGGTGGCATTACTTTGCGTTGGAATTAATGGTATAAAGAGCTACCTTCTCATCTGACTAATGCTAATTCATCTCCATCCCTGGCCATTCGCTGCCTATTAGAAATATCCTGACAGCCTGCATCTCATTACCGTTGCAGCAGGTCCAGCTCCCAAGAATAACCTTCTAAGGAGGATGAAATGTACGCCAGTGCATCTAATACCAGGGTATTCACATTCATATTTTTAGCAGCATATATCAGTTAGCCCAACCTTTAGTGTACTGTATGTACTTTTAATAATCTCCATAAAAGCCTGATTTCCAATCCCTAGGCTCAAGCTGACAGTGTAAATAAAATCACCCAAATCCACAGGGTAAGAGAAATGAAAATGACAAGGATTAAAATTTGGTCAAACCTCTTTCTTTTTAAAAATTCTGCTTCCCTTCCAATTGGATCACGACCCTCTGTGTGCTCAGCTTAAGACCAGACGGTATGCTTTCACTTTTATTCCTCTCTGCTGCAGGCTTACAGTATTTAGTGAGAGTCTGTAAAGAATGTGTGCTGGGTAGAGAGTTAATACCATAATCCCCCATCGTTGGGGTCAAATGCTGAATAGAGCAAAAGAATTAGAAAACATGTTACATACAATGGCAGGAAAAAATGCATCAGCATGCCGGTCTGTGAACACTTGCATTCATCACCCGCCAGTAATGGCCGTGAAGTAATAGAGTGGATAAGGAGATGTGTACTTGAAGTCTAGCGTGTGCACAGAAGCAGGGATGGGAGGCTTGAGCACAAGTCTTGACACCCACATGCTCTGGGAGGCATTTGTCACCGTTTTTAATTGTGTCTGTCCAAGTACCTGCTTGGATTTAGTTCCTAAGTAACACATTTAGCCACTAAATTGTTTCACAGAGTTGAACCTTGACTATCTCTTTTCACTCTTCAGCAGTGGGTGTGAAGATTGTTCTCAAAATGCTGTAATACATCTGTCTCTGGAGAATTCTCTTAACGAACAAGTAGAAATTTGAGGCACCACCGGCAAAAAGGGTTGAACAGCCACCTTCCATTGTATCTTGAGAAAGTCAGCTGAACTCCCCTGGAGTAAGATTACAGGAAAGTAAATAACTTTGTGTGGAAATTCTATAAAAAGAAGTGTGTGTGTGTGTGTGTGTGTGTGTGTGTGTGTGTGTGTAAATGGTTTGACCAGAAAATGACGAGTTGAATTTATTTTATTTTTATTTAAAAATTATTTTTATATATTAACATTTCATTTTATTTTTCTTTTTTAAACAAATTTTTATTCCCATCCCCTACCCTCTCCCCTTTGGCAATCATCTGCTTATTCTCTATATCTGTGTATCTGTTTCCATTTTGTTTTGTTTATTCTTTTGGTTTTTTTTTAGATTCCACATATACGTGAAATTATATGGTATTTATCTTTCTTTGTCTGATGTATTTCACTTAGCATAATACCTTCTAGGTCCATCCATGCTGTCTCAAATGGCAAGATTTTATTCTTTTTTTTTTTATTGCTGAATAATATTCCATTATATGAATTTATTTTACACAATATCTTTTGGAGTAGAACCTATTATAGATCAGCATTTAATTTTTTTATTTATTTTAAATTTATATATAGTAAAACTCACTATTTGAGGTGTAGAGTTCTATAGTTTTGACAAATGCAGAGTTGTGTATGCTCTACCACAATCATGATACAGGGCAGTTTCATCTCCCTCAACAATCCCTTCTACTGTTTTCTTTGTAGTCAAACCTTTCACCTCAAACCCTGAAAACCTTAAATCTTTATATATAAATATATATTTTACACTTGTATAGCTTGCACAATTACCAGAATAATGACTTGAAAGCATATTTTATTTATATATAACATCATTTGCATGTTTTAAATCAGATGTGTATACACACACACACGCACACACACACACACACAGAGATAACTAGAAAGCCAACTTCCTCCTGTCATAAAAGGCTTACTTATTGCTCAGTAAGTTCAGTGAGTTCAGGGACAGTAACCTAACCCACTATCGTGTCAACATGAACAAAATGCTTATTCAATGTATATTGAATTGACTGTTAACCCATGAATTGAGTAATGACTTTTACTTAAAATTTAAAAAGCTCATGACAACTATAACTGGAGCTGTGACACTCTCGATGTTGTAATTGTACCTTAAAGATAGACAAGAAAGAGAGGCGAGGTGATAAGGAAGGGGAGAAAAGATTGTGTATGAGTGTGTGCGCATGTGCCACGTGTATGTAAGATAACTTCCCAGACCCCCTAGCCCACAAGCCTAGTCATAGAAACTGGCTTGTTTTTTGCACATGACCAGTGCTCTATATGTATATGACTAAATGACTGAAAGCTTATGGTCTTAAGGAGAAAACTCTTAGAAAAATTATTAATCAGGGTTTTATAATTATGTGTATGAGGATAATCTTTTTTTTTTAAACTTAAATAAAAACATCAGAATTTATATGAAAATGCTGAGTGAGGTTGGATTCTAAGCAGGCAATATAAGCCATGTTTGAGTAATTCAGCATATTATCTCTTTCTCACAGGGCATATTGACTAAATTATTAAAGAAATCTTATTTCAAACAAATAAATCATTACTGTTTAAAACAGAAACATTAATATGTTCTTAATCATATAAATAGTCTTATCTACATTTCTATTACCCCAAAGTGAACCTCTCAGTCTCCTTTATTGGTTTCTCCTCCTCTACCTGACGTTCCTTTTCTCATACTTCCCTCGTTTTCATGGAAGATCATTTATATTCATAATTAGATAAAGACTCCCAACCTGTATCTCCAACCTGGGATTTTTTCATGAGTTACGGACACACAGTTTCAGCTTTCTCCTTGCTATCTCACCCCGAATATTCCACAAACCCAAACTTAAATTGTCTGAAAGGGAGCTCAATATCTGCCAAACCAAATGGAACTCTAGAATGTTCCATATGCTTCTGTTAGCTCCTGTCTCACTTCCTGTTTCTTTCACTGGACTGAAGGCAGTGGACATGTGTCTTTTCCCCAGTGCCTGGCACAGTGCCTGGCATCTGGTAGGCATTTATTAATATTTGTGCAAGGAATTAGTGCACATGACTCTCATATGCATATAAATAGGGGTTAATTTCCACCCCAAGTCCCAGTTTTATGAACGATTTTTAAATGGATGAGTAGTTCCAACACACATATAGATATAAGCATTTTTTTCCAAACCAACCACCAACTACCCATCTACATAATGTCTAGAGATCAAATAATTTATGCTCTAGGTAGCAAGGAAACTAATAGCACATTTCAGTTTTTTTCTATTATTTTTTATCATTGAAATCATTACTTTTTTTATTCGACATTATAACATAAGCATTTTTCCATGTCTTAAAAAGTCCCAGATATTATTTTAACTGTCTGAATAATACTGCCTCAGAAAGAAGTCCATCTCGCTTTGCACCAGAGGTTCAGTTTGACGCATCATGAGGACCTATTCAGCGGTCTATACTTAACACCAATGAGTCTCAAAGTGTGGTCCTTGGACCAGCAGCATCACCGGCATCTAGGAACTTGTTAGAAATGAAAACTCTTGGGCTCCGGCCCAAGAAACTCAGGGTTGGACCCAACAGCCTGTACTTTAACAAGCTCTCCAAGTGATTTCAGTGTATAAAAAGTTTGAGAACCACTGTCGTATACTTTCCAGTGTCAGACATTGCTGTATGGAACCTTCTCGAACTCACTCTTTTCCCACCCACTCTCAGTTAGGTGCCTCATCAGCTCCACATCGCATTCACATTAATAAAAGCCTTCTCCTTTAGACAGTGAGACTTTAGGACAGGGCCTGGTTTCCTGATATACATAAAAAATAAATATATGTATGGTATAAGGCAGTAGATTTTAACCTAGTTTTAGCAACAGAAATTTCTTCAAATGAAAAATGCAAAAGTCTTGTGTGTGTGTGTGTGTGAGAGAGAGAGAGAGACAGAGAGAGAAGAGAGAGAGAGAGAGAGAGAGACAAGGTGAGAGAGACAGAGAGACAGACAGACAGAGACAGAGACTGAGACAGAGAGGTGTCAAGGACCTGGGCCATAGTTTGTTTCTTTGAACAATTCATTTAGCATCTCTGAACCACATTTTTCTTATCTGAAAATGATAGGTAATCTGTAATTTCCCTTCCAGTTGGAAGATTTTTCCTTCTTATTGTTTAGTTTCTGAGGGAAAGAGATCGGGACTGTCGCGAAAGTTCCCCCCTCCTTGGAGACACGGAATAAATGTCGGCTTTGCCATTCGCTCGTCCTCTGTCTTCTCCTTCAGTATTAACTGGGAAACATTAATGAATAAACAAGGCCAGGCTGCCACCACTTCGAATGCCAATAAAAAAGAAGGAAATTCTCCGCTAGAGTCATATTAACATTGAACAGATTTTCAACCCCAGTATTTGACTGGGAATGTGGGCTGATGATGTGGGGATATTTGAAGAATTTAAGACATGGGAAACCATAGTTGCATTATCCTCTTCTGTGGCCTATTCCTACCTTCTCTGTCCCCCTCCCTTTGCCTCTTCTCCTCCTCCTCTTCCTTTCCCACCTTTCTCTCCTCCTCTTCCTCAGAGAGCTTGGAAAACACTGGTCCAAGTCACTCTCCCCATATTCCATAATCTGGCTCTATGTGCGCTTGACACGTCCGGGGCTAAAATCTGCAATGGGTCACAAAATGTCCAGGTGCCCCCCGAGTATCATGAGTGTTATTTTCACATCCTGAGACCACTTCTTACTAACAACTCCTAAGGTGAGAGATGAGCCTGGGTTGGAACTGTGCTCTCCCATTGCTGTAGACTGAGTGTTTGTGTTCCCCCAAATTCACAGGTTGAAACCTAATGTCCAGTGTGATGGCGTTTGGAGGTGAGGCCTTTGGGAGGTGATTATCTTGTGGGCAGAGCCCTCATGAGTGGGAGTAGTGCCCTTGTAAAGGAGGCTCCAGAGAGCTCCCTTCTGCCATGTAAGGACACAGTGAGAAGGTGGCCATCTATGAACACAGAAGCCAGCTCTCACCAAACACCAAATCTGCCACTGCCTTGATCTTGGACTTCCAGCCTCCAGAGCAGTGAGAAATAAATTTCTGTTGTTTATAAGCCATCCAATCTATGGTATTTTGTAGCCAGAACGGACTAAGACACTTATATTATGTAAAGTAGGGTTTTGTGTGTCGGGGGGTGGGGCAGCGGAGCTATGGGGAACACAAGGGATCTTGTGCTCTTGTAACTTTGTTCCACATAAAGTCTCCTACGACATCGTCTAGAGAGGTCATTCTGGCCTCGGCTTAGGGAAAGGCAAGGGGCTGATTCTCTGAGATGCAGAGAACTTGCTCCATTAGTCATTACCTGGTGTGTCAGAGGTTTTGACAGAAATACCAGATGCACTTTAATTAAATTCGTGGATCTAAAATGGCCTGACAGGGAAAACATATTGATAAAAATCTATGTTATAGCTTACGTTTTACATTAAACTATACTACTTGTGCACATACAATTATTTTTAATGGCATTTTAAAAACGGAATCTATATATCTATGTTTTTGTTTGCTTTGATCATATGGGAAACTAAAGTACTAGACTGTTTGGTTTGGACAGTCGGGAGCCTTTTCCAGCTGCTTTTCCTCTCTGTCCTGTATTTTTAGGTCCCCCGAGCTTTAGTCTCCTTTCCTTCCGCAGGTCAGTGGGTGCAAATCTCATCTGCCTTTTGCCTTCGTGCCCCCCTTCATCCCTTGATCTGCTTCTCTTTTTCTCTCACTCAAGATCATTGAGACAAGAGTTAGGACTCAGGGTCTACAGTTCCCCTGCGCTTTCTTCCTCATAATCACCCAGAAGCTCCCACGGCCTCTCTATCCTACAGCCCACCTCAAATCACCCACCTCAAAGCCCATGTCAACTATTTAGTCATTATTGCATTTGACCTTCCTTAAAAAAAAAAAAAATTGGTCATTTCCCGCTTGAGTCTCTTTCGTCCTTCAGTCCACGACCCCTCTCTCGTGTAGTTTGCCTCCTAGCTCATGAGTTCCTTCTTCCCAGCCTTGGCTGGTACTTTGTGTGACATTCTGATTTTGCCTCTGTTTTTCTATGCTATTTACTCTTTCTGGGAAAAGCTGTCCATACCCAGGGGTTCAGCCATCACCTGGGTGTTGATAGTTTCCAAACCTGTACCTTCAGCCCAGGTCTCCCTCTCATGGGCTCCAGACACTTATTCTAGAATATCTCCATTTAATAGGTAGCTCACAATTAGGTCTGTTAATAAAATAAAATTATTACCTTACCTTTTAAACTCTGTTCTTCTTATCTGATGAATGGCACCATCCAGCCACCCATGTGGGAAAACGAAATTCGTCCTAGACTTGACCATGCCTGAGTTCGATCAATCGCATCCTCCTGATACTACGCTTGACATTTCTCTCCAGTCTCTACGCCAACCGTTATCACTACGGCCTACGTTTTAGTTCAGGTTGTGCTCACTTTTCATCTGGGCAGATGCCTTCAGGTCTCCCTGCCTTCAGTCGTCCATACCTCCAAATCACCTTCAATCTCTAGATGATCTTTCTTAAACCGTGTTGTCCAGTATAATAGCCACTAGCCACATATAACTATTTAAGTTTAAATGAATTAAAATGAAATAAAATCGGAAATTCAGTTCCTCAGTCTCCCTAACCACACTAGCCCGTATGTCACCTTGTGAACGGTGCCGATGGAGAGAATTTCTTTCTGTCATTGTGTAAGGTTCTGTGGGATTGTACCAGAACATGTCCTTGCTTGCTTCTCTAATGATTCTCACATACTACCAGTTAAACTCCAAACTCCTTAGCTTGGCACACGCGCGCCTTCCTCCAGTCCACTCTCTCTCACTGTCCTGGAACCTCGTGCTTCAGTCGTGTGGACCCGCCGCTCCCATCCTCATGCCTCCACGCTTTTGGGTGTGTCATTTCGTTCCCTCCACTTCGAAGGGCGGCCTCCTTTTGTCCCTTTAGTACTCCTGTATTTTCTACGAACTCGGCTCAGGCATCATTCCCTCTGGAAAGCTTTTCCTTGCTTTTCTAGGCAGATTTCAGACTTGGTTTTTAATCATTTCCCCTGGCATCTTCAACTGCAATGACACTCCTCATTAAAATAAAAACAATCTATTGCATCACTGTGGAAGGCTGAATCATCACCCCTCCCAACACACACACACGCTCCTAGACATCTCTGTCCTAATCTTCAAAACTTGTGACTATGTTCCTCACTGGAAAAAGGACTTTGCATATGTGCTTGAGTTAAGAATTTTGAGATGGGGAGATTATCTTGGACTCTCCAGGTGGGCCCAATGATATAATCACAAAGATCCTTATAAGAGGGATGCAGGAGTGTCAAAGTCAGATATATGGAGAGAATAAGGAGACGGGACAGTGGAAGCAGAGTTAGGAGTGATTCGCTTTGAAGACGGAGGAAGGGGTGAAGCCAAGGAATACAGGTGGCCTCTAGAAGCTGGAAGAGACAGGAAGTAGATTCTTCCCTGGCGCCTCCGGAAGGAATACAGCTCTGTTGGCCCATTTTGGACTTCTGACTTCCAGAACTCTAATAGAACTTGGTGTTGTTTGAAAACACAAAGTTTAAGGGTATTTGGCACAGCCGCAATAGAAAACCAACACACTTACTCTTTCCTCAGTCCATCCACACGCGTTTATGCCACATATCATTTGACATAGGTTTACTAAGTATCTGCTTTGTGCCAGACTCCGTATTATATACTAAGAATACAATAATGAATAAGACCCAATTATTGTTGGGGGAGGTATGATAAGGGAAAGAGAGAAGGCAGGCGTCTGGGACACTTGGGATTGTAACGGTGGTGATTGGCCAGACTATGAAAGGCCCTTTATGCTGCTGTCTAAAGTTGAGGCTGTTTTCTGTAGAGAATATGGAGCTGTTGAAGATCTTTGCATTATTAGTCCATGACCAGACCTTTGGCTGCCCTTTCCATGCCCTAGCGTGGAAATGGATTGATGCTGGAGGCCGGGAGACACGTCAGGCTGTTGTATTTTTCTGGGTGAGAAGTGACGAGGGCCAGAACCGTGGGAGGGGAGTAAGGAGGTAGATCAGGTAATATTTGGGTGATATTTCAGAGGTAGAAATAATGGGGTTTTGTGATCAAAATTTTGTGTTAGATACTGTGCATGAGAGGGCAGAGTCCAAGATGACTCCGCTCCAAGATGACTCCGAGAACGGATGACTCTAAGCTCAGTGCCTGGCACACAGTGGATAAGAAACAATTGTCTTGAATTGAATTGTGTGGCAAGAAGACAATGGAGTAGATCATCACTGGGAGGGAAGGGTGATGCCAGGGAATCCAAACAGTGGAGGAAAATAAATAGAAGAATAAGTGTGTGTGTGTAGGATGCTGAGAAAAGAGGATGCAAAACATGCGCCCTGTTACCCTGTATGATTTTTCCTGCTCATTTTTTTTTAAGCTTCTGCTCTTTAAGCTTGAACCATGTTCTGAGAACGAATTTAGGAAACTGTATTACCACCTTGAAGATGCCAGATTCCTCTCGATGGCAAGTTTAGCGACTGTTTTGATCTGAAGTGGTTTCGGGCCGGGGAAAGAGTTGATTTTTGGTGCATTTTCTGTGTCATTCTGGAATGACAGCAGTGCCTTTTTTTTCTCCCTCTACCCACCCTCCCTTGCTATGGGCTAGCCTGTTGGCTAAGTCCGGGAGTCGATTGCTCTCTGGAACTGCGTGGGATTATTTTTGTAGGCCTCCCTTGCTCAAGACCCTTTGCAGAGGCCACGTGGTGGTGAACGTTGGCTGTGTTGGAAGGACACTTATGATCTCTGCTCCTCAAAGTGGCATCCTAGTTCCACCACACTGATGGGAGCATATGCCCAACCACCTAGCAGAGACCCTGAAGGCCCCACTACAGCAGAACAATGTTTATGGCGAGCAAATCTCTCCTTGGATTTGTGTTTGCATAGAACATTTTTCTTACAGCTACTAATTGTGACTTGAAGAAAGGGAAAAGTCTCACGGTCTAATTTGTTTGGGATATTCTGGGTTAAACAAAGGTACTTAAGTCTGCAGTTCTTCCCAGAAGATTTACCCTACAGATGTGCTCTCATGAATAGCTGAGAGAGAGGTCAAGATTTTTCTTAACCTATTTGACTCCAGAGCATTGTGTCAAAAAGTGTTCCATGCCCCAGAGTTTGGAAAGTGGTGTCCAGAGTGTTCTCATATGCCTGGCACACTCAACAGGAGGCCATAACTAAGACATTTAGCCATTATCCATCTTAACAACGTCTCTAATGGGCATGAATCACTAAAGATAGACTGAAATGGTAATGGGACCAATCTTTTTGTTCTGACACTTCTAGTTTGAATTTGAACTCTCTTTGCTGAAGAGCCAGGATATAGTTATAAATCAGAGCCACTTCTATCATCATTCCATATCTTATCACACTTGGAGTTTCATTTCCTTCCCCCCTCCCAAATGGCTTCTTATAATAAAACAATTCGTGTTGGTTTCCTTCTTTAAAATTGTTTTTAAAATACTGTGAAAACACTAGGTAATTTTCTTTGGATACTGGAGTAGAGTATAGTACCTGGTTGTTTATATTCTCTTTCTCTTAATCCTCTGCGACTACAAATACACAGTATTTTGCAGTTTTCAGGGACCTTTATCATCTATAATCTTATTTGATCCTCAAAACAACTTTATAAGGAGGAGATGGTGAAACTCCATTGTTGTAGTCTGTTTAGGCTGCTGTAACACAATTCCACAGACCGGGTGCCTTATAAACAGCAGAAATTTATTGTTCAAAGTTCTGGAGGCTGGAATTCCAAGGTCAGGATGCTGGCGTGGTAGGGTTCTGGTGACGATCTGCTTCTGAGTCACAGACTGCCAACTTCTTGTTGTATCCTCATGGTGGAAGGGGCAAGGAAGTTCTCTTCCGAATAGAGCACTAATCCGATTCGTGACCTAATCACCTCCAAAGACCCCCACCTCCTGATACCATCACACTGGCCATTAGGTTGCCACATAGAATCGTGGGGGGACACAAACGTTCAGTCTACAGCACTCATTTTATATGAAACAAATTTGGATGCCTCGTTTGTGCCAGGTATTTGGCTAACCGTTTTTCATATATGTGCATGTTATCCTCGTGTTAGAAATTAAGAACTTGAGGCTAAGAGAGTGAAGTAACTTGCCCAAGGTCACATAACTTATAAAAAGTAAGGCCTGATCTTCAAACCTATGTCTGTTTAACCCCCAAAACCATTCTCCTTCTACTAAGGCACCCTCAAAAAGCTGAGACCAAGGACCACAAGCTCACACAGCAAGTTTAAGAAAGTGCTGGGATTAGGACTTTTTTGTCCAAGGGCCTTTGTTCTCCATCATTTTGCCAGGTCACTGGAAGACATTTTCAAGAATAGCTAATGCCCTGTGAAATGTCACTGACAGCTGCAACAATAACAACTGCGTAAGAGCCACCGGAAAGAGAGAAAAAGCAGTGGCTCAAAGTCGCCCGCCCCTCCGGTCCTCTGCAGAGAAGATTCTGCATTTCTGAGAAAACTGCTACCCAAACTTCATTCTCTTTCGTCACGTAGGTAAAGGGCTGAGACGACCGCGATATACATAAGGGGTCTGGCTCTCTTCACCTCTTCTTTTCATGACCAAAAAGAAAATAGCAAGTTCTACCACCTCCGCTAGTGATACCCACTGTTTCCGCTAATGAGATGCATGTGATTTGGTGACATTCGCAGAGCTTCTCTTATGCGTAAATCCCTGTGCTGGTGTCATGGGGACAGCTCTGGAGGTGAGCGGGGCACATTTTCTCAGAGTCTGCAGTCCAAGCAGGGAGACGGGCTATGAAGAGCAGCACTGAAGAGGCACAAACTGCCGGGAAAGGCAGAGGGGGTCCCTTAGGGAGACTAAGGGGAAGCCCTGGGCACTCGGCACGCGATGTTCACCGTAATCACTCAGAACAATTAATGGTGACATCCTGCTCGCGGTTACCGTGTACTTAGGTCATCAGGGGCATGTTCTGTGTCGTCCCCACGATACAACAAAAGTAGAGCAAATTTTTATTGCCACTTTCCCAAACCCACGGCCGTTTTAAAGCTTTCCTTAAAACTAGGTTGGGACGAAATGCACCTTACCTGAGGTTTCACTTTCCGTGGTTTCAGTTACCCACAGTCAACCACGGTCCGAAAATATTAAATGGAAAAATCCAGAAACGAACGATTTATAAGTTTTAAATTGTGCGCCGTTCTAAGTAGCATGCATCCGGCCGCATCCCATCCAAGACGTGAATCGTCCCTTTGTCCAGAGTCTCCAGGCCGTAGATGCCACCCGCCCGTTCGTCACTTCATGTAACGGTGCTTGTGTTCAAGCGGCGTGTATTTTGCTTACTACCGACCCCAAAGGGCAAGGTTAGTGATGCTGGCCATTCAGATATGCCAAAGGGAAGCCTTAATGTGCTTCTTTTAAGTAAAAAAGGTGAAAGTTCTTAATAAGAGAAGGAAAAAAAAAACATATACTGTTTTCTAAGATCTATGGTAAGAATGAATCTTCTATTCGTGACATTGTGAAGAAGGAAAAAAAATTCATGTTTGCTGAGAGAGAAAGAACATTCACATCACTTATTACAGTATATGGTTATAATTGTTTTATTTTTATATTGTTATTGTTGTTAGGCTCTCAGTGAGTCTAATTTACAAAATAAACTTTATCACAGGTATGTATGTCTAGGAAAAAACATAGTATATGTAGGGTTTGGTACTGTCTGCGGTTTCAGGCATCCTCCAGGGGTCTTGGAACATGCCCCCCACAGATAAGGGTGGCGGCGGGGCTACCGCATGCTTCTGTTTTCTGATTCTGCCCTGAGAGCTCCTTGACCCACACAAGATAGGAGAGAAGAGAAAGGGAAGAACGGGCTGGCTGGGTCCCAGCCTCCCTCTTGGGGGCTGGGAGCGGCTACGTTCATCTCCCGCTGTTTCCCAACTGTCTTTAATGCAGCGATGAGCGGAGTCCAGCTTGGGCCCAGGGCAGCGTGATTGCTGCTGGGGATGATGTGGGAAATCACTCTGATTTTTTTCTTGTTCATTCAGGCTGCTCTGAGGGTTGGGCAGAAAGAGAGTGGTCCAAAAATCTGATGGATGAGCAAAGGCTGGACTCACAATAGCAGAATATTTTTCTGGTTTTTTTTTTTTTTTTGGATTATTTTATTATTCACATATTAGTTTCTTCAGCTATTGAATGAGGATCTATAGGCCAGGCCTTGCTTCTATGATTAATAAAACCTTGGAGAGTAATGAGGGAAGTAGGAAAACACAGCCACTTTATAAATGCAAGGCAGTTTCAGCCCCTTGGGTGAGAACTCCCAGCGGGCTCGTTCGCGTTGGCCACGCTGTGTGTGCCAGTGCCCAGTCATGTTCCCTCTTATGCATTTCGGCTTCCAGATCGTTAGGCTGCTAGACGAGTACTTCCCCTCGAGGAAACACAGCCACTTACTTCTCCGCTGTTGACTCGGGGAATCTCTGAGACTCTCTGGAAGGGCCTTTAGAAGTCGTTTAGTCCAGCTGCCAGTATATTCTCTCGATAAGCGGACAAGGGGGAATATAAAGTAAAAGTGCCGTTAATTCTCAATTATTTGGATGTAGATCGTCCACGGACACAGAGTGAAAGATTTGTGCATTTGGAGACGGCGGTCAGGTCTCTTCTTATCTGTTGCTTCTCCGAGCTAAATGGCCACACATCATGTCAGTGTTCCTCAGAGGACTGATGTCAAACTTTTGAAATCACATAAATAGAAGCCATCTTCCTCTAACTAGATTTTAAGTCTGCCTTCGTTTCCATTCCAGAAACTTTTGGCTATTCCCCATTCAGAAGAGATCGACTACGTTTGAAACAGGATGACAGAGGAATTACTCTCCCTGAGATTAGTCTTCTGCTAACATCCCAGTACCGAGAGACTCTGCTAACTGCTGTTGCTTTAATGACTAGCAATCACTGCACAATCACGGAAATGAATTAAATTATTAATTTCAATAGCACCCCATGGTGCATTTATAAATTCCACCATCTGGGGAACATAAATATGGAGGTCCACATTCTAAACTTGGAGGCATGGTGTTCGGTGCCAAGGGCTGTATCTTTGAAGGCAGTAAAGATTTTTCAAGATGCTGTATGTGGTGCAGCAAGCTGTGCATTTGGGAGAAGGCTCTGTCCCTGGGTCTCTGTTAGCGTTACCATTTATTTAAAGCTCTTTTCTCCTTTATTTTTTAACCAGTTCTTATCGATAGACCCCGTTTCAAAACCTTGGTTTAGGAAGGGGACAGGATGAGAAATAAAATAAAATTCTGAACTATTTATTCACCCCCTTTTCTCTTGATTGATTTTTCTTTTGTCCTCCCCAAAGCCTATTATCTTATTGACTAGCTTCGAATATGTAAATCTGTGTGTTAATAAGTTCCTCATACTGCGACAGCTATTCTTGGGCTTTGAATATTTTCAAAATCTGTCTAAAACTTTAAGATAGTTGTTCTTGAAGCAGAGGGGATGGTGGTCTTGGGGTGATGTGTATGTAACCTTCTCTAATAAAAGAGATTTAACATCTTTCCTTAGGTGGAAACACCTAAGATGTTGGGGTTCAGCAAGCCTTCCCTGTCAGCCATCTGTGACATCTCCGTGGGCTGGTGAGTGAGGGGCACTTTTAAAGAGCATGTATAAATGACCTCCACGGAGCCCTAAGGGTGCACCATGGGCCACCCTCTTCCTGGTCTAGTCCTTGCCCCTCAAAGCCGAGGACTAGCCCAGGCCTCTGTCGCTACACCACAACTTCCTAATATTCAGAACGACCAGATTTCTAATGCATGAGTTCACATAAGATACAGAAAAGAAATGCATAGCTTTCTGCAGGATAAATAGTTCCGTGGCATCGGTGGTGTTGTGCGGCTCTTGAACTTCTGGTTCTTTGTGTCTCCAGGGCTTGGATGAAATTCGTGTGTCTTGACTGGCTGATGATGATGCTGTCAAATGGCAGAGTGGCTCCTTTCAGTGCCTTTGCATGTACACAATTAATCAGACCAAGTCGAGTCCTGTGAATTAATGTAGTCCTGCAAGCTAGTGCGATTTTTAATTGAGACTGAGGACATGCTCCGAAGGTCTCCTCCTGTCCCCCATGCTGCCACCACCAGTTGCTTATGGTCACTGGTCCTTCAACGACACATAGCTTTGGTATGTAAGGTTACGTGAAAATATTTTAGGATGGCATACTTTTAGCAACTATCTTTTGGGTGGATTCCCTTCAATTCCCCGTAGAGCCAAACGTCAGGGTAGCTTGAGATACGGTGATCTGAAGCTTTGGGAGTTGGTGGTTTGTTCCTAATAAGAATTTCATTTTTTTTTTCATTATTTTAGATGCCATTCCATAACTTAGCCATGTTAGCTTATTATCAGCCATTTACAACAAGAAAATAAACAGAACCCGCAATCACAACAGATTCAAGTAAAACTTCAGATCATCGTGGCAAGGTCTTTGCCAACAGCTTCCCTTTCTTTTTCTAGATTGTAAACATAAGTGTTCTTCAAATTTGAGGAGCTGGTCTTCTAGGGACTCCCCTTTCCTGAGTTTATGACAACGAAGGACCCCAAATCAGTGATTTATGCGTTTTAGCCACGGTATCCCCAACCTCTGTGGGAGTTAGTAGACTGGAATAATTACAGACTAAATAGTGATGATAAGGAGGAAATGTACTGTAGTTGGAGTTAGTGGGCTGAGAAAACAAATGTTTCCAGTCTCGGGAGAATCTGTTTGCTATTATAAAGGAGAAGAGTAGAAGCAAAGAGACCTTGCCCTGATCTATGTGAGTTCAGCAGCTGGGAGAGACCGTGTAGTAAAGTTATCATAAAAAAACAAAAGGTGATAAACACAAAAGATCCTTCAGCATCCTGCTCCTGCTCAGCCCGCTGCCCCGCAGTGGGAAGACAAACAGTGGCATTGTTTTTAAAGTGAAAATCTTGAACAGTCACTGCTTTTCCCTCAGAGCCAATGCTAGTGAGCCCGGAGGAACCAGTGTCACTGCTTTGGAGCCTGAATTGGCTTCTGACTCAAACAGCAGAGAAAACTTCTCTCACACAAAGAATTGAGAAACCTGTTCTTAGGTGAACCTGTCGCAGCAGCAGCTCCTGGTGATTGCAAGGCTTCTTTTCTCTTTGGGTTTCAGGGGAGCTCAACTTAAACCACCAGCGGCTCCACATTAATGAACTGAATCCCACTGAGGCTTAAGTCAAGTGGGGTGCCCAAGGCCATGATGGAGGGCCCAAGTGGACCACAAGCCCAGTAAGCATGGATTCCTAATAGAGACAATGCCAGTACCCTACAGTCTCTTTGAATCTTGCTACCTGTTATGATGCACTATCTGACACTGCCCTGCAGTGAATAAAGGGAAAGAAGAAACCCAGCATTTCTTTCTGAGATGAAAGCATACAGTGCCATCAAGGGAGCGGGTGGGGGAGAAGGATCCCTGAGAAGTATGTTGGTTATACCTTCAGGGACAAGTAGCAAAAGAGAGAAGATGTCTTTTACTACTTGGGCCCTTCACCTAAAGAAGGGAGAATGCCTGCTTGAGTGAGGACCAGCTCTGAATTGACTTAGCACTTCTTGTTTAAGGGTAATTGCTTACCCAGGTGACATATTTTTGGGTGAATTTTCCATAGTAAGATTCGATGGCCAATTTAATTGACCCCTGGGGCCATAGGATAGAGCGATAATACAGGGCTACAGAGAATTATTTAGGGAAGTCTAAATAGAATCCAGACAATTTGCACATGGGTCCCTTCTAATATGGCCACGTGCTCCCTGACTCTTTCAGATGGGGTCCTAGGGCACAGACTCTGGGACAGAGCGCTGCGTGTGTATGATTTATTGCTGAGGACTCTCAAAAGCAACATCCTGTAAGGGACCAAAGCAAGCGAGATTGAGCAGAGGGGGAAGCGGAATTGTGGTGCAGTTATTAACAGAGGCTTAGCCAACTTCGCAGTGAGCTCGTGAGTTAAGCTGGCCCTTCGGAGTTGTCCTGAATTGAGCCAAGTGTGCCAGGAATTTTGTACTTCCGGTCCTGGGTGAGCTGGAGGAGTTCAGCATAAGCCAGTCAGTAGGCAGCTCTTGGCAACATTTGGGGGTTGCCCCTGGTAAAGGGGCGTATCCTCAGTGAGGTGGCTCCCTTCAGTTGAGGGCACTGCCCAGAGAGGAACTCAGCTAGGAACCATCAGAAGCCAACTCACAATTTCTGGAGGAATAAGTGTCTCAGTTTAAAAGAGAGGGAGAGAGAGTGGGAGTGTGGTGGGGAGGAAGTGGAGAGAGAGAGAGAACATGTGTGTGTGTGTGTGTGTGTGTGTGTGTGTGTAGGAATCGGTGGCATACCATGGCAAACACTGTGGTACACCCCTTGAGCCACTCAGATATCTCATAATTTTGCCCAATCTGACAGTAGCTCCTCCTGGATTCTGGACAGCCTCCATGGGAAAATTTATAAGATCAGGGCTGATGAGACCGACTGCAGTTCCCACCGCTTGCTAGAGCTGGTCTTGAGGCCACAACTGATACTCATCACCTCCATTTTCTACGACCCTTAACATCAGCACCTCTGTGCTTAGTTGGCACGTAAGTCTAGGAGGCTTACCTGATGGAATTCCTGAGGGGCCTGAGTCCCTTGTCACCATGTCTTCCTCAGACCATGACCACTGCCCTTATCTTTTTTGTCATTCAAATTAGGCAGGAGAGTCTGAAAAAGCCGTCAAGTGAATCAACCAGATGGTAGACATACCTTTCCTGCCCCCATTGTAAGAGCCCTACCTCCTCGTCATGACAGGTATCAGTACCCCTGCCAGTACGGTATATAGCAGTAGAGTGACCCCTTTCCTTCCTGCTTGTCTCTCAGTACAAGGATCCTGAAGTGACTAGGTGGCAACTGTAGCTTAAAGTTAAATGGCATTCTTACTGTGTCCTTAATAAAAGCACCCCTCGTCTGGGAACCAGGGCCTCTCGACCCATAGAGTCTAAAGGTGTAGGGATGGAAAACAGACTTGTCAAGCGGACCATGAGGAGTGATGGTGAGCAGGGCCACTCCTATGCCACTGCTTGGTCCCCATTCCCATGAACTCTCCCTGTCAGGCTACAGCACCATATAAAGGTCGTTGATTTAAGATATACTATATATCTCATCATAGAAGATGGTGCCCCAAACTTGGTTTATGACTAGTCAGAGGTGGCATTAAATGGAATATTAAGTGGATAATTAAGTGACATATTAAATGGATGTCAGTTGATTAAACATCTGTACTCAAACTGGCCAAAGCCTGGCCCGCAGGATATACGTTGCTTTCAGTCAACAATTGCCACCCCATCCATGGTGAAAGGGATTCAGTTTGATCAATTTACCACTGAGTGGTTGGTTGTTCTCCTTAAGGGATGGTGCTGTGTAAGGGGCTCAGTATTGGTCTTTGTGAGTGTCAAGTTGGCCCCTTGACAACGATGATAACTAAGTTGGCTTTGGTGAATGGGAGCCCAAGCCTTAGGGCCCATGCATGCCTCTGTTCCCATCACAATGTCTCTCCCCTTCATGAGCCCATCACACCAGGATTAGGGTGTGACTAATGACAGAGGCTGGCTGACATTGACCGGTCTAGTTGTTATGTTTCAGTTGGTTACTTAGTTGTCTATTCCACTGTGGTTACTCTATGATAAGCATTAACATACTATAAAAAGATTTTCATGTTCATGCCCTCTTTTATAGATCCATCAACATGCTTTCTTCTCAGATTTTATTGTCTCTGATCTTCCAAACTTTTTCATTCTGGGTCCCTTTCCAGCTAGCCATTTATTGCTACTCATGAGTCTAGGTATATTCTTACCTTGGCTCACTCCTTTTTCCGTACAGTTTATGATCAGCTATACCCCCTAAAGCTCTACCTGTTGGGAGTATTTCCCCTCGTTGCTGCAGGCCACCACTGAATGGGCCTGTAGTTCAGCAGAAGTCCATTTCAGATTGTACCCATATACGGAGCCATCTATAAACCAACTTTGGCTTTTCTCCACCTCCATCAGGTGGTCATAAGGGGCCTCCCACGTGGTCATAGATGTGAGCTGAGGGCAAATGCAGCAGTAGTGGGTGACATGGACGTCTGGGCCACCTGCCTCTGGCTTGGCTCATGCCTGATCCTAGATGTTCCACTTCCATCAGGCTTTTGTGCCTGACCAAACTTAAGACTTGGCGAGTCTGATAAAACCTCCAGGATGGATAGATCTGGCTGCACGGTCAATTGATGTCTTATGGGCAGATGCTCCATCTCTATCAGGAACCAGTAGCATGGTTTAGGTTTCAGAAACAAATCTTTTATTTCAGCCTTGTTTTGGTCTTGCTGATGATCCAGGTGGATTAGGAAGATATTGTGGATATAGTGAACATCTATGTTCTGTAGACTGCCCAGATGGTCTTGGTCTCTTCAGACTATTGAGACAGAGGATATGGACATTCATTTCAACTTGGGTTTAGAGGTTAAGACCATAAATGTATACTGTTATCAGTCTCATTTTAATTGCCTCTATCTCTCCATTCTGATAGAGATGGAAATTCATTAGGTCGATGGCCTTTATACCATGCACCTGATGCTGTGTTATTCTTCTCTAGAAAGATACTGCTTCTGGTACAGCAGTTCCAGTTGGGGCTATGAATTGGTTGAGTTTGCAGGTGTTCATACCATCTAACATGACCACTCTGGGTTTTGTAAGGGTCATAAATGGGGATATGATGGAGACCACCACCCATGCCTGCTTTGTTTTAGGGGTGGCTTTAATCTTTGCCATTCCCACATAGGAAGCCACCTTATCTTTTATTTACTTCCTTGGCCTGAGATGAGAACAGTTTTAGACCCTTCTGCATGATCTTTTCCAGTGTACTAGCTCTCACTCCAAAGGCCAAGAAGCCTTTATGGGGGTTCTTCTAATTATCAAGCGTGTCCATTCCAATTATACAATCAACAGTCAAGGAAAGGACCCCAGGGTGGATTCATTGACCTGGTGGACCCACCGTGAGCCACACCTGACTGAAGCTCCATTAATTACCTGGCCCACTCCAAAAAGAGCCATGATGATACTCTGGGCTTCCAGGTATTACTATCACCTCAGACCTTGTGTCTGACGGTCCTCAAATATCTGGTATTTCCCTTCTCCTAGTGTATGGTTACCTGAATTAGTGGCCATAGGTACCTTTAAGAATTTAAGGACTGGGGGAATAAATATTGTACACCTTTGCTTTGGTGTTGCAGGATTCTTCCTAATGGGCCTTGGCCTGTCCTTCAGGCTATGGGCTCAGGTCTAGAAACTGGGCAAGGAATCATGACTTTTATGGAGACAGCTGCTCTTAATCTCTTGATTGTCTGTCCTTGATTCCTTTGGTTGTATAAACTAAGTAGTATCCTTCTGGCTGTTCATATAGTGTGTCCCTAGAACACTATATGTCCTAATAGTCATCTCACAGTTCTTTGTCCCCTTGTTGCTTTGTTGACCTGGATGTTCATTATTATAATTTGACCCCGCTTTACCTCTGATAGTTACGTGCAATCACCTGACTTCCCATTTTCTCTGGTTTTATTAACATCATGCCTTGACCGACTGACTCAGTTATTACATCCCAGGAGCTTCCTGAAATAACTTTAGTCTTCCAAAAAAAGAAGATGCAATTCAACTTATATTTTTTATTTAAAAAATTCCTAAACAATTAGATACGCAAATATACTCATGCACGCAGAGACACAAATTGTACAAATTCACTATCTTTCAGAAAAAGGAAATTGTACTTAACAGTTTAAGAACCACTTTGAAGAACTTCTATACTGTCATAGAGTGACAAGAGTCCTTTCAATTGTAAAACCCATTGTGGAAATAGCTCTGCCATAGATCATTCGGCTTCAGCGGACACTCAAAAGAAGTGTTCTGCTATAGGCAGGGCTTCAAGCATCAGGATTCACAGTGTGGCAGGGTTTCAAAGAGGGGGAGTTGGGATGGGGGTCTTACAACTGCAGAAAATTCAAGTTGGTTCAGCCCTGAGAGTCTTTATAAGAAGGCTCCCACTTCAGCACACTCCAGCACATCTGTCCGAGGTGATGCTCCCAGAGCCTTCATCACCTTCCAGGGTAGAAACCACATTGACAACAATTCTTGTTAGACTGAGCCATGCAAGAAGGGGTGATTCTTAGACATCGCTTTGGATGTTCATTCAGTACTGTGGTTATTTGACCGAAGAAGCAGTCCCTTCTTAACAACCAGCAGTCATAGGCTTTTCTTGGCTCCGGGTGAAGAGGTGACTTCCCTCTTTGATTCGGTGTTCATAATTGGGCTGTCTGTTAGTGGAGGTGGTGAGAAAACAATGCTAATGAGGTCAGGGGTTCAATGCCCACGTGAGTCATTTAGCTTTCCTTTGTTCTTTGGCCAAAAGTCTATATCCTCTAACTGTGTCCAGCTACTGTGATGACAGTAGAGATTGGGAGAGTGAGGCCATGTAGATGGCTCTCTAATGCTATTCTTCCTACAGTGGAAAACAACTCCAAGTTCATGTCCTTTGGCAGCAAAGTCATCTTCAGGGTTGAAGGACTGCCCATTAAGAAGCAGTAAAGAAAATGAAAGGTATAGTTCCACAAAGACGTTAAGGAGGCTGAAGTTATAGGATCGATGCTCACAGCTAGAGCATTCGCTTGGTCATTTATGCTAATGAGAAGACAGCAGCAACAAAGATAATTATTATGCATGGCCAATTTTCAACTTATTAGCCAAAATTTCAACATTTTCTAGACATTTGTGTAAGGAGTAGACTTGATTGGTTGGCGTTATATGTCTTCTTCTTTCTTTTTTTTTTTCCTTCAGCCACTCTCTATTGGGGATTCTAATGAGCAATGAAATGCCCATAGATAGCCGGAAAGAGAAAGCCTGAATATTCCCACGAATAGGGCTCGCCCCGGGAGTGACTTAGATCTGGATTTTTAATCACAATTCATGATTCCCCCCATGCTATGCACTATTTTCTTAGAATAACAATATCTTCTGTAATGCTATGTAACGACATAAATCAGAGTAGACACTCACCAAACATGATGGAAAAACTATGGGTTTCTACGTCGATCTCGACTCCTTAGCTGTGTGTGTTGGTGGCGGGTGTGTGTGCAGGCACGCATGCATCCTTGAGAAAGCTACTTAACTCCTTACAAGCCTCAGTTTCTTTGCTTGTCAAATGAGGATATTAATGTTTATCTCACAGGGCTGTTAGAAGAAATACATCATAGACTATAAAGAAGTCTGGCAAGTCTGGTGTGGTACCTAGCATATTGTTAAATATTTTCCCTAATGCCTAGGGTGCCTTTTTTTGATGGCTTAAGTGCATTTTATTGGTTTTCTTTCATGACTGGAGTTCTTATTATCAACAGTGCATGTATTTATTTTAATTCTCTGTCACATCTCCCCCAGTGTACTCCACAACCAAATGCATAGAGCATCTATTACTAATATTTCATCAGTTGATGCTACTGGTTGCCTTCTCGTGCCCCCCGCCCACCTGCATTCGCCCACAGCTGCGATAGACTGTTGACATCTTCCCACCTAAAGGACCTGGGTCTTTCCTCTTCTTTGGCTGAGGGCTTTCAAAGGCACTTGCAAAACCTAGAAGCACAAGACTTTATGCTCCTAGGGGCAACTTCAACCTCTACCAAATGAAAGTTGCCTACAGGTAGAGTGGTGTTATGAGACATAATTTATATGATTTCTCAGAACATTCTTAGCAGAATTGAGCTGAAGTTGTCCACAGTGGAAACCCACTTATAAATGCACCTTTTTTTTTTTTTTTAACAAAAAACTTTTCTCCCTTCTCTGTCTCACTTTCCTCATTTCTTCACTTGTGATTCTTGGATTCACTTTGCAAACAAATTCCCAACCCCTAGTTTCTTATCTCAGTGTTTTTTGAGGGGAACCCTAGCTAAAACATGTACCTCATGGGGTTTTTAATGTTATTTTTAAATGTATATGCAGTAAAATTAACTTTATATTTAGGTGTGTAGTTTTTTGAGCCTTAACAATGTATGTGTCCATGTCATCACCACCACAATCAGGAGACAGAACAATTTCCTTACCCTAAAAATTCCCTCATACTGTCCCTTTGTAGTCAGACCATCCCCCACCCCTCATCTGTGTCAACCACCACACACGGAGTCCTTTTTCACAGTATCATCCAGCGTGTAAGCTTTTGAGACTGGCTCTTTCCTCAACACAACGCCTTTGAGATTCATCCACGTTGTGTGCGTATCACTAATTTCTTTCTTTCCCTGGCTGAGCACTGTTCCACTGTACCGATGTAAGACGGTTTGTCAATTCATTTGTCGAAAGACATTGGGATGGTTTCCAGTTTTCTAAGATTATGAATAACGCTACTCTAAATAGTCACGTCCGTTTTCATTTCTCTAGGGTAAATACTGAGGAGTAGATTTGCTGGGTCATATGGTAAATGTATATTTAATTTTATAAAAAATTGCCGGACTTTTCCAGAGTGGCTGTACAGTCTTGCAGTCTCACCAGCAGTATGCGACAATTCCAGTTGCTCCACATCCTTGCTACCACTTGGTATTGTCATATTTTTATTATTTTAGCCATTCCAATAGGGATGTAATAGTAGTTCTTTGTGCTTTTAATTTGCATTTCCCTGATGATATCGAACTTTCATTTTTTTTTTTCATGTGCTTATTGGCCATTTTATTTCTTCTTTGGTGAAATGTTTGCTCAAACCTTTGTTCACTTATTTAATTGGATGATTTATTTTCTTACCGTTGAGTTTTGAGAGTCCTTTATTTATCCTAGATATGATTCCTTTATCAGATATGTGATTTGTAAATATTTTCTTCCAGTCTGTAGCTTGTCTTTTCGTTCTCTTAACCATAGCATTTTTATAAGGACTAATGAGTTTACATGCTAAGTTCTTTGAAAACTAAATAGACAAGCTATATACGTGTTAACTGGGGAATGCAACTGGGAGAAAGGTTTGACTTGGGACTCAGACAGACTTGGGTTTGAATCATGGGTCAGTCACCCACTAACTGCTTTGCCGTGGACTGCCTTGTTAGTTTCCTCATCTACAAAGTATAGATAATGCTAGTACTTACCATTTAGGGTTGCCGTGAGGATTAAATGGAATAATATCCGTCAAGAGCTTAGCCCACTGCCAGGACACTGTAAATATTCAAATAATGTAAACATTATATTCATATTACAGTGTTCTCTTTCATCTACAAGCCTTTGCGCAAGCTGTTCCTTCTGCTTGGATTCTTCTGCCCCACCCCTTACCTCCGCTGGCTCATTTCCTAGCTGCCTAAGATAATTCCTATTCAGGGGGCTTTGCTTGGCATCTCCAGTTTGGGCCAGGCACCCCTTTTTGTGCTCGCAATCACCTTCCATCACCCTGTGTTTTAAGCACAGTAAGCTGTGAGCATCTCGAGGGCAGAACTAATGTCTTTATTACCTAAAATAATTCCAGGTCGTGTTTGATGAATGAATGAATAAATACATGAACGAATTCATCTCATGCTTTGCCTGAGAGTTCCAATTAGACATCCCTCTGAGTATTGCCAAATTCAGTCCCTTTAAAACAGCCTCAAACACCCCAAATGGATGTCTATGACTTATACCAGGACCCCGCTTGCAATTAGCCAAACAGACACTTCATCTTTGACAAGTTGGATGCCGAATGGAGAAACTTGAATGCTTTACATCTATTTACTTTTACCACATGCCATAAAAATTAAAAATACATTGTACCACAAGTGCAGTATTTAGTGTCTCACTTTAATTACATTCAAGTGTGTTGCTAAATAGTCTTGAGAAAACCTTAATGACCAGCTGTTCTACCCTTTTCCCATATGTCAGAAATGGTTTCTGAAATCACATTCTGGGACAGTAAGGTTGTATAATTAGACAGTGTATAGTTAACACTTCTAGATTTTCCCCTTAAACTGTGGCCCCTTTGCACTAACATATTGTGTGATTCTGCTGGTTTGGCGCAACACAGTTAAGTGACGTGCCAAACGGCAACTGAGATGTGCAGACTCCATCAGACTTGCTATCATTGCATCATTATTTCCTCTTATCTTTTTCATCGTTGGGATGGCATGGTTTAGTGTGTGTGTGCTATGCAATATTTAGCATGTTCGGCTGACAAATAAACTTAGTAAAGAGGGCTGTAAATTTTTAATATTCCCTTCATAATGCCATTTTTCTCATTAGAATTAGATGTGAGATGTGGCTTTTGCATCCTTTTGAACAAAGAGCTATCACTCAAATACACAGCAACCATTTAAGGAAACAAAACTAAAATTTCACAACATCATAATAGAAGCTGATATTTTACATTGCCTCTTGTGAGGAAATGGGGATTTTTGTGTGCCCCTAAACTCGATTTAGAAATTAAAGAAGTTGAATGGAGACTATTGGTGATTGTGAAAATCAGTCATTAGTTACTTGTGGTTGCCTGACCCTGAGCTGAATGAGTTGTTTCGAAATCACAGTAATATTTTATTTGAATAAATTTGGCTAATTCTTTTATTTGTGTGTGTGTATGTGTAGACAAGAGGCAGAAATAGAAATATAAAATAAGGAAATGGGAAAATTCTATCAACTAATTTAACATCCTTTGGCTCTACCTCTCCTCCTCTCCTCAAAGAAAATGTCCTTGACATCATCTCAAATCCCAAGTCAAAAACGTAACTCTGATTTCTGATTGAGAATTGGCCGTATAAATACGTTAAGACCAAGTCACAGCTGAAGGTTTCTCGAGTCCTAAAGCATCAAATTCATTTTTGAAAAAGGCTAAGAGCTTAGAGTTTCTCTGTTCTTAGACTGATTTACAATATTTTTTTCTTCTAAGCTTGAATTTCCAATGACTTATTTAGATGTAAGCACTGACAGCTGTAATCGTGTTTTAAATCTCGCTTTGTACCCTTAGTTATAATGTTGTTCAATTAATATTCAGAATAATGGAAGTGATGTGCCGTTTTGAAAAAGACTTGAATACAGTCCAATGCTTTGGGAAACTGACTCTCGAGAGGATTAATCAGCATTTAAAACTTGCATTAATAAAAATCTGATCTTCTGCCATGCGGCATGCATAATACTTTTCATTTTTAAACATTTTAGTTTAATAATATGGCATCCTTTGTCCCGATTTTTAAAGGGATTTTAAAACCGAGCTCCTTCAGATCAATTCTGCCTTGACCTTTGTACATAATTGGGCACTTCCAATTTAGCAGTATAAGAATGCTCTTTGCATGGTGCACTAAACTCTGTTTTTGTTATTAAAGATAAAGGCCACAGTGGACTGCAACTTAGTACTTAACATTTCAGTTTTTCCCCCAATTTATAGCCAAAGAGTTTTTAATTTTTTTTCAAATCTCAATTATCCAAACCCCGTCCTCTAGAGAAAAAGAGCCAAAAACTATGTTTAAATAATGAAAAATGATCAATAGTAACAGGATCTTTTGCCATAAATGGTATATATCGAACAATATAGGTAATTAGTAGTCTCCTTTTATTTGGGTTTAAATAAGCATAAATAACACCAAGTTATTTACATGTAAACAAGGATTTTGGTTCTAGATTTAAAATCGAATGACACAATGGAAAACGAACTGGGTGGGAGACAGTGGTTCTGTTCAGCTTATAGCTAAATGAGAATGTAATCAATTTTGGAAACATGGAAGAAAGATGATTGCGAAGCCAGAATAGAAAAACGTTGCTGTTTTATCCTAGCAGAGTAATTGGTTGCCTCATGACCAGACATAAAGTCAGGCGAGCACTTGCTCATGCCGGTTTCCCCTCTCCTCGGACCTGCGGCTCCGCTCCGGCCCAGGGCCAGCTGCCTTTCCTCTGCTGAGACCCGGTCGAACGCTGCTGACGGTCAGGAGAGAGAAAGGTCCTCTTCGTGGGGCTAAAGTGACCTGGGAGGGTTTTATTCTTCCCCTTGCATGATCTGAGAAATTTCGTTTCCAAAAAGGGGAGCCACAAAATCATTCCCCGAGGTTCCATGATAAAGCAGTAGAAACTGTGGAGCAAATTCCGATCCCCGCTGGGTCTCGTGAGGGTTTGGGGCCACACGCAGCCAGTGGTCAATAGGAGATTATTGGAAGAATCTCCCAGGAGCCCTCATTAAGCGCCTGCGTAGTTGTGCTGGGTTCCACACGGGACAGCTTTGCTCACCTGGCCCTTCCTTTTTAGCAGAGGGGACCCTGCTTTTCCTTCCGGGCCAGCCTGTTGGGGGCTCCTTGAAGCCCAGTGACTGAGATGGAGCGTGGGGCAGGTACGACAGGGCAACTGAGGCTCTCAGAAAGGCGAATGGCTGCCGCCCTGCCGCCCCATTGTAAGGCTGGGGAATGCGCGGGGCGGCAGCTTCCGGCACGACACATAGTCAAGAGGACAAAAGCATTTATTTAAGGTGTGATTGGACAGGGAAGTGTTTGCATCATACTTAAAGCTAAGGACATGTTACATGAACGAGGATTTTTAAAACATAAAGCTCCCCAAACAGTGAAGCCTGATGGAAACCACAGTAGCGAATGCATTTTTATCCGCAAACTGTGTGCATTTCTTGAAGTGGTTGGGAGTGGGTTTCCAATGGAGAGAAAGTAAGGGCCGCAGCTTCTGTCTTTCTAATAGGAAAGAGTCTTGTGTTTAAAGCCTTTTTCTCAGACTGTTGGAAAGGTTTTTCTTGGTTGGTTGGTTGGTTGGTTGGTTTTCCTTGCTCTGCAACATTTTTTCTCCACATGTACCCAAAGCTGGCTATGGGGAGGTAGGTGACAGAGCTGAGCCTTGGACCTGACTGGGTACCCTGCCCTCTCCCACAGGGAGAGGGGTGATGCGGGCCTGCCCCTGATTATGGTTTCCCAGGATCCTAGCATTTGGGGAATTTGTTTAGCTTCCTAGGGGAGATTGTACCACCCCCCTGTTTGGGGGGCAAATTATGAAGATTTTGACTGACTCAGGGCCCCTTCTGCAATTTCTATATATATAATCTTTCTAAAACTCAGAGAAGATCAGGTCAGTACCTTGCTTTAAATTTAAATGGTTCCCCTTATCTATTAAAAGAAATCTCAAAGCTCTAGCACAACCAACCTTGCCTTTACTATCTGTCCCCAGACCACCCCTCATACTGCACCTTCTCCGTCCCCCCACTACCCGCAGACACCCCACATACATGGATGTCGCTTCTCCAACATCAGTGCTTCTCTGACTGTGTGCCCTTGCTCAGAGAACGCCCTCCCCTTCACGCTTTGCCTGCACGGAGAACTCCTACGCATCCTTCAGCGCCCGGCTCAAATGCCACCTCCTCTCCCTGGCTCTTTCTGAGCTCCTGGTTACTCTCTTCTCCTTCCGCCTCCTCCACCTTATCCCCACTCAAGAAGAATTAATCACTTCTCTAGTTGTGTTTCCCCACGATAGCATTTATCGCTTATACTAGAGGTGTTTTTTATTGTTGTTTTCCCCACAGAATTGTGTTATGGAAGAGTTTGAATATTAGCTCCAAAGTTATTATTTCCAAAATAGTTTTGAAGTAAATTTGCCTGTCAAGAAGAACTAAGTATATTTCAAAATCTTAGACCTGATAAAGAATATCAAAGACTTTATAGTCAAGAGTTGGTTTGTTTTTCTTAAATCAATCAAACATAATATACAATATCTACTCCAGACCACAAGATACATTTAACAACCATAGAAATATCTCTTTTTCTTCCTAATCTTAGCAAAATTTAGAATATTAGTAGATTGATTTCTTGGTTTAGAGTGTTATCTAGTAAAACTCCTTACCACCAAAAGAATGGCACTTAACTAGGGTCTCTGAAAAATATTTGATCAGATTCAGTGTAAGTATACCTAGATTGCACTGAGGGAATGCTAAAACATACATAGTTTTTCATATTATGATGTGGCTGGGAAAAGCAGAATGACTCCACTTTACATCACTGGCGGTGCCTGTCACATGCCCTTCAAAGTCACAATATCTTCTCGACGAGTAAATCTCGAGCCTAGTTGCCCATAAGAATCATCTAGAACAGGAGGTGGAAAACTATAGCCCAGAGGCTAAATTCTGCATGCTGTTTGTTTCCGTAACAGTAAAGTTCTGTTGGAACACAGCCCTGCCCTCCCAGCCTCACACTGTCCACGTCTGCGTTCCTCCTGCAATGGCATGAATGAATGAATAGTTGCAACCCAAACTGTATGACCCACAAAACTGAAAATATTTACCGTCCAGCTCTTCGCAAAAAATGTTTGCCAACCCTTCACCTAGAAGTTTCATTTTTGTTTTATTTGCTAAATAATACAGATGCCTGAGCCTTGCTTTAGCTCTATTAGTAATTGAAGGAATACATCCTGGTCATTTGTATTTTTAAGAAGCTCCGCTTGTGATTCTGGCTACAGACGCTTAATTTTTATTTTTCAAGAAGTTATTCATAAATCATGCCAAGTGAATTCTCACAGTGCAAGGGATGACCCTTTAAGGCAAGCGCATTTTACTTATCTTGGCACCCGTAATACCTAACACAGCTCCCGACATAATTAGATGCTAATCGTGCTTTTGCTAAGTAAATGAGTGAACGGGCAAGGTGAGGAGGCTTAGTTTGCCGATATGACTAGAACCCACTAAAAATCACAAAAAAAATTGCCAGTACTCTCTCAAACCCTGGACATGTGCCCCATCACTTCCTAGTGAGATTTCTTTCTTTCTTCCAACTTCAGCTTAACCTAGAAAAACACAAATGCTACTGATTCTCTATGGATCTGAAATTAAAAAATAAAAATAAAAAATTCCAAGAGCGTTAAACGATGCATGCCTCAGTTTGCATAAACATGATCATCTTCTCGTTGCTTGGGACATGCAGGAAAAAATTTGACTCGTCATGAGAAATGGTGCAGATGGCATATTTGGCATTACCAGCCTGCATAGATCAGAGATGCATTTATTTACATGACTTTGTTTGCATTGTGACCATTTATCTGGGCCCTTGCTCACATCTAACCTTTTGAAGGGTCGGGAGGGAGGGAGCCATTTGGCCCTTGGGACTGAATGGAGTGAGTTCCCTGTAGCAATGATGTTTGCATTTCCTCCTACCTGCAAAACCTTCATTTCTTACAGCATCAGAAAACATTTGGTTATGTTATCTCATGGGTCCAGGAGGAGTGTAGAGTGTGCCAAATTTAAGAGCCATTGCCAAATGCCATGGTTCACATTATGTAGACAGCAAGCCAGTGAAACTGACGCTAACTAGTTGTAGATTCAAGCTCTCGCCCCAGAAGCATAGAATTCCTGTTAGTCGTTTCCATCTGGGATCGTGCCCTTTGCCTTTGGTTATGAGATATCTTTGTGTCTGTGCATGAACCGTGGCCTACAGACACAGCTGATTGATCACTGTGACTGACCAATTCCGGGCTGGGACGGAGAGCCCCCACAGTGGCACCAAAATGGTCTCAGACCCCACAGGTGACTTGGCTGTACTGAAAAACAGTGTGGCACCTTCGAAAGGGCCTCGGAAAGCTTGGCTCTAGATCTGGAAATACCACTTGCTGAGGCTTGTCACTGGGCTCTCATCTGTCAAATGGGGACAAGTTAGTTAATCTCTCTCTGAGCTTTGGTTTCCTCATCTTCCAACAGGGATAATCGGAGTTGCTATGACAACCAAGCTAATCCATACAAAGCATTTGTCACAGTAATCGGCACCAAGTAAGCTCTCTATAGAAGTTTTTGTGGTTACTATTATTATCATTATTACTGCTAGACATGCACCTGTAGCTGATATGCTGGTTCCTGACCAGAGCCAGGTGGAGCCCAGATCCGGTCTGGACTGCACTTCCTGCTGCCTATTGAGGTGATCCCAGAGGAAATGCAAAGAGAGTTCTACCAGCATGAGGTGGCAGCAAGCATCTGAGCCCTCTACCTGGAGGAGCATCCGTGCAGGGAAACGATTCCCTGGTTTGTTTGAAAATGTGCTTGTTAGCCAAATAGTTTCATTCACCAGGCATTTATTGCTTTCCTACGGGTCCTAGACTTGTGCAAAAGGGGCTATGCTTTGAGTAGGCTGGGTGAGGTTGTCTTCCCCTGGATGTAACATGAAAGATGGAAAGAATCAAAGCTGCCTTGGAAAATAATGGGACAGTGTGGCTATAGTAAAGTCCATTATTTTTTATAAGCACATTTCAATGTTGCTGCTTCATGAGGAAAGCTTATCGCACAGTGTTTTCTACCAAGTTTTTGTGAGGAGTCTTAAACGCAATTAGAAGAGATCCAAGATGCTCAAAATGACAGCCACTCACCAGGATAGTGGTGTCTCAGAAACTCTGATATCGTGTGCCTCACAGTTGGGAGGCCCACAGGTGCCCTGCAAAGCTGTGTTCATACCAATCTGAAACACTTACTGGGGCCAATCAATCCAGTAAGAATAATAACTGTCAATTATAACTAGCTTGTTTCCACATGGCTCACCTGCCTAGCAAAGTTTGAGGCACATAATAGGTATTCAATGAAAACTTAAGACTAATATAATAATAATACGCAAATTTGTTAAACTTATGAGATGCCAGGCCTTTTTATAAGTGTTTCGTATGTGTTGATTAATGTTATTCTCACAATAGCCTAATGGGATAGGACCATTATTATCACCAGCTTTAGAGGTGGAAAAATGTAGCCTTGGAGAACCTAAGTAACCCGTTCAAGGTCACACAGTTACAAGTGGTGGAGCTGAGATTGCAACCAGGCCGACAGACTCAGAGCCCATTAAACCATACGCTGGCACTGCAGACGTGACCTAAAAGTAACATGCAGCTTTAAAAAGAACGAAAATGTTGAAGTAGGGATGCCATTTTAATTCTTGGTTCAACACTTAGATTTTGTATGTGTATAACTTCCGTCAAAACTCAGTAAAAATTATGCAAAACAAGTAGATTACAGTACGTAGAGCAAGAATATGGTAGTTAGTGTGTGGCCATGGATGGGAGGGAGGGAGGGAGGATACAACTTGCTAAGTCTTTTTCATAGTTAATTTCTGCCACTGTGTAATTGACTTAAAGAAATGGACACCTGCTGTGAGTTTTTTCTCATTTTGACTTTGTCGTACATTTTTTTCAGAGGTGCTATGAACTGAATTGTACCCCTGCCCTGATACTTATATCTTGAAGTCCTTACCCCTAACATGACTATATTTAGAGTAAAGAACTAATTAAGTTTAAATAGTGTTATACAGGTGGAGCCATGATCCGATAGGATTAGGGTTCTAATAAGAGGACATCAGAGAGCTTCTTCTGTCCTTCTTCCTGTCGTGTAAGAACACGGTGAGAAGGCAACATCCACAAGCCTGGAGAAAGCTCTCAGCAGAAGCAGAACTGGCTGTCACCTTGATCTTGGACTGCCCAGTCTCCAGAATTATGAGAAAGTAAATTCTCGTTGTTCACGCCACACTGTCTGTGGTAGTTTGTTACGGCAGCCCGAGCAGACTAAGAAAATAAAATACTTTAAAAATCTACGAGCCTGATCTCCTGGAACCTGTGCTCAGAGAAGACTGTAAAGCCAAAGGCTGTTCATAAAACTTGGGCTTTCTGTGTGCGGCTGAAGAGTTCTCCCCAAATAGTCCATCTGAGCCTCAGGGTTTGTATTTGGAGGACCCAACATTTATTTTGAAAAGTATGTAAACATTTTTAAAGATAAAAAGTGTCGTATTAAAAGTGATACTATTAAAGCAGACGGTGAATAAAGAGAAGGACCTCAAGAAAGAAAGAAAAAACCGCTTTTACTGGTCTACAGAGAGTAGAATGCTGAGACCGGCTTTAGCAATGAATGTTTCCTTTTAAAAAAAAATCATGGCTCTGTAAACCAACTCCAGACGGAGTCATATAAACCCAAATGCTAGAATCAGGGAAATTTTCCAGTGAAGGGGAGCATTTTGGTAATATTAGTAATTTAGTTTTCTCATAAGGAAATAAAAAAGAAATTAATACAATGATTTGTTAGGAATATTTACAAAAATGTAGTCTCAGACATTAGTGGGGAATCCAGTTCCTACTGGAGACAGCAATTCTCTGGTCTCCTAGAGATGAATTATAATATCTTATTTGTGTCTGAAAATGAGGGAGGGGAATGAGAAGCTCTGCTCCTGTCCCCTTGTCCTGGAAAAGGTACACAAATATGTAGAATATATCTCTTGCTTTCCTGACTTATTGATTTCCTGTTTTTATTTTTGCTCATATTCGTTTGAATTTTTTTCTATCTTTTTTGAGATATAATTGACAGATAACATTGTGTAAGTTTGAGGTGTACAACATGATTTGGTATATGTATATATTGCAAAATGATTACAGGTCCTATCTCATTGTGGTTTTGATTTGCATTTTTAAGGTTGGTTAACACATCCATCACTTTTTGTATGTGTGTGATGAGAAATATTAAGATATATCCTCTTAGCCACTTTCATGCATACAACACAGTATTATTAACCATTGTCACCATGCTGTACATTAGGTCCCCAGAAATTATTCATCTAAAAACTAGAAATTTGTACCCTTAACTACCTTCATCCATTTCCCAAATCAGCCCCAGGCTCTGGCAACCATCAATCTACTCTGAATTTCTGAGTTCAGTTTTTTTATATTCTACATATAAGTTGAGATCATATAGTATTTGTCTTTATCTGACTTATTCCACTTAACATAATACCCTCAAGTTTCAGCCATGTTGCAATTGCAGGATTTCCTTTTTTATGATTGAATAATATTCCATTATATATATATATATAATGGAATATATATATATATATTCCATTATATATATATATTCCATTATATATATATATATTCCATTATAATTATATATTATATAATTATATATATATATATAATGGAATATTATTCAATATGTCTGTTAATGGATATAATATTAATAATATTCCATTATATTATTCAATATGTCTGTTAATGGATGAATAGATGAAGAACATACAAATATATATATATATTCATATGTTCTTCATCTATTCATCCATTAACAGACATGTTGTTTCCATAACTTGGCTATTGTAAATGATGCTACAGTGAAGATGGAGGTGTAAATATCTCTTCAAGGTACTGATTTCATTGCCTTTGGATATATACCCGGAAGTAGAATTGCTGGATGATATGGTAGTTTTATTTTTAATTTTTTGAGGAATCTGTATACTGTTTTCCATAGTGGCTGTGCCAATTTATATTCCTACCAACAGGGTTCCCTTTTCTCCACATCTTTGCTGCACTCGTTATGTCTTGCCTTCTTGATGACAGCCATTCTAACAGGTTGTGAGGTCCTATCTCATTGTGGTTTTGATTTGCATTTTTCTAATGATTAGAGCCTTTCCATGTACCTGTTGGCCATTTGTAGTTTGTCTCTGGAAAAATGTTTATTCAGGTTCTTTGCCCATTTCAAAATTGAATTATTTGTTGAGATATATATTTTTTTTTGGTTTTGAGATCCTTATATATTTCAGATATTACTTTTATCAGATATATAGTTAGCAAATATTTTCTCCCATTCTATAGCTAGCCTTTTATTTTGTTTATTTATTTATTTGTTTATTTATTTATTTGTTTGTTTATTTATTTATTTGTTTGTTTTTTGCTGTGCAGAAGATTAAGTTTCATGTAGTCCCACATGTGTTTATATTGTATATCCAACAACACATTCCAAAGCAGCGGGGATGCTTCAATCTCACTCTGAGATCTGGGATTTTCACAATGGTGTCTTGTCAGTGATCGTTGCTAGTTGGTCCTGTGAGGAAGTCTGAAATCTAGAATAACCTATGTCAACATCTTGATGACGTCACCTCCTGATTTTGTTTTCATTTGATCCCTTCTTCCGCTTTACTGTCTTTCTTTGCTCTTTGTTTCTTCTTAAAAGTGAGATGTGAATCATTTTTAATAAAGGGCTATAGGAAGAAATCTTTTCAGTCCCCCATTCCTCAGTGCTCATCATATATTTCGATTAATCAGGGTCACTTGTGGTGAGGAAGAAAGAGATATAGTGATGGGCTGCGTAGAATTAAAAATGAAGCATATGGATCACCTAGGTAATCAATATGGAAGTTAGAGCATCAGGAATGAATTTAGCCATAAATCAGCCCCAGACCAGCTAAGACAGTCAATCCAACCTGTATCTCCTTCTTCCAGGCTGGTTAGTAAGATCACAAAGGACTGTAAGTGATGGCAGGTATTTATGACCACTTTGAATTCAATATTTATTAATTATGTCTCGAAGAGAAGATAATAAGCTAAGGAGAGTTAGAAGAGGTTATAGGCATCATTTAAAAAAAATGAAACAGCAAAACTCAAAAAAGAAACCCATGAAAGGGAATCATTTCTTCTTTGAGCACAGAGTAAGCCCTCAGTGAAAGGCAGCATATGGTTATTTGTGAGAGATCCTGAGTGAGGCATTTCAGAAGACATTATTCTGGATGGCAGCACTTTAAGAAAAATGTTGTTCTCACTTCACGGATGAAGCATTTGGAGCTTAGAGAGGTTGAGGACTGTGTCAGTGTCACATCTTGGAAGTGGTGAAGCCAAGATTCGAACACAGATCTCTCTGATGATAAATTCCTCAGGTGCTTGTGGACTACAGAAGATTGGGAATCATCTTGGCCCCAGTGGGTTTTGATGGGTGACAGACTCTGAGCAGGATGGGGACAGGTGGGGTTGGCTGTAGTCACCACAGTGAGCTGAAGGCCGTGGACTGATTAGTTATTTCTCGTCCACCTGTTCCCTCACCACAATTTCAAGCAAGGAATTTGAGTTACCAAGTGAGACAGAGCTGGAAGGAACTTCTGTGAATTTGTTGGTAGAACACGGATTAGCTGCTCTACTCATTGACAATTGCCTTGAGCCCCTTGCTCCCAGAAGGGATGGTACAGATGCAAAATTGAGTGAATATGAAGGTATAGTTCGGAGGGGAAATGGACTGAGCCAATGGGAAGCTTCTTTGGGGTCATCCCCTAAGCTGGCTGCTCCCTCCTTTTCTCCTTTGCAATAAATCATTAATGTGCTCCATAAGCTGAACCCATCTACTAAGGAAATGTGTTGGGCACAGTATGAGGTGCTAACTTAATTAGATGTTCTTTCTCTGTGCCCCCGAGATAAATAGATGGTGACTATCACTCTTGGGGTACTTCCTATCTTGTATGTGCATATTATTCCCTCTGTGTTTCTCTATGTGCTCATTGTTAGAAGGAGACAGATAGACTTGAAACAAATATATCCATTAAAGACACTATAATAGAAGACTGTACAGGAGTGCTAAAAGGAAAGAGAATCAGTTCTAAGTGGTGGGCGGTGGCATGGAAAAAAGATTCTAAGAGTAGGTGATTTCTGACATCATTTAAAAAAGATAAATAGATGTTGATTTGCTAGACAGGGATGGGGAGAAGGCATTAGAAGCATTGCAAGTAGAAAAAAGAAACTGAGCAAAGATACGGACCATGGTGGCACAGGAGAGCACTGAGAATGACAGACATGTGAGATGCGAGAAATTCGCTGCAATGAGAACATAAGGAGTCGGTAGAAATTTGGTGAGAGGGAAGTCTAGAGAAAATCTGTGTGTCATGCTAAGGAGTTTAAACTTTATCTCAAGGGCAACAGAAGTCTGTTAGAGGGTTTTAAGCACAAAAGTGATTTCAATAGAACTACATTTCTGTTGTTAAGGAAGATCTCGGTTGATGTTTGTGTTCAGAAATGTTTGACAAGGTTAAGATCAGAGTAGACAAAGTGTTTAAGGGAAAGGGAGCAGAGGGAAGAATGTAGGAATGTTAGGGATCAGAAAAAGCTTGATTCGTGGGGGAAAAAATCAAAGCAGAGAGACCATCCCAGGAGTTCCAAAGAGAACTGATTATGGTCAAGCAGCAGCAGGGGCCATGGGAGAGAAAATGACCCTGGAGAACTTCAAGAGAAAAGACAGAACGTAGGTTCTGACTGGATATTCAAGTAAGGGAGGGGCCTTGGTGGCTTCCAATTTGGCTTAGATGCGTGGGTGGACAGTTACACCACTTAAAGACAATCAGAGAGATGGTAGAAGAAGCTGACTTGTGGTGGGGAGACTGATCAGTGGAGTTTTGTACATATGGTTTGGAGTTACACCAAGTAGAGGTAATCCAGTAGGCACTGTACAATTTAAGAGTGAATGAAAACATTAAAGAGAAATGAAAACACATTGGTATCAGCAGCAAATAGACCAGTAGAAGTCCAGGGAATCAAAGAAATTACCTAGGGACAATCTCATCAATGTATCGTGAAATAAAAACAGTACTAAAAGTAAAACCTTGGGGTTGAGGGAGTGTGTGCATACTTAAGAAATAGGCCGGAGGAGAGGAGCCACAGAAGGAACTGCTGGGTACCTACATTTCTGACTGGGAAGAAGAAAGGTCAAGTAGTAAGAAACTACAGAAATTCAAAGCAAAGACTAGAGGAATTTAAAGTCTGCAAATCAACGAAGAGGAAGAGATTGGAAATACAGCAGAGGTAATTACTGTGTCTGAAAAGAGCTGATGGAATTGAGTGACGAATAGATGAAGGGGCTGATCTCATACTAAAGGGCAGATGATTCTTCCCATGAAACTGAAAGAAAGGAAATAAATTGGGGGGAGGGTAGGGAGAACTTCAGAATTATAGATTCAAGGAGGGGAGTTCTCACCTCTGTTAACCTTGGTTTTCTTAGTAAAGTAAGAGGTAAGTTCATTTGCTGGAAGGGCGGGGGAATCGATAGTGGGAAGGGAATAAGGAAACTGATAAACAAGTGAAATAGAAACTTTGGGAATTGGAATAAGAACTTGACCAGGTGTAAGCATAATAGAGAATGGAGGATTTCAATGGCGTCTTGTGCCTCTCCCAAATTCTTTCAGGGAAGACATGTTTCTGACCGTCAGAAAAAGGATAGAAATTTCCAAAGTACATGATATTGGCTAAATAAATTGTGAAGTAGAAATCATATTCTATTTTAATGGAGTATGAAAATCCATTAATTTTTTATATCGAAATAAAAAATAAAAGCCAAGCAAACCAAATATTTGGAAATTTTGGAATTGAAATCACTAGTGGCCAAAGATCAAAGATGAGAGAAACAGCTAACATGGACTGTGGATAAAAATCAATGTTATGTTGCTCACTAATAAACAAATAACAAATATTCCGAACCTGAGTGTAAATAGATTGCACTGCTATGCTGGAAGCCAGATAGGTTTGAATACCATAACTTTGAGGGGACACAAATTTCAACAGTTATGTGAGTGCTTAGCTGCTCAGCCATAAGAGTGGTGTCAGATGGTAGATGGTCGGTCTGACCCAAAGTGGAGGGTTTTTGTGTCCTGTATAGCAGAAGGACAGAGCAGAGGGTCCTTCCCTGGAGAAGCAGTTGAGTACTAAGTGGCAGGCCAGTGTCTAATTAAGAAGAGCATTGAATTAAAAGCTTCAGCATCCTTTTCCCAGTAAAACAGACAATGTTCTGGTCAGTCTAATCAAGACAAAGAGATGTAAATTAAACATCAATCACTAATTTTAAAAACTCTAATCTAGTAAAAGAAATGTAATACCTTGATATAATTTATAAATTTTCTCTGAAACCAGCAGCCCATAGAATACTTAAAAGTAAAATAGCAGAAACATTCATATTAAAAATAAGAGCAAGATAAAGATGACATAGGAATTATTCATTTTATGCTCTTCTGAAGTTATAGCCAATGAAAAGGTCAGAAAAGAGAAATTAGAAATGTAATTATTGGAGAAGAAAGAAAATTATCATTATTTACAGACAATATGATTGTCTATCTAGAAAACTCATAAGAATAAATTTATAAATTATTTGAGCTACAGAGTTTATATATTAATAAATTAATATATAAAAAGTGTACTACATGCCAGAAAATATCAATTAACAAGCTTATTGAAAAATGTTCTGCCCGACAGTAACATAATTTAAAATATCTAGGTATAAATAAAAGTTCTGTAGAAGCTGCATGAAGAACAATTGGAAAATTTTACTCAGGGACATTAAAAAATTTTTGGATAAGTTGACACTGCTGCTGTATTCATGAATAAGGTATAGGAGTATCAATATTGATAGTCCCCAAACAGATGTATTAATTTAGTGTGATTTACATACAAATTCACAATTATTTTATGAAACTAGTGAAAATTACTATGACTTTACCTACACACACAAGCTTATTCTCATAAGAACCAAGAAAAAAAAAAACTGGAAAAAAAAATGAGAGAATCTGTACCACCAGAGAGCTAAAAATTATTCCTAAATGCACATTTGTGTATAGGTAGATCATAAATAGATAGAGAAAGAACCAGAAATAAACTCTAGTATAATTAAGGATTTACAGTATGCTAAATTTGAAATTTAAATTGATGGGAAAAGGATGGGTATGAAGCCAAGATAAATGGTTAAATATTAAAGTTGCATCCTCTATTGGACCATGGAAGTGTCTGCCTGGATTTGCCAGTCCCCGCCTTCCTCCTGAGCCACTGTCCCTCATCTTCTAACAGCCCTGCTCCCCCAGGCCCTGAGCACAGCCTTCATTGCTCCTGTTGCACAAGAGCCACAGCGTTCTGGCCCGCAGGTCTGACCCAGGTGACTGACTCCATGGACCCCAGACTTCCCTAGCAGCTGCCTGCAATGTTTGAGTAACACAACTCAGAAGCATAAACCTTGACAATTAAAAGAAAGGAAATGGAGAGACAACAGATCAGTTCCTCTCTCCTCATCCCCACTCCACTCCGCTGGACTTGTGCATTGGCTCTGTCAGCCTTTCTGTTGACATCCTGCATGACTGAGCAGAGGCTGTGTTTTCCTGCGAAGCTGTGGCCAGCCTGGTGGCGATGCACCACCACCTTTGATTTCTTTCCTCCTGCCTTTCCTCATCTTCCCTTCGTCCTAACTCTTAGTGCCTTGGGATCTCTCTGCCCCACAAACCTCTACCCTCAGGCTCCGCTTTGCAAGGAACGGGTCGGGGGAGGGGCTCAGACACAGTTCTGCTTCACTTCTCATACTAAAATATGTTATGAATGGATTAGAGCATTACAATGCAAAACCAATGCATAAAGAATAAAAAATATTAGTTTATCTATCGGTCTATAACCATGGTTTTTGTTTTTTGTTTTTGTTGGTTTTGTTTGTTTGTTTGTTTGTTTTGCTACTAGTCCTGGGTCATTACTACCACTTATGTTTCCCCTACATCCTGCCCTTAGCTTTGTAAGCAGCTCTTTTATTAATCCCTCCTAAATTTATCCAACGTGTATGTTATTAAAGTACAAAAAATCTTTCTAACTGAATAATTTGATAAATTTGACTATACAAATCTTAAATCTCTGCAGGTTAGAAATATCACAACCAAAATTAAATAACATCTAATGAGCAAGAAAATATTTGAAATGCCTTTGGCAGAAATAGGTTAACATATTAATAGATTGGTGTAGGTTAATATATTAAAGTTCTTACGATTCAGTAAAAATATGATATCTTGTCAGAAAAAAGTAGACTAAGGACTTGAACATGTAATCTACAAAGAAAAAACAAATGATCAAAAAGCATATGAAAAAATATGAATAAATAAAATATAGGATAAAATTTTTAGGACCTACAAGCAAGCAAAAATTTCTTAGGATGTAAAAAGCTCAAACCATTTTATGGTTTTAGAAAAAAAGTGACAACTGAACTTTATCAAAATTTAAAACTTTTGCTATTCAAAGATACCATTAAGAAAAAATGCATTAATATGATGGTTAAGTGGAGGGCCAGGGGAGGGAGGGAGCAATTGGGAGGATCATTTTATGAACATTATAGATGTCTAACCAATGTACTGTATACTTGAAACTAACCTAAATAAATAAATTCATTTTAAAAAAAGAAATAAAAAGAGAAGTCTAATGAAAGAAAATATTTGCAATGTGTGTATTTAACAAAGAAATTGTATCTGGAATGTATGAAGAACCCTTATAACTCAATAAGAAAACAATCTGATTTTGAAAATGGGCAAAAGATTTGAACAAGCAATTTATAAAAGAAGCTCTACAAATGGCCAGAAAGTACACGAAAAGATGGTTATCATTAGTTGTCATTAGTTGTCAGGGAAATGCAAATTAAAACCACAGTGAGATACCTCTGCGAACCCACTAGAAAGGTTTAAATTTAAAATACTCATCATACTAAATGTTGGCAAGGACGTGGAACGGCCAGAACTCTCATACATTGCTGTGGGAATATAAATGCTGCCATCACTTTGGAGAACTCAGTTTCTTAAAAAGTTAAACATATACCTACTGCACCACCAGCCATTCTACTCCTAGGTATTTATCCAAAAGAAATAAAAATATATGCCCACACAAAGTATTTGTGCACAATGTTCATGGTAGTTTCTTTGAAATAGCCCCAAACTGGAAAGAATCCAAATGTCCGTTAACAGATGACTAAATAAACAAATTGTGGTATCTATAAACTAGAATATTACTCAGCAATAAAAAAAGAATGAATTACTGACATACACACCAATATAAGTGATTATACTAAGTGAAAGAACTAGAAGCAAAAGATCATCTACTGTATGATTACATTTATATAAAGTGGTAGAGATGCAAGCTAACCAACAGCAGCGGAAAGCAGATCAGTAGTTGCCTGTGGCCAGGAGCAGAGGAGGGGATGAAAGATCTAGGGGCACAAAGTAATTTGGGAAAATTATGAAAATGTTCTATATATTGACAGTGGTGATGGTTTCACAGATACATGTGTTTTTCAAAACTCATTGAATTGTATACTTTAAATGGATGTAGTTGATAATATATAAATTATGCATCAATAGAGGTAATAAAAATTATTTTCTCACTGTGTTCTTTGCTGGATGAGATCTTCCTGATCTTGATTACTCATTTGTTTCTTGTCTCTTCTACTGAATATTGTATTGTCATAATAGATTTAGGGACACAACTATAATTTCTTCTGAGGCGGGGGGAGAGGGAGAGAGAGAGAGAAAGAGAGAGAGAGTGAGAGAGAGAGAGAGGAGAGGAGAGGAGAGAGAGAGAAGAGAGAGAGAGAGAGAGAATGAGAAGAAGAAATTGAAGATTCCAAAATGCTAGGGGATTTTTAGTGGAAATTTCCAGAGGCAGAGGCAGGGAGTCCAGAATACAGATGGAGGTATGGGGTTTGGAAAGGAGAGAACATTGGGAAATTTGAGGCGAACATATGTGAGTCTGAAGTAGCCATGTCTGATGACCTCAAGTGTTCCACAAACATAAAATGACATCTTCTGAGGAAGAGTCCTGGGTGGGCTGGTAGGTGAGAAGAGTAGGTTGTACTATTGAAGTCAACAAGGCAGATAAAAGATTTAATTGACACAAGGGAGAATCAGGGATGAGCAGAAAATTCCAGACCAAGAGAAACCCTCTCTCTGCTCTCAGTGGGTTTGCAGTCCTCACCTTCTCTATGACGTGCATGAAGGACAGCACTCTGCTGACCACTGAATATCATCCTACCTCAATTCCTAATCCAAACCTCACAAATTTTTGGCAACTGTCTAAACTTGCAATGTGGAGAGATTAGGAAATGGAGATGCTTATGCCTGATTATTGATAGGTCTTTGGTTTTCTTAAGCATCACCAAATCTCATCTCTCTCCAGATGATGGAGGCATGATACTCATAATGTAGATCCATTTCCAAAAAGCGGCATCCCAGTCTTTCCTCGTTGAAAGGATTGTACTATTTTGCATATAATATGTCCATTAAAGATCTTTTGCCTTCTACTAGCATGTTGAAAATGTCCCACTAAGGAGAATCCTATGTGCCTACTAAGTGAGTTGTGAGGTTAGAACTGTGGCTGGGAAGATCTATGCCAAATAAATTTTATTATAATGACTTTGGTCTGTATTATCAGTCTTAGATAATTGTACTGCAGCAGACACGACTTTCTTCCAGAGGCAGACTGTTAGAATGCATGACATAATAACACTGTGATTAATCTGACCTAGCCCTCACTGGCAGGTCAAGAGGCACAAATTCACAGGCTCCTGTAACTACCGTAAAATGATACAGCAACACAGCATTTGGGGGTGAGGCATCAATTTTGAAATATATTGTCAAAAATAACACCTAATGAAAACAAACACTTAGATCTTTGGACTCCTTATAAAGAGGGCAATTAACAGATTATAAATGGGGTACACTTCTGATATTTTATTAATTTAGGGTTTCAGAATTTAAAATTAGCTTGCTGATACTTATTATATTATTATTGAGACTACAGAAAACTTCTCCTTCTCACTTTACCCTTCTATTTTTTAAATTTTTATTTTTAAATTTTTTTTTTACTTTTATTATTTATGTTTTAAACCCTTGTTTTTTAAAACTAGGTAGAAAACTTACATATGATATTGTTGAATGATTCTTTCCAAATATTAATAATCTATATCTATGTGATCAATTGTGCATTTGATTAACTTAATTATCAAGATAGCAAAAAAAAGAGCACCTTACTATTTTTTTGATGTTTTCTTTTTGGCCACAGTGGTGGAAGAACCAAAAAAAGGGAGGGGGGTGGAGGGTGTTCAAGAGAGAATAATTAGCAAGCTAATTAATTAAGGTCTGTTTATATTTTTATTTTCAAGTCATTGATTGGCCTCAACTAAAATATTCTATTTTCATTCAAGATATTAGGGCCCACACAGGGGTAGTGAGGCAATCAGATAGAGAAACAATTTGTTAGCTGGGAGAACAGGGAATGTCCTGCAGAGGTGGCTGTGCTCTATCTTTTTCTTTCTTTCTTTTCTTTCTTGTTTTCTAATTAAGGATAAGACTGAAAATTCCAAAATACTAGGGATTCTAAGTGGAGAGAAATATCCTAAGGGCCCCTAGAGGCATAGGATCCAGGATACAAAGGGAGAAATTGGGCTTGAAACATTCTGTTCTGAGGGTTTTACATACATTGTATTTAATCCTCACGACGACTCTATGAGATAGGTATTATTGTCCCTTTTTTCAGATGAGAAAACTGAGGCACAGAAAGATTAAGTAATATGTGCATATTCACAAATCTGGTAATTGGGGGAACAAGGATTTTCATCCTTATAATGTGGGTTGAAATTCTTGCATGAGTATTATAATTATGTAATATGTTATATCAAAAGTAGCTGGTATAGATGCTTAACAGGTGCCAAAAAATGTTAGATAGAATTAAATTCTTTTGGTTTTTATAGTAAGATGAAGTCAACTGGTGTCTATAGATTTTAATGTCTCAAAACAATAGCAAAGGATGACACTTAAATACAGTATAAGCAGAAAATTAGCAAACATGCTTTTTGTTCTTCCCTGCCATAGTCAGTGTGGTTGATGTAGGATCCTTCTCTGGAAACCAAAGTGTCATTGGTGTGTGGTGGTGAACGCCACGTGGCAAGGTGCGGGGAGGAGACTGCTCCCGTCAATCAAATAGAGATGGACCCTCAGTGCTTTGGTTTGCTCTCACAATTTAAAAATAGACGAAATTAATAACTGCAGAGTTGAAGTGGGGAGATACATATTTTTTAGGCAACACATAGAAAAAAACAACCAAATCACTTGGTTGGTGGCTTTCAATCAATGCTTGCAAAATTAAGAAAAGAACTCTAACTAGTTACTTATTTTCTCACAGACCCTAGGCTCTCAGATACTTTGTTAAAGGAGTTTAATGTAAGGACAAAGTCTAAGGCCTGGCCCATTAATTCTCCTGTTTTAGGGAAGAGTGAGGTGGTGGAGGCAGGTGGTATATGGAGGTGGGTAGAGTACGTACCTGAGTTCATACTTTTTGTCTTTTTCAAGGTGCGTTTTGTCCAAAGAATCATACTTAGCAGTGTTTTTGCTTAAGGAACTCTAGCAAATTGATATCCTTTTTCCATTCACATAATATTGAGAGATTTTTAGCCATTCTATTTGAATTTGATACCTAACGTACCCTCATTACATAAAGAAGTTCTGCGATACTTAAGCAGATTTTGATTTTAATTCTTTTTCTTTGTAGTATTTTGTCTGTTGTAACTTTAGAAAGACTGTATCAGGGCTTACATAGTTAATAAAAGCAAACTAAAGCAAATAATCACCTTCTAGTACTTCTTTCAGCATATTCTAATTTTTTAATGGAGAAAATGCATTCTTAAATTAAATATGCATAATAAGAAATACTAATAATAAGAATAAAGTGGAATATGTGAGAATGAACCTAGTGTTGTAAGCAAAATGCATTTGATTTGCTAAGGATAAAAGCTGGCTTGAATCGGTAAGAATCAGTGCAAAAAAGAAAAGCCTCATAATGTTCATAAATTATCTGTAATTGTATGGATTTTAAATATAAAAGTTGGCAGTGGAAAAAGCTAAAAGCCATTAGGAGAGATACTATTGTGCAATGCAGTAGGAGCAGGAAGTCACCATCTTATGAGAAAAAAAACCTTAGCTAGAGTTCTCTAAAATTTTGATAACCATACTTGAAACTTATCTTGATGTTTACTACAATGCACGCATTGTTCAGCATGCCATGGCCTAATGCATATACGAATCATATTTGAAAAGAGCTACTAATTAACATGTATAGTCTTCTTCCGTGAAGGTCGTTCATTGCAAAGTTTTTCTTTCTTTTTTTTTTCTATCTGAATATCGCTAAAGGAGTCCTCGACGACAACCATTAGTTTAAGAGACGAGTCTGTATTCTCCCTGACATTGGGTCATAGTTTTAAAGAGTCTTTTTCTCTTGCCAAGAAGCCATAAAAATAATATTTAAAAGCGGGAAAGGGAGAGAAAATGATGGTTCTCTAATTGAGCAGTGCATCCACTCGTTACGTTTTATTCTGTCCTCATCTTTATTCTCTCATCAACTTCTGGTTATAGTATTTAAGAATTATTTAGCTAAATTGTTAGACTTTATTTCAAATGGAATCGATCAGGAGCTTCTCATTGAAAACGGGATTGGCCAATACTTCTCTAGGGTTCGTTGGGATGGTCCCTAAAATGTTCTCCAGATAAGTACAACAGATATTTATTTTCTCATGCTCTGGAAACTGGGAAGCCCAAGATCAAGTGCAGTAGGGTTCACTTTCAGGTGAGGACTCTCTTCCTAGCTTGCAGAGGGCTGCCGTTTTGCTGTGTCTTCACATGGCTTTTCTTCAGTGAGCGTGTATGGAGTGAAATTTCCCATTCTTACGATCTCATTTAGCCTTAATTATCTCCTAAAGGCTACATCTCCAAATTCAGTCACATTGCAGGATGAGGGCTTCAACACATGAATTGGGCCAGGGGGATTACAATTCAGTCCATAGCAACAAGACGCTCTGTTTTATACTCAAGTTATTTCTTTATTGGATACTCTCCTGGAGACTGCAGTGTTGCAGGGAGTGTTAGGCAAGTGTACACACGTCTCTAATATGAGGCAGAAGGTGATAAACATGAAAAGCAAGAACTGCAGGACTGTTAGAGACAGAGCGGTCGCATAGAGCTGAATGACCAGGAGAACTTCCCAGAGAAGGACTTCTTGCGTTAGGCATTGTAGCAAGGTCGGATTTTGGTCAGTGGCGGGATGGAGAGAGTATTTGCAGTGTGAAGACTGACATCAGGAAAACAGTGAGCGAAGAACATGAGAATGAAAATGATCAGGCAGAACAGGCTGGTCTAGGTTATCTGGAGCCCAGTGAATTGTAGCAGCGATGTACTAAGTAGAAGAGAGACTAGAGGGACTGAAATCCCAAGGGGTTTGTTGGGAAGGCACTGGAGAGTCACTGCAAACTCCTCGGGAGATGCTGGATTACTTTATAAGCTTTCATTGCTACTGAACACACTGCTCGAACACGTTTACTGGAAACGTCTGATTTTATCATTACTAAACTAATTCCTTTCAAATTGGACGATTCCCTCTCCAGATGGAATCATGTCCTTGTACAGAAACATGTCCATGAGGGATAAACCTGATGGGGGTTGGAAAGGTGGTCTGAGGAAGGAAGTGGAAAGGCTCTGAATGAAGGCGTTTCTTCAAATGAGTAGCAGTAAGGACGTAGCAGTGTGTTTTCCTGCTCGTGAAGTTCAATTCTTCATGGTTTGCTTGGCTGTCAGAACGCTTCACATTTTTATTTGTGAACATACATGGTGATCATCCTTAAGACAAAAAATCTGATGGCAGGTCCCTCAGTGCCCTTGTTCAGAGCAGATGTTGCAGTCAGAGCTGGGCTTTCAATGCTCACTTCTGAGATGTTGTAAATTGCATTAAGAGGCATCTCTCCCACACTCTTGATGTTTCATATACAATTTATCAGGGTAATGCGAAGGAAAGAAGTTGAAATAGGCAAACTTCACAGATTTGAGGATCACTAAACTAGAGCTGTCATCTGCATTGATGCAATTAATCACAGCTCACGTGACCATCAAAATGTACAAACTCAACAGGAGAATCAGAAAGAGATGCACAGAATTTATCAACATGGAACAACTGTGTGGACCTATCGAGTTTAGAAAAAGTTAAACATTACTTTTTGTATTGAGGGACCATAAACAGATGATAGAAGCAGAGAGGGATACCCCAAAGACAATGTCTTCACTTAGAAAATAGTAGGGCTCCAAGGATTATGGATCCTGAGCTGAGCTAAGAATTTCTCCTCTTGGGAGGAAATGAATTGCTCCTGCCCCACTTCTCACGAAAGCAAGATGTTGTCTTCAGCATCCCTGACATGGGGCCATCTCAGCTCTCCTTGAACGCTTCCACAGGCTGAAGTTCGTACGTTCCAACTCGTTGTTTGGACTCTCGGACATAACCTGAGTCTGGATGGCAGGGTGAAATTGGATAAACAGCCACACTGACTCCAGGGAGATTTTTTTAAAGCATCTGTTTCTTAAATTTGGCCATAGTCGGCCTAGGGGAAGAGAGGATTTCGATTGATGAAAAAAGATCAAGAAGATGCTGCCTCATTCTTTTCCTTCTTTTTTTTTTTTTTTTTTTTTTCAAGGAGTATAAAGCCTGTCTCCTCCCAGCATTACAGAGGGAGGAAATCCTCTCCAAGTTTCCTCTGATACTGGGTTTATGCCCAATTCTAGTTTAAGTGAGATCATGTGGATGCTTTTTCTGGTAGTTTGCTGGACTACAGATGTAACCTGCTTTGAAAGAAACTCTCTACATGGATATAAATATATGAACTGGAGTCCAGATGATTACAGCACTCAACTAATATTTATAAAGCACTTTCCATGTGCCCAGCATTGGGCAACATACTAACACGTATTAAGAAGTGTAGACACGGTGAGATACCATCTCACACCTGTTAGAATATCTGTAATCAACAGAGCAAGTAATAACAAATGTTGGAGAGGATGCAGAGAAAAAGGAACTCTCATACACTGTTGATGGGACTGCAAATTGATACGGCCACTGTGGATAACAGTATGGAGTCTCCTCAAAAAACTGAGAATTGATCTACCATATGATCCAGCAATCCCTTTACTGAGTATTTACCCCAAAGACTTGAAAACCCATATCCGAAAAGATATTTGCACATCAATGTTCAGAGCAGCACTGTTCACAGTGGCCAGGACATGGAAGCAACCGAAGTGTCCTACGATAGATGATTGGCTAAAGAAGCCGTGGTACATATATGCAATGGAATATTACTCAGCTGTAAGAAAAGATGAAATCTGCCATTTGTGACAGATGGAACTTGAGATAAACATGCTAAGTGAAATAAGCTAGACTGAAAAAGTTGAAAATGACATGATATCACTTATATGTGGGTTATAAATCTAAAAGCAACAAATGAACGGTATAAACAGACTCAGGGACAGGGACAATGGACTAGTGGTTACCACAGGGTAGGGAGTGGGGGAGGAGGGGGGAGTTAGACAGGGTAAAGGGAGTCAAATATATGGTAGCTGAAGGAAACTGGACTTTGGGTAGTATTCACACAATAGAATATATAGATGTCAAATTATAATGTATACCTGAAAATTATATAATTGTATTAACCAATGTCACCCCAATAAACAAACAAACAAACAAACAAACAAAAAGAAGTATAGAGAAATGAATTCTTGCACATAGGAAGCTTAATGTTTTAATAGAAAATTGAAGTGATAAAGAACAATTTTTTAAAAACCCTTATGATTTGGTACTAACTTGTGAGGTATCGATATTAATAGTTATGGTTATTTATAATAAGAGAAAACAGGGCAGACTACTGAGGCTGGAGAAGTTTTTAAAAACAAAATTTGAATACGGTGGAATCTAAGGTGCTTTGAAGCTCTGGGTAGGCAGAGCCCAGGCAAGAAGCATTTTCAGTGGGGGATATTGCACAAGCAGCAACAACGGTTATTGTGTCAATTCATTCATTGTCTCTTTGCTAAGAGCTAATTGTATGGGGCATTATTATGCCCACTTATCAATAAGGAGACAAAACTTGGTAACAGGTAACAACAATAATAGCTAATACTCATTTAGCACTTAGTACGTTCCAGGAACTGTTCTGGGCGCTTTGCATATTTTAAATTATTTAAGTCTCTGAACAGTCCTGCCAGGCAGCTACTATTCTTATACCCGGTTTAGGCATGAGGAAATTGAAGCACAGAGAAGTTAAATGACTAGCCCAAGGTCACTCAGGCAGTAAGTGGCTGACCTGGGATGAAACCGAAACCTCTCTAGTTCTAAAGCCCTTACTCTAAGATGTGAATGTATGAAGAGTGTGGGAGCGTGGTGAGTAAAATAACATTGGCCCTGCAGGAGGGATGAGATTTCAAGGTACAAGTGGGAGGTGAGTCTGGATGGACAGGCATTATTATCATTCTCAAACAAGTCTTTGTTTTAACTTGCGAGAACCCACAAGGAATTTGAAATGCAAGTGTGAACACAAAGATTCAGGGTATGCAAACCATTATGGGCCGTGAACATTTCATAAACTATGCCTCGAGCCCTTTCAGTATAGAAGGAAACTCTTCGGAATGTTGGTCTCAAGACCTCGCAACAATTCCAGCCTTGCTCCAGGGCCAGGGTCCCTGGAGCAGAGAGATGAAAAAGCAGATCCCTGCCTCCCCACCTCTGTGCAGCTTCTTCTCTTATGAAGTTTCTGTTATTAACTTAAAAATATTTCTTAGGTCTCTATATTTCCCTCCTACACAGGCTTGGATCCCCGGATTTCAGTGAGGATGCAGGATTGTGTGGGCCCCCTTTGCATCGTCAAGTACATGCAACCAACCAACTTAGTCGGAAACAAATAGATGACATTGGGTTGGAACTCAGAACGAGCCATGTGGAGAGAGACAGAAAGTGATGTGATCAGAGAGGATCCAGGCGAGTTTTTCCTCATCAAAATGCCTTCCTTCTATAGACATGTTGCTAAAATTCCATTATAAGGATTTGTTTCTTTGGGCTTCTTTCCAAAATAAAGCCAAAAATTTTTCCAATGGAAAAGTGTCTAATTCAGTGGTTTTAAACATAGAGCTTTAAACAGAAGAATTTATTTTTGTCAAATGAATTCTAAATTATAATTTTAATATGTAAGATAAAAGGTGAGCTAGTGTGGGAAAATCAGGTGCCAGTAGCATGGGGGCGCACCTCCTGCCAGCTTAGCCTTTGCCGTGTTCTCCATACTAGCCCTTAAGGCATCCCCACAGAGTTTTTGGACTATGGAACTTAATGTGTAATTTTTCATGCATCTCATGATGCATAAAACAGCACAACTCACTAACCAAATAAGGTTTTATTTTTCTCATAAACTAGAAGTCTGAAAGTAATGGGCTGCCAGAATTGGTTCAGTGGCTCAGAGAGCTCAGTGAACCAATACTTTATGATTTTCTTGCATTTTGCTTCATAGTGAAAAGAAGGCTGCTTCAGCTCCAGACATCACATTTTTGCTCAGGGCAAGCAGAAGATAAAAGGGCAGTGCCAGTCATATCTGTTCCCTAAAATCAAGAAAATAAAAGCTTTCCTGGACACTTCCAGGAGATTTCTGTTTAGATTAGCCTGAAATGTGTCACATGGTCACCCCAAGCTACAAAGGATTCTGGGAAAACAAATATTTAGAGAGCCATACTGCCATTCCAAAGAATTTTAGGGTTCTATTCTCAAGGAAGAATATAGATGTGGCTATTGAGTGGACAATTAATTGTGTAAGCCATAGTCTGTTCTCTTCATGTACTTCATGGTGGAATGCATTACATTTTAAAATTGTCATAATAGAAATTCCATATAAAATTAACTTATACTGGGGAACTAATGACTTCCCTTTTGATCAGAGAAAGAATATAGGTTCCTTAAGCTGTTGATGGAGAAAGGGTGCTGAAAGGGGACAAAGGTATAAAGAAAATGATAGAAAAACATTAAAGATAAATTACTGGCAATTCCCAGGGTACTCCATTCAATTTTGACCTAGTGAATGAAATTCGTCTTATAAGATATCAGATATTCTGGAATAATAAGTCTAATAGGATTCAGCTTCTTAAAAAATAGCATTTTTTGTCTCAAGTGTAAGCAATGTGTCTTATTTCAATAAACACATTCACCCGATTATCCAGAAAACTGATCTGTAGAGGCAAAACTGGACTTACTAGATATATGATCGAATAGAGGTAAAAGTTAACTCAATAAAACAAGTTTAAACACACACACACACACACACACACACACACAGCTGTAAAGATAAAAACCAGTACAGGGTTCCTGCTCTATCAATGCCTTTCTGCTGGAAAGTGAATTTTGCCTATGTCTCTCCCTTCCTGTTAAGCAAATAACCAGGGGACAGTTTATCATATCTGTCTGGGTATGGTTATGAAACATTTTCAGTGGAGAGCATGAATGAGCAGGGAATTGTCCTGAAAAGCAGAACAAAAAGAAATTATTAATCATGTTTTCCTTTGTATATTTACTGTTTTGCTTCTGAAGGGAGTATTGGTTCACTGAGAGATGCATAATTAGGAGATATGCCAGATGGGTAATCAATGTGATTTTAAATTTTTATAGAAGAGAACAGAGTTGTAGCTTAAACTTTTTTTTTTTTTTAGAAAGTACTTTAGTTCCATGCAGTTAAAAACAAATATCTTGCATTAAAAGGTTACCGTCTTCCACGCAATGATGTTGAGTATGTTCTTAAATTCCCCTTCTATTGTTTGGAAAACTGGCCTGATGGAAGAGAAGAGCTGAAGGGGCCTACCAAATGGACGAGAAAAGCTCACCGGAGGCTCCCTGTGCCAAATGGTTGAGAGCTTTATTTAATCATAAACATCATTATATATAAAAAACCAAACCGTAAATTCTACTTCCCTTGCCTTGTTTCCCAGTCAAGATTTACTTGTCTCCATTCTCAGGCTAGAAGGAAATCTAAAGGAAGTACTTTCTCATATTTCAATCTCACATTTAAGCGAAGTGAGTGAGATCTGCCACCACAAGGGCTGCAGCGTGGCCAGCAAGATGGGCTTGGTGATGAGATCACCTTCAGGACACGGAAGCAGAGCAGATGCCCCAAGGACAGTGTTTTTAAAACTGTGGGTCCTGACACATTAGGGAGCCGTGAAATCAATTAAGAGGGTTCTGGCTGCATATTATTTCTTAACCAAATAGAGTGGCAGGTAATAGAATAAAATAGAATAAATAATATAAATGTGAGTCACATGTAGTAAGAGTAAGTATTATTTACGAAACGTTCGCTTCAATAATATCGATGTGTCCTGATATAAATCCTACTTCTGTGCATGGGCCATGGCTCGAAAAGTTTGAAAAATACTGCTGCAGGGCTAAGTGTGAGGGGCAACTGCGCCTTAGCTTACAACCTCGATTGGAAGGAGAAGGGGGAGATGAGGAAATGGGGGAGGAGGGTGTAGAGTCTCCGGGCATCTCGTGTCCCTGTTAATAGATCCCACGGCTAGTAATACATTTAACTGTCAGTGTGTATATCTTCATTATTTCTCCATAGACATTCTTTCACACGAAGTTGAGAAAATTTTTGCCAAGCGATTCATCCAAAAAAAAAAACACCACACACACAATTGGAATTTGACTGAAATTGTGTTCTATTTATAAAATAATTTGAGCGAAAATTGATGTCTTGGTTGAATCTACCAATCCAAGTATGTGGGGCATGTCTGCCTTTATTCTAGTCTTTACATCCTTTAGCTCTGTTTATACTTTTTTTAATGCTTTTTCATTTTTCATTTTCTTGTTGGCTCCTATGTGTTTGGCATGTTTTGGCTCTATTATTCTATTTGCTCCTGTGTTTCGTTTGTTCGTTTGTTTGTCTGACTCTTCATGCTTCCATGTAAATTAACTCCATGTTTATTAAAGTCATAGAATCTCCTCTGAAATAGAGAGATCCTATGTTGAAGGAGTGTGGAAATATCAGAGGCAGATGCAAAGAGAAGCCCTTCCAAATAGGATGGAGAGGACATTACTGCAGGATGTCATCGGTGGTTGAGGTCTGTTAGAAGCTTAGTAAATGTCAGTCTAACGATTGGAAGGACTGATCCCAGATGGAGTAGGGATCATCTGCAACAATTTGTATTTTCCTCTGAGGGAGAGTGAAGGTACTGCTTTGGGCTTACTGGAGTCAGTGGGTATCAGTGGATATCTGTGGCATTCAGTTTCCTGGCCCTGGCCCACGGAATCACTTCTCGAAGTTCACTTCTAGGCCATTTCCATGAAGATGTGATTACATAAGGAGGTAGTGTGTTGCCAGTTAAGCACGAAATATTGAGTGGGAGAGTGGGGGATGGGGGCCTGCTGTGATTCCATCACAGAGGGACTTGGCCTTTCTGGGCCACAATTTCCTATTCTGAGGTTCTATGACTCTGACACACAGCTCCGAACTGTGTCATTTAGTCTTCCCTCTTCTGCTCAGCCCTCCCTAAATCTTGTCCAAAAAAGGCTGGAGAGCTATTCCCAACCCCCTCCCCAACTCTTATACTTCTCATTACCACCTGTCAAGCAGTAGCCAAGTTAGGCATTTACAGGGAGGGGAGTTCTGTGAGAAGGTCTGAATTCGTGCTGGCCTATTCCTCGGCACTGCAGGCCGTTTGGGGGGCCATTATTCTGCCTACCACAGGAGAGAATGGAGAGAAATACATTGAGCTGGGGAGGTGAAGGTGCCAGACAGAAGGGAAAATTTTAACTCTCTGTGGCTGGTGTGGAGCAGGGAAAGGGAGCAGAGACAGGGAGCAGAGACAGGAGTCCCTCGGTGAGCAGGAGCTTCGGTAGAGGATGGGCTGCAGGAGGCTGGTCCCCAGTGGGGAAAGACCACCTGCAGAGGGATCTCTGAGCTGCCTGGAGCAGCAAGGACCACAGATGGATGGCGGGACCAGCTTTCAGCAGCAGCATCTTGAAGTTAAAGAAAAAGCCACCAAGGCGATACCCATCATGCAGAAATGACTACCTCCTTCCCAGGCTTTCTAGAACCATAAGCCAGCATTTTTGTGTGATCTCATAGCATAGGGAAAGGGGTTCTCCAAATGACTAAGACTGAAGATCTGATGGAGCTGACCAGTGGGGACTGAAACAAGATGAAATATCAATTCAGGAGTTGTTACCGGAATGCGACGTTGGACCCCAGTATTGTGGTTTAAAAGTCATACCTCCCGGAGTTATAAACTTTTACTATGGTCATAGAAAATGGAGGGACAGGTGAAGGCAGAGAACAGAGGTTTGTGCCAGCGTGCTCCGAGCGTTTTCTGTAGATAAAGAACATCTTCCAAATGCCCCTTACCTGGGGTCCAAACCTAAACCAAATAACCTGCTAGTTAGTCAGGCTCCTGGACAGCAGATATTATCTGAACAACAATAACCATATTAATAAGTATATCCAGCAGGAGGGATAAAAAGGTGGTTGGGTATTCCCAAGAGGGAAATTAATTTCTTTTTATAATCTGCCGTAGTTTATTTCACATATTCATGACCCGCCCAGTATGTTTTTTCTTTATGATGAGCCATAAAAATGACAAAATACATTAGCCAAGTTCTTCGTTTCTGCTAAAATGACCGTATTCAAAAATAATAACAGAGACTTGTATCAGCGATGCAAAAGATGCATGAAGTAATTGGGGCTTAATTTGTACACAAACTGTCAAGGCAGTTTTCCTCACGGCCTCCATCTTCTGAATTCATTAGTCTCTAATTACGGCCAGTGGGGACCAGCAGTTAGAAGGTTAAAGAGGTTCTGACAGGCCTAATCATTGCTCAGGAAGCTGAAAATGTATGCAAAGTCTCGGCAGATGGGGTGAGAGCGGCTTCTGCCAAGTGATAACTGTTATTCCTTTGCACCTCCAAAGCTGTCATCCTAATAGGCACATTTTAAATTTATTAATGCTCTAGTTACAATGCATACACAGTCTCTAATGGTATGTCATTCTGAGTATATAAACTGAGCAATTAACACATACTACCTGGTAATGGTAAAATTATTTGTTGCCTGTTTGGTGGGTCTTTTTTTTTTTTTTTTTTTTTGGCTGTCTCCTATTCCGGTGAAAACTGTCCCAGGAAAACCTTCCCTTTGTTAAAATAGAATCAGAGCTACACTGTAGATGGATTTCTCTGATATGACAACCACCCCGAATGCCTATGTCCATGCTTTGCCCAACCTGTCTCATCCATCATCGATTTCTGGCCTCTCACGTCAGAATCTCGGCCTTAAAGACAATTTGGGTGAGATGCTTGATCAGACTTTCGGGAAGAGCAGAGAAACACGAAGCTTTGATGAAAACAATCCTTAAAAGTTAGAAGAAACACAGGGTGGCATTTCTCATTGGTGACTTTTTACTTAACTCGTAAAAGTGGAGAGAGGTTAGTGTATACTTTGCAATTTCCAATTTAAAGTCATTAATATCTTATCCCTCTTTGGTGGCCTCCCCCGCACCCCCCTGACTTTAACCCTGATTGCTTTAAAGCTAACTAATCACCAGCAAGAGGTATTAAAAAAACAACGAATGAAGTGTCTTGTCTTTCCCATGACTATGGCCATGACATGGGAGGGGCCTTTAATTAAATGCGGCACTTAGCGCAACAATTGTTTGCATGTAGGAGGCTGCAGAGATGGAGACAGCTGGAATGGATAGTCCCTAAATTGTAGGCTTCATCAGGACTACAAGATTCATAAGCGGTCCTAATAGCATGATAAGGTGTTAATCTCAGCAACGGAGCAATTATCTGTCCAATGACTGACCGCCACTGCGCACTCACAAGCCCATTTCGGCTAATTGATTTACACTGTATAGAAGTAATATAACCAAAAAAAAAAAGTCACAGAGACTTTATGTTCATTAAAAATTGTGATTACATCTCACTACTAGGTGATCTGTTTGAGATTTTTATACCATACGGAAAAGATATCAAACGCTTAGATGATAAGTTTTCTTTGCCTGAGACCAAATCCTCCAACCACTGTGGTTCCTTCAGTGGCTGGAATAGCCCAGGTTGATTAACAGACACGAGCTGTGTGACCTCAGGCAAGCGTCCTCATTTCTTCGAGCCTCAGTTTCATTACCCCCCAAGGTGAGAAGTTGGCCTAGACACTCTCTGACCTCTAAGATCTTTCTCATTCTGGAAGTCCACAAGCCATGGATTTGAGTGCTGTGAGGCCAGAAGCGGATCACACAGCTGAGCCAGAGCCATCGTTAGGAGTAGGTCAGGTCTTTTATTTTCCACTTCCCATTTTCGACTTGGAAGTTTCATCTGGTTTCTGACCACCCTGTTTATTTATAACTTTTTAAAAATACGTGCACAGTGGATTTTTCCAGCCCCTTTGCTGTGTTTTTGCTATATGATATATCCGTTCATTCCCAAAGGTTTATATTAAAAAACAACTGTCTCAGCATCTCTTTAATGGGAAATCCAGTGAAGAGAGTCTAGACGTACCCTGCAGTGTAGCTTACTTGGCGTGATGTAACGCTGTAGGGAGAAGGGACATCCTGTGAGTATGTGGGGTCAGCTCACGTGGCCTCCTTTGCATCTATAAGAGTGGGCCCCACGCTATGCCACCGGTCAGCCGTTCGGCCTCCTCAGGCCCGTGTTTCCCGGTTCATAGAGTTCAAGTGCTGAGCTGACCGCTCCCGAAGGTCTGTTTCAGCAGCAACGTGTGATGACTCTCCTTTGTTCGGAGAAAAAGGATTCTCCTCAAGATCAGAGCCCTGGAAGCCAGATGGCATTTAGAGCAACGAGGAGTTAGAGAACACGGGGTCCTGTAAGGTCCCGAAAGCCTCCTACGGGAGAAAACGTTGCCTCTGGAAGCCTCGTCATTTTGTGGATGGCAAGTCATGGTGTGGGGCATGACTTATTACTAGTCAAAGTAAAACAAAAACAAAACAAAATAAAACGAAAAACAACCTTGGCCTTGGGATCGACCATTCATCCACTTGCGAGTCTTGGGCTGTGTTCTCTCCTTCTTTGGGTGTGTCACTCACTTGCTCAGACTCTCCTAGAAGTGGCAGTGCAGCTCGCTCTGCTCTCAAGGCGAAGGAAGTGTGGTTGGGGGTGATCGCTGACTCTCCCTGGGGAACAGTCCATCGTTTTATAGAGGATGTTTCTCAAAGAATGAACTCCCTACATCAGAACTCCTGGAGAGCTGGTTAAAACGTCACATTCCTGGGCTTTACCCCAGACCTTGTACTCAGAACCCTGGGGACTGAGCATAGGAACCCTCTAACTAAAAAGAGAAAAAAATCTCCATGATTCTTATGCACAACTGAGCTGCTTCCACCCAGGAACAGTGCCCTTCATTTCCAGCATGGAGGTTCCTCCTACGGCATTTTCCTGGTAGCAAGGACACAACCTGGACCTAGAAGTTATTGCAGGCAAACCCATTTCTTCCCAGAGACTCAATCCTTCCAGGATAAGACTTGTTTTCCATAATTGGAGCCTGGTGGGCGTTCTAATCTCAGTCACTTTTACCCAGAGCCTTAGTCGTCAGGCTTCAGCAGGCTTCAGTTTTAAGGTTTTAATAACATATGGGGGCTAATAACAAAGTGGCTCCCAGCTTCCGGCACTTAAACTATATACTGCTTTGCCCACATACATCCAGGGCACACACGCAAAAAACCCAACGTCCCCAGTCATTGCATGTCTCTGGAACTGTGACAACCTCAGAGTTACTCAAGCCCAGTGTTCGTCTTAAGAGAGAAGAAAATTAAGACTCTGCAGGGTGGGAATCTATTAGTATAATTTTCAGACTCAGTTAGAAGTGGGGTAGTGCAATGACATAGGAGAACCTGGACCCAGTCGGCCTCGGTTCAGATCCTGGCTCTACCTCATGTCCATGCAACCATGGGCAAGACGCTTAACTTTCCGGGGCCCCAGTTTCCTCATTATAGGGAGAAAATAATAACGCTTCCCTCCTAAGGGTTTTCTGAGGACTAGATGAGCAAGCACTGGTTATAGTTCAAGCACAGTTAATTCTGGCTCATCTGTGGACAGGGTAAGTGTGGGCATGTGATCTGAGCAGAGGGCCCCGAGCTCAGAAGGGCCGATGCTTGTTTTAATGCTCTGTTTTGCTGTCTCGAGATCCTCAGTAATTTTTCAAGAAGGAACCCCACTTTTTCATTTTGCAGATTATGTAGCCAGTTCGGTCCAGAGGGCGGTTGTGCTGAAGTCTGAAGTCTACGTAATGTTGATGCTAGAATGGCCAGCCTGAGGTTACCCTCTCAAGAAAGATCAGATTTCCCCTAAGAAGAATTTGTTTGATAATTGGGCTAAGGTAAATGTACTATTCACATTTGTGCGGTACCAGTGATGACTTGTCTTTAGCGATATAATTTAATGGTCATAATATTGCTCATTTTTAGTGATGCTTCAAAGGTCTCACATCCACTGGACTTCTATAGTTGGTCAACATCGAAATGAACAGGCATCAGATCTTAAACCTTAAAAATTATGGTATGATTATGATTCTAAATGCCTCATATTAATTTCTAATTGTTTTTTATAGATTCATCTTTTTTTCTCCTAAAGATAGAGATAATATGTTAGTTTTCTGCATTCTCCAAAGTGCCCATCGTAGTCTTGGACAAGTAGTGATAAGTTAGTAAATAATCTTAAAGCTGACCAATAAGATATTCACTTACCTCATGAGGGATGGCGAACATATCTGGGTAACAATGAAGTTAATATGCAATCGGCCCCTCCCCCCATCACATATTTCGATTGTACTTAGTTCAAGGGCTTTGATTAAAATTTAAGAGCCAAGGTATATGGAGGATGGTACTGCTTATTTTTTGTGAAAATTACTAGCAACCATTCCATGAAGAGCAAAGGATCTTTCCCGATAATATTCTACCGTTGGCCCTTATTAAATTCCAGAAGATTGCAGCTGCACGGGGCCTCAGAAATCATTTTTTCAGTGCCTCATTTGGCAGCTGGGGAGACTGCCAAATTTAGTAAGGGACTCACCAATGTCCTAGGCCGTTGAACGGGAGAGGATCCGTCTGGCGGAGCGGAGTCCCTAGGCACAGATGACTGACTCCACCCTGGACAATCCAGTGACAATGGGCTGGGCACAGTACAAAGGGCTGGCATTACCTACCTCTAACAGGACAGAAACAAGAACACCTCTGTCCCAACTCAGCTTCCATCCAGCACTGGGGAGCTGGGTGAGGCAGAAGCTTGGGATTTCTTAAGCTAACATTTTCCCTCTCCTGGCTCACATCTTCATCTCATCCACATGTTCTCTTGGAGACGGGCACTGCAAGTACACCCCCAAACTCTTCTGTGTCCACATTTAGACCGGTAGCTTTTACACATGACATTTGAGTACTGGCAGCCTTTGCTTCTGGTGCTGCGAAAGGTGAGCCTGTCTAGCTGTGAGGAGGGGACCCGGAGGTAGCCCTGAAAGCATCTGGTGAGTCCACGGGAAGGTTAGGGTTGATGAGAAGCATATTACTGACATTTCAGAGTCTTAACTCTAACCCAGGAGTCTTGCTTCCCCAGACACCTGTAACCCCTTTTGAAATCGGTTCCATTTATCTTTTCGCTCGCTCTCTTACTTGGAGAGACATCACACCCTCTCCCCCATGCCTTTCTCTCTGGTCTGGCTCTGCGACGGAGGAAGCAGAGGCCAGCTGCGAGCAGGGCCCCCTGTGTCTCATAGGAATAACATGAGTGTCAGTTATTCCTATGAGAGAAGCAGCAAGCCTTCAAGCCACACGTGGGCGCCGCCGCCAACATAGCTGGAGGTGGGCATCCACACGAGGCCTGGGCTTCCCCATTTCTTGGCAGTGCAGATGCTGTGATTTTTTTTTTTCAGAAGGCTTTTTTTTTTTTTTTAGGTGCTACCTGTCAGGTGAAGGGGTTGAGAACCTGGGGCATCTAGATTCCCACTTACCAGATGGAGCTGAGCTAACAAGGAAGGTGGGGAGAAATCAATTGCTAGGTGGACTCCAGTCAGTCGTTTGGCGAGGGTGTGAGGCAAACATAGTCCTTGGACTGGGCTGGGAGGGAAGGTCGGCTGAGGGGTGCAGAGGCCCTTACAGTGTGGATGAGGGAGCAGATCCTCATCATGTCACCGGCTTGGTTACACTGTCCGTGGAATTGCACCCCCTTAGTAGGTGTGGGGACTCAGGCTCTTTCTCACTGCCACACAGGGTTCTTTCATGTTTGGGGCCCATGGCTGTGTGGGGTCTTTCAGAGCTTTGAACAATCTGAGCTAAATCTGGACAGGCGTGAGGGCAAGAGAGTTAGACCGTCTATGAATAGTGGCTCACACGAGACCTTTTCCAAAATCTCGGAGATATTTGGCCTTTCCTCTCACTGGCTGTGTGAACTTTGGGGAGTTACTTCATCCCTTTTGTACCTCAGTTTTCTCATTTGAATGTGGAGATTAAATTTATATCGACTTTATAGGGTTGTTAAGTCATCTCAATGAGATAATATATGCAAAAAGTTTGGAATAGTGCTTGGTACACCATGAGATCTCAATAAAAGTCTGTGATTGTTTTTATCATTATTGGTGTGAGAGTGGTGTGTGTGTGTGTGTGTGTGTGTGTGGTTGTGGTTGTGATAACCAGTACCAAAGATGTGCCCTGTCACTACATGAAGAGTAAAGTCGTAATGTTTTGGAAAGACAGAATGGAAGGAGAGAAACTGACCCTTTGCTCTAGGATCCTCCATCGTGATGGGAGAAGAAGGTAGGATTGATCATGTTGAAAGAAAATATTCTAAGAATTACAAACTCACATTGCAGCTCAACCCTAATCCCACGTCATAATTAAACCATTGGCCTAAGTTGTCCATCATCAAGTACACACAGAGCTTTCACAGGGTATGGAACTGTGGGCCTGGAACATTCATTCGCCAATTCATTCATTCATTTAGCATATTTTTATTGAATATCCACTATGTGCCAGACACTAGGATAGGGCACTGACCAAGCCACCCAAAATCCTTGCCCTCAGAGAATTTAGATTCTAATTGACAGACGATAAACACGTAAACAATTATATAACATATTGTCATGTGGTAAGTATATGCAATAATGCAGGGTGAAGGGATAAGTATTACACTAGCATGAGATGGTCTGGGAAAGTGTTTCAGAGGAGGCGATATCTGAATAGAAACTTGAATGAGTGGGGTGAGGATGTTGGAGGCAGAGGGAATAGGAGGTACCCAGACCCTGATTTATAACTGAATGAAGAAGGCAAAGGACTCAGATATTCGAGAGCCAGGAGCCAGGAAATAGGCAGGGTGAGAACTTTAGATTTTTACCCTGAGTTGTGCTGGAAAGACATTCGAGGACTCAGGTTGGAGAGAGTGAGGCATGACAGGACTTATGCTTTAGAAAGATGGCGGTGACTGCTGTACAGAGAACAGATTATGAGGGGTCTGAGGGAGCAGGTGATGGAGCGATCGAAGGTGATGGAGCGATCGAAGGTGATGGAGCGGTCGTGCATGATAGCAGACTGAGAAGGGAAGGTTACAGGGGGAGAATTCTAGAGGAAAAGAGTGAGACCGACCTGAGCCTCCTTTATATTTCTCAGCCTTGTCCCCGTTGCGCTTCCCCTTCTGCTCTGGGCCATCTCAGGATTTGCATCAGTGAGGAAGGTTAGGGGCTGAGTGTGTTGCACCGGAAGGGGACCATGTGGAGACACAAACACCTGTCCCAGGGGTGGAAGGTTGTGGGGGGTTGTCAGAGTCTCTCCATTCCCACTATGCATGTGGCTGACTGCATAGCTTAAATATAAGGCAACCCTCTGGAATAATTTGCTTTCGCCCCAAAATGTGTCCTGGGATTCACATTTCCAAAAGAAGGGGTGAGGCGTGACTCCTCTCACCTCAGCACTGATGATGACACCTGCCCCGTCGCACTGGGCTGTGGAAACATCAAGGCTCCTCTCTCGGAACACGCTCCCCACGGACGTCTGTGGGCCTTCTCTAGTCAGAAACTTGGTTTCCTGTATCTAGCTGGCCACAGTAAAGCATGGGAGGGAGGTGGCCTGGGCGCAATGACAAATTTCTAGGAGGCTGTCTGACAAAATCCAGGTCCCCAGCCTTAGTGGAGTGACCCATATAGTCCTTGCTGACACAGTCACTCGGTCATTTCACACCTCACCGGGGGCCTCTGCCAAATTCTGAAGCGGGAGCGAGAGAGAGATCGGTCCCACCGCAGCCTGGAGGCGCCTGCGCAGCTCCGCTCGCTCTGCTTTATTCCGACATTCGACATTCGTTCTTGTTCTTCGCTTCCCCCCGGGAGACCAGGGGAAGCAGTCAGGGCAAGTCTTTTGCAGGAAGAGGGCGGAGACCCCTCCGCCCAGACACAGACCTGTCGGAGGCACCCTGGGGTCCCCCATGCACTTGCTGCAGTGCCTAGAGAATGAGGGGCGTTAGGAGGAATCGGGGCGCGCCTGGGCATAGTGTCACCCCCTTGCCCACAGCCGTGCTGTCGGCTGTTGATTTTTTTGTGCCATTCACGTCGATTTAAAACCAGTTCTCAAGAAGCCCCTCGTGGCATCTCCACCAATGGCCTTCCTTTCCTACCTGAATCAGTGACTGTCAATTAGAGCACAAACTCCTCTTTGTCCAGACAGTTGCTTATCTACCAGCGGCCCCACACCAAGGCAGCTAAATGAGTATGAATGCATCACTTCTTTAAAAAATGATTTAAATTTATCAAATCCTATTTATATCTCTTTTATATCCCAATTCTCTATAAATTTAATGACTCTAAATGATAAGGTATTAGCTATGATAATTTGTCCCTTGAGTAACACAGGGCTTGGCTGTATTTCACTATTAATGACAACAGCAGCAGTAACGCTAACAATTACTAACCTTACTGAGTGCTTTATATGTGCCAGCACCTTACACGTATTATCTCATTTAACGCTCACAAAACCCCTCGCAGGTAGATACCATCTTCCCTTGCATTTACGCACAGTCCGTGGTGGGACTGATCTCTCTCTCTCCCTCTCTCTCTCCTCCTCTATCTCTATCTCTCTCTATCACTATCCCTCGCTTTCTCTTTAGAATTTGATGTTCTGAAAGTTTAAGGCAATTAATCGAGGTCACACAGCATTTCAGAGGCCTCCGCTGCCCACCTGAGGTTCTCTTACTCCGGTGTTTCTTAGCATGTGATCTTTGAACCACTGAACCCAGAAAAAACCCGGAGACTTTGTGAAACTTTGGGTTCCTCTCAGACCTAGAGAATTAGAACTGTTGGGAGTGCAGACCTGGACTCTGTATTTTAAAGCACGTTCCCCAGGAGACATCGAATTTTGAGAATCCCTATCTCTGGCTTTTGAGATGTTTGAAACACACTCCGTGATGTCAGTGGCCAAGGCGTTGGAAGTTGGGAAGGGGGCGTGTGGTTAACTCCGGGGCTGAAGCGGCCTCCTCCCTGAGGAGCAGTGGGGGAAAACCAGAGGCAGAAGACCTGTGTTTTCATCCTGGGTTGAGCTTCTGTGATTCGTTTCATCTCTCTTGGCCTCCATCGCCTCATTGGTAAACCAGAAGTGAGACTTTTCTTTTCCAGGTGTTTGTGAGGATCTAGCAAGAAAATGGGCCAAAAGTAGAATAAGATGTGAAAAGGAGTAAGCGCCCTACAAATGTCTGTGACATTAATCATGGGTTTGCCTGGGGGAGGGGGAGGTGGCCAGGGTCCAGCGCATACTTTGGCACTTTGTGTGAGTACCAAGAAGGGAAGAGGGGTGAACCTGAACCCTCCCAGGCACTGGATATCTTGGGAGTCTGTCCAACCTTCTTGTTGGGGCAGTGGGGGGAGGGGGGCAGTCATTTCCTCTGCAATTCAAAGAAAATCACTCCTCGTAAGCCAAGGGGGCACCCTTTTATCTGGAGTCGGCCCTCACCTACCAAGCTGTTTCACATAGGGCAGGAGTGAGCTTTCTGCCTCAGTGGCCTCTGTCTGTTCAGGGAAGATGGAAGCGCCTGGCTGCCCATCTGCAGGCCCCGTCTCCTTAAGCCAGAATTACTGAACGACCTCTGTGTGCCAGGAATATTACCATTTATTGCATCCTCGCAGTAGTGCTACGAAATCTATTCTTCAATCAGACCCATTTTATAGATAAGGCTCACTCGGGGAGTTTAAGTAATCTGCCCAAGCCAGAAAGTGGTGGAACCCCAGGACCTGCACTCACCCTCCACACCACACTCCACACTCCGGGAAAGGACCTTAGGGAGCTGTGTGTTAGGCGGTGAGCTGTTCTGAGGCCCCTAAAGGACCGTCTGTACTTGAAAGCAGCCTCTCCCTTTCCGGGCCCTGCTACAATGTGGCCTAAGTTATTCAATTAGAGAGGGAAATAATTGGCAGTGGAGAACGCCTCTAGCAGTGGTAATTACCTCCAGCGCCTTGTTGGAATAGTCAAGCTACATTTCAGTTTATGCTGTAAAACCTTAATTATAATATAAACAGCTGCCCTTCAGCCCTGTGGGGCAGCCCGCCCCCGCCTCCCTTCTCTGGCCTCCGCAAGGTGCCTCCCTCAGGAGTGGACAGGGAGGTCCAGGAGCCAGAAGGGGCTTTGGGGAGGAGGGCAGCTAACAACTGGGTGTGCTGTGGGGTTTGGGAGATGAAGCTACAGAGAGTCCTGTCAGCACCTCGTCTTCAGAGGAGGAAGCGAAAGGCAGCTTCCCCATCTTGGTACCAGTCACCCAGCCTAGAGCCATTTGGTTTGGATGGGGTGTAGTAGGATGTGGTATAGTTTCAGGGTAATGCCTCTTTTCATCGCCTCCCCTGTGAGGAAGAGCAGAGTCTTTCCTTCTGGATTCAGGCTCCATGGCCATTTACGGGGCCATGTCCAGGGCCCAGCGCTCTCGAGGTACAGCGCTAGGATGGTCGTAAGCAATTCCCCATCTACACTTCACAGCACTTGTGCACAAGCCGAATTAACACCCCCATTTGGCTGTTGAGGAAAATGAGTCTTTGAAATTTAATCAGAGATAAGGCTCGAAATGCAAATGACCCTGAGAGACTTAAGAACAGGTAAGCTGATGGAAATGAGGTATTTTTGTTCAAGCAAGGGGAGGCAGAAGTGGGGGTGGTCACCACCGAGCATCTGAGAGGGCCCAGGAGCAGGGTATTAATGATGTGAGGAGGACATGGAAACAAGAGGGGCTGAAGATGGCACTTTGCTGGGTTCTGGGGTGTGACGGACCCTGGTGCCCACAAGGGGACTATCGGGTTTAGAACCTGAAAGGATAAGAGTCAGTCGGTATGGTGACGTGGGGCAACCTAATGGCCGGGGCTCCCTCCCCTCTTCGTGGTCTGGATTGGACAAGGTGAGCTTCTCGGTGGTCTTCAAAGTAGAGCGAGCAAGACCATTTCCTAAAGAGAGGGGATGATTATTTGAACTTCTATTTCTTATTGTTTTTTCTTTCTAATTTCTGATTTCTAAACATTTTATAATGGGCATCTGTATGATAGGACATTTATTTAATTTATACATGAGTAAATCTCTCCTTTAATCCTGCAGAAGCAAGGCAAAGTGGTGTCCAGAGCATGGATGCCAGAGCCGGACTACCTGGATTAATTCCCTGCTCGGTCATCTGCTTACTGCGTGACTTGGGGTCAGTTACTCAGCCTTTCTGTGCCTCGCTGTCTTTATTTGTGGAATGGAGCTCACAGTCTGTAGTCTGCATCGTAGGGTAGTTGCGACGATGACATCAGTTAATGCATGTGAGGTGCTTCTAACAGTGCTTGACCCTGAGGAACCCTTTAGCAAATGGTGGGATAAAGAAAGATAAGGAGATAGAGGCTCAGGGAGGTGAGTGGCTGATTCCAAAGCTGGTGTATTGGGACCCATGATGGAAACTCTCCTAAGTCCTTACCAGCAGCCAGGTGGGACAGGGAAGATGTATCGCCTCCTGCTTCTACGATTCTATGACTCTCACCTCCTATCTGCGCCCACCCTTTCTGTTTCCTCAGCCAGCTCAGGGGAGGACGATAGAGCATCTTCCTCTTAGTCGGAAGAAGCCTTGCCCGTTGGCCCTCGCCGCCGCCAACACCAACAGGTGTGTTGGTCCATCTTTCCAGGGCCTTTGAGAGCTCACCTCAATCTCTCAGGGTGTCTTTGCTCCAAGGAGGGATTCTAGAGCCTCTGGAACCATAGTCAAGACAAGCAGGAGTGATGCAGAAAGGAAGGTGCTGAAAGGACTCAGGTAGCACAGGGTGTGAATCTGCTGATCACGCTACAGATGTCGGGGGGGGGCGGGGGGGGGGGGGAAGGACTGGGCCAGAGCTCACGTTAGAGCTCCTTTTTTTCTGGGTTCCTTGTCAAGGGAATATGACACTCACATGTTCTAATTCTGTATTAAATCCAGAAGCAAGATGTTCTTGCTGTAAAACCTTGATCCCTTTGGGAGGTTTTATCGATTTAATAAGCATCTCAGATTGCTCTAACCCCAGCTTCCTGCCCTGACGGCAGCTGCTGGGTGAGTTTGAGATTCATCCATCTGTAAAGAGCTTCAGTTCTTGGACTTCAAGGTGGGGAAAGAAGTGATCACCATGGAGACAGCAGGAAACTGTGGTGAGCGGGAGAATTCTTTGCTGTAGACTTATAGGAACAAACTTGATGGTCGCAGGCACTTGAACTCTCCCCCGCCCCCAGGATAGGCATCCCTGCTCCCAGCCCCATCTATGACTTCGTCTCCCATGAGCACTACAGAACAGATTCCCTGCCCCCACCTCTGAAGAACATAGCTTTGGGGTGTTTTCTAAAGGATTTGTGTAAGTACTTAACAGTCAGAAGCTAACAGCAACTAAAATTTCCAAATAAAGAGAAACTTACAATGTTTTAGGACACTTTAAACAATGCACTTGAAACAAGAAGCTTGCACTAAGATTTAAATTAAAGTCCTTGTGTGGCTTTTTGTATTTTTATTTCACGTTACCCTGACTACAAACAACTTTATCGTCTCCATTCACTGCCAGCGAGTCCTTCTTTAATGAAGAGTCGAAAGACAAAGGCCATGGCTACTCAAGGTGGGTAACTCTTCATCTTGTCCCATATCTCTTGGTGGATGAAAGGACCAGCAAAGCTACTCTGGAAACAATTAAAATGTACTTTCAGAAATCCTCCGCCAATAAAAAGTTGCTTACGGAGTTGTAAAGCCTCTCTCTGTGTCAGTTTTCTTAACCTCCTAATCTCAACTGTCCAATTCCGCATTTACAAGCCCTTGGGGACTGCTGTAATAAGTAAATTAAGAGGAATGGACACATACACGAGACTGGTAGTGAGGAAGGGGCTGCTTATGAGGTCTGTCATAGAATGAGTCCCTAAAGTAGAAAGAATAGTTCCCTCAAGACTTGTCCTAGGGACTGCCTTTCACAGGCTGGTTCATATTTATAAACCAATTTGGAAATAAATCTCTTTAACACACTCAAGGAACTCCAAGAGGTGTGTCCCGTGGGAACCAATCTTCCTCAAGAAACTGTCTCAAGAAAGGTTTTAGAAGCAGCATTGTCAATTTTGGAATTTCCACCTTCAGGAAACACACACACACACACACACACACACACACACATCGCCAGTGATAGACTGGAGTTTAAGAAACTGCCAAATTGAATCCAGACACCTAAGAAAATCTTCGTATGCCTGCTTAAAGAGATGGCATTGGAAAGAAACAGATATTTGTTATACAAGTCTGGAGCTCAATAATGGTCCATCTGACCTGAGATTTATTTGGACAGCAGATACGCTTTTCATCCACTACAGTTTCTTCCCGCAGGGCCGAGAAAGAGGACGTGCGATCATGAAATTCTGAGCTTTTCTCTCCTTCCTTCCCTCCCTCCCTCCTTCCTTTCCTTCCTTCCTCTCTCCCTCTTCCTCTCCCTCCCTCCCTCTGTCTCTGTCTCTGGCTTGTCTCTGTCTCTCTCTCTGTCTCTCTCTCCCTCTCTCTCTTCGTCTCTCCTCACTGTCTCTCACAATGTCTCTCTGTTTCTCTGTCTCTCTGTCTCCTCTGTCTCTCTGTCTCTCTGTCTGTCTTTTTAATGCTCTCTCTCTCTCTCTCTCTCTCCTCTCTCTCTCTCTCTCTCTGGTAAAAAGGGCCTCCCACAAAAGTTCAAATGCAGCTTTAGGACACGGCCTCTTTGGGTTATTTCCTTTTTGGGTGGGAGCTTACACAACCTCATCTCAAAAAATAGAGATGTTTTTAATCACATATTTTTATTAAGATATAATTAACGTACAATAAGACTATTGTTTCGAGTCATTAGTTAACTAAGATTAAATCAAAGAACACATGTGAGGGTGCCTCCATACAATGCTCAATGTTGAATGAATTTTAAATATGACATAATCGTCGATGCCACTGTTTTAATTTAAAAACCCTCAGTAGCCCCTCTTTTCCTATAGAACAGTTTAAAATCTAAAGCTCAAAAATTTAAGGCTCCTAATAATTCAACCCCACTCTCCTTTCTAGTCTTATTTGCTGCTACCATCTCTTACACACATTGCTGCTCAGATAAAACCAGATAACTGAGACCTTTCGTGTCTCTCAAATTTCCACATGCTGCCCCATTTCTGCTCATTAAGGCCCTGCCCATCATTCAAGGTCAGAAGCCAGCTCTTCCACAGCGCCCTCCTGGTCATTCCAGCCGGTACTCATTTCCTTTCCAATGGCCCGTCTTATTACGCTGTATTGCTTCTTAGGTATTTCCCACATTCTTTTCTGTGTGTGCTAACTACTTATCACGACTAATGATATATTTTCCTTATATTCAATATATTTCCTATATTTTTGATAAACATTTATTAAGCATCTATAATATATGGGCAGCGAGCTGGGCATGGGGAGGGCCTGGGCAGAGGTACAGAGATGAATGACATGTGTTTGCTCTGGAAATACTCGCAGCCCGGTGGGGAAACTTGGAGTCATGAGCTCCACCATGTTTACACACTGCTGTATCTCTAGGAGTGTCTAAAATGTCCCGTGCATACAGATGCTAATAAACTCAAAGAGCGTTAAAGGTTAAAAAAAATATATCAGAATGTCAAATGAAATTATTTCATCTAGCTAGCAAAAGAGGAAATTCAGGCTCAAGCTGGTTAAATAACATTTCCAAGATCACCAACTACTCCAGAGTTACAAGAAGGACGCTATAAAATAGCACAGACCACACTGGGAAGAGGCCAGCTGGGAAGATCAAACATAGGGACTGTTTTTTTGTTGTTTTATTATTTATTTGTTTGTTTGCTGTTTTCTCTAAAACCAAGAGTTGCTCTTGATCACAAGAAGTTTATGGTTGCCATGGAAATAAATACCATTTTCTATAAGGTGCCACTCCTTGGCCTCAGCAGAATCTGGCTTTGAATTCTACATCAATCACTTAACAGCTGGATGCCCTGGGATGAAAGACTTAATATTTCTGACTGTCATTTTCATTGTCTATAAAATGAGAATGCTAATATTTATTTCATAGAATCATTATGAGGATTACACGAATATCAAATTAAATTAATATATGAAAAGAAAATGAGTCCAGATTCTGAACTCTGGTAAGTGTTGGTAGCAGTGGTGACGGTGAGTGGGAGTAGATATTATAGTTCAAATACACATGCAAGTTGGAATGAATTTTCCGTGAATGATGCTTGTATCCTGAAGCAGTCATTTATTAACTTAATTCCCTAGTGATTTGGGAAGTGTCTGTGTTTTTAGCTTCCGGAGTTTCCACTTCCATATTTATCAGCCAACCCTTTATAGCACTTTGGTATGTCAAAAAGAAACTTATTTCATCATAGTTCTCTGGATCTTTTATTTTCTATTTAACCATGCCCCGTGTCTTCAAACCCAGGTGACCCATTGCAGGGCCAAGCACGCAGTAAGGAATGAGAGTGATGCTCTTATAATATGAATAATTTTGACACCTCCCACTCCATCCTACCTAACGCATCTTTTTCTACATCCTCCTGGTATCCCCAGAAACTAGTCTTCCTCTCTGGATTACTGACATCTTCTCACTAATCCCTCAAGGTGAACTTTCATTATTGCTTTGCTAATTCAGGCCCCTCTCCTTCTCAGCCATGCATCATACTCATTCTGGGCCTCAGTTAACTGCTCCAGGAAGCAACTTGCCTAATTTTATCTCATCTTGATCCTTAAGCTGCCAGGCAGTCCACATTTTGTCAGTTCCAACTATAAGAGATCAAATGGTGAGGGAAGTAGATATAAGTGTTGGCATTCATGGAAGAGAGGAGAGAAGCTGGTTGCGGTATATTTACATCCATCTCACACCAATACTCATAATGCAACTATATTCTAGACAAGCTAGAAGCTAAAACTCAAAACTATACTCAACTTTACTTTCATTAAGGGAGATAGAAAAGACAAGGGAATATACTGGTAATCATAATTAGCTAAAAAAAATTACTTCTGCAGAATGTGATAGGGCGACAGGAAATTCAGACCCATCTTGTTTTTCCTCTCTATGTACAGCATCACTGCACCATGATCTCTGATACGCAGATTGCTATCTTATTATCGAAAGATTCTCCAGGTGCCTGCTTTCTGAATCATCGAAAAACAAAAAGCACAAAAGGTTATATTGCAATGAGCACACTTTTCATATTGAAAATATTGTATTTATCTCTAGTTCCTTGATAATCAGTTATTTATGAAGGCGTATATGCTAAACTTTAGCCAACTAGAATATTCACTTGACCAGAATACTTGCATAATTCGAAGGAGTAAGAGTTTATTGAGCATCTATTCTATGTGAGCTTTTTGATGGACACTCTGGAGTAGCAATTCTTAATGTTAGTATTTCTTAGACTTCTCTCAGGAAATAGTTAATCCAAGGGTGGATTTCTGACTCCAAAAAAAATCACTCCAAAGGTGATTTAGTTTTTCTTGTTGTTTTGTTTTATTTTGTTAGAGGGGAACCTTGCTCAGACCCGAGAATAGTAGACTCAGTCTCTCCCCGCCCCCCACCATGAAAATTCCTTTTCTCGTTTCTTTCCTCCACCACTTTAATTCTTTCCTTCCTACTCTTTCAGTTGTATGCTCCAAATTCTTCACTCGGCTTGTTCCCTATCTTTGCTTCTCTCATTCCCTCTCAGTTCCTTTCCTCTGCCCTTGGCTGCTAACCTGCTCTGTCATTCACAATGGAGCAGCTGGTGTCGGCTGGCAGAAGCGATTCCTTGGTTTTAGACAGCCCCGGAACAAGGCAATGACTTTGGTCTCTGGGCTCCTCAATAGACTGTACAACAAAGCTGTGGTGAAAGAAGGTGTCTTCTAAGAAGTTCACATTACGGCCCATAGCAAAAGAAAATGGTGATATTGTTACAGCTGCCAGTTTCTTCCCATTGTCTTCCTTGTCAAAAACATGCCCCCTCCAAAGGGATGGGATGCGTTTCAGTACAATTTGAGAATGTTCAGTAACCCAATATTATCTTCATTTCCCTCCTTGTTTCATGTTACTTTCTGATCCTTGAGTTCTCCCAAGTTCACAGCGGCCCATGACATTACGGTGACTCGCTAACTTTCCCATTATGCTTACAGTCAATGGGAGAACAATAGATTGTGTTATTCTGTATTTCGCTTCCCTGTCACTCAGTGTTTTATCTCCGTTGATACCCCGGTACCAGACACAGAAACCAAAGTAGGTTGTCTTGTCTTCAGCGAATCTTGAATGCCTTTTGTTCAGAGAGGCGTTTTGTATTCATCAGTCAACTGAGGACTCATCCTGAAGAAGCCCTCAGTCAGCATCCAGCCCCAAGAGAAAAAGGGAGACTCAGGCTGTGAAATATTCATAGCAAAAGGTACCTCGGTCGTGTTCACCTTTTGGCCCCTTGAGCCAGGAAAGATCACCAACAGCCACCTGCAAATCTTGTGGACGTGAACTATTTCTGGATGAAATAATATGCCATGTCTCATATCCACTTTTGTGTTAAACCTATCCACACAGGCCCATTTATCTTCCTACTCGATCTGCCAACACGGCTGTGTCAAGCAGTATTAATAAAAGTCCAAAGGTGAAATGATAGTGATCAAAGTTTAACCCGATGTCTTCCCCTTCGTCTTCAAAGAAATAGATAGCCTTTCTCCCCTTCTCATACACAGCCTCTTTAAAAGCCTCTCTCCTGTACTTAGAGACAGTACTGAGGCCAAATTAAATGGCATGTTGTTTATGTTTCTGAAGAATAAGATCTTACCAGATCAATAAGCTCATGTCCAAACAGAAAGTAACTGAAGAATATAATGGCTGTTAATTGGATGCAATAGGTTGATGACTCTTAGGTGTCGAATTCAACCAGAAAACAGTCAGCAGAATCCTTAGCGATGCACAGAGACAGAGTGAAAGAGGAGGAAGCGGGGAGGGAGACATAAAATCTTTCAATGAGATTTACTCCCTCAGAGTTCTTGATAAAATAAGAACGAAACACTCAAGATTCCAGGGAAGCTCTGACTTTATGTGGCTCTAGCTTTCACTGGCAAGGACCTAATTCCGTGATAAAGAATATAAGCGGGTGACAGCAAGGGAAAAATAGTCGGTGAACGAACCTCATGCTCATCATGGCTAATGTACGCCCACTTTATTTAGTGCCTCTTATAGGTCAGATACTGCACTAGGCATTCACCATGCAAACACAGGAGGATGAAAACAAAGTCCAAAAAACCTCTTCGCAGATTTAACTTTAGTGTGCGCTTTATCAAATACACTCTCAAGACACTCTCTGGACTATGATCATCCAAAGCGGACTCTGGCCAAGTCTATGTTCCGCAAGAGAAGTCTAAGAAAGGATTTGTCACAACTTCCTAATACCTTTGAAAATGTGAAGAATCGAGATGAAGAGTGACAAGGAGAACCCAACTCAAACAATATTTTGGATAGGTCCTAGCTGCTGCCTTGAACACTATGTGAAGAAGAATTCTGAGATTGTGTCCAGACTCAGAAGGGAAAAATGTGTATATATATATTTATATACTGAAATAGCAACCTCTGCCAAGAATATAGGTGGAAGAGTTGGTAGGCTTTTGTCATTCTGAACTTATACCTAAGTGTTCTTGATTTGCAAATCTGTTTAAATCTCAGAACGCAAGAAAGGCTGCAAATGATTCCAAAGCAGTTGACTTTATTGGGAAATGTCGATGCTAATTTCATATTAGGCACCTAGAGCTCTCTGGAGAGAAGCCCTCTGCCAATCTAATGAATAAATAAAACACAAATAAAGCTTCTCGTTCAAGCCTGGGTGCCCCAGGGAGAGAGTCTCTTGGAATTCAGTAATGAAGATGCCTGGAACTCTGTGCTGGACCCATCGGGGAGACCAGACTGCATCGGTGCCCAGACTCCCAGTGCCTATCAGCTGCAAATCTGGCCCCAAAGAAAGCAAATAATTAAGCAGGTCATTAGGAGGCCTATAAAAGTAGGGATATGCAGCTACACCCTGCCGTTAACTTCAAAAGGTGACCAAAAGGCAGAGATTCTTTGTAGCAAAGGAAATAGCAATGGAAAAAATGAAGTCTCATGACACCCAACATCTACTCAAGTTGGAGTTTATTCCACAAAAATCTGCTCCAGCCCAAGCAGGCCAAGTGTCTTCCCCATATGCTTGGTCTGCGCTCTCAGAATCTATCCAGGGGTAGGCCATCACTGAGGTCTGCTCTGCCCCATTACATAGCAGGGCCTGGGGGTGGACAGGGTTCTCCTCAGGAGGCCAGCAGACCTGGGGGTCCCAGAGCTCGCCCTTTGGCCTTAGCTGAGGCAAAGCTGCGATATGCCTCTCCATTTCCTTCCCTCCCTCTACATGCCCTGTGACCTCAAGTTGCCCAGGGTCTTTTTTGGGCAGGGGAGGAGAATCGATTAAACTCATATTCAAATATAAATAGCCCAAATATCCTTATCTCAATTTATTTGAAATTCCAACAGTTTTCCAGAAGGAGGACAATATTTAATGGTGCAATTTTAGGCCTCTTTGGCCCCAATGTGGGGATAATGTTATAGACTCTTAGATGGCTATTTTTTCTTGATCCTAAATCATATTTTCCACACAAGTAGAGAGAAAGCCATTTCGATCCACCTGATGTACTGCAGAGCCACAGTTCCAGGTGACTGCCAGATTTTTGGGGCTTCTCTGTTATAAGCTGGGGGTCCCAGGTCCCTGGACCTTAGATGGGAACCTAACAATGGCCTGTTAGGAACAGGGCCACACAGCCTAAGGTGAGAGGTGAGCTAGAGAAGCTTCATCTGTATTCACAGCCGCTCCCAGTGCGAGCTAGCATCACCCGCCTCAGCTCCACCTCAGATCATCAGGCATTAGACTCACATGAGAGCATTGATCTCTGGTGCCAAAAAATTCGGGGACCACTGGGAGTTTATAACAGACTCTCGGGGTTGCGCTAGAGAATATTGGTCCCAACGCATCTTCCAATCCCTCCCAATACTAATCTGACCTCAACTAGTTTGGAGACAGTGAAAAACAAGTTAGAAATGCAAATAATGGAGAATTAATTTGGCTGGGGTAAGGCTACTCTAAGTGTTCATTTGGGAAAGTAGTCAGAATATTTTCATTAATTCTTCCTTCCCCTCTGTCCACCCTCCCTCCATCAACTGGAAATAACATTTCATTGGGTACAGTTTTTCATTTTTAGAAGACCTGTGTTCTTTTACTAAATTAATTTATCTAGTCGAGCCCTGATGTGATATAATTTTGAAGAAGGACATCACTGAGTCGGTGTAATTATTTCTTAATATTTAAAAGCTCCCTTGGTTAATGTGTTTTCGGGAACAAGCTGTTAAATCATTAGGGATGGTGTTTTGCGGCCTTTTCTAAGCAGCAGCTAATGCTGACTTGAGCTGTTGGGCTCCCAGACCACACCAGCCTAAACTCCCCATTAGCACACTGGTAATGGGCTGGTCATTGCCTGACAGGGCTGATTACTAGAACTATACTTGATGGATGTGGTTATAACTGAAACTTTTTATATAAAAAGGAAAACTAAGGAAAGTTGCCTTGTTAAACTTTATGGTGCACTCTAGTTGTTGAGGGAAGGAGAGGAAACTTCTAGAAGCTGGAATCCACAGATGAGTTAAGGGTTCCTTCAGATCTGCTCAGTTGTTGGAAAGAAATAAATGGCAGAGTGAGAGCAGTGTGAGATAGAAGAGGATAAAAATCATTCCATTTGGGCTCCAGAGAAGAGAACCAGGAGAAGAGAATGAAAGACACAGTGAGGGGCCCTTCAGCTCTACTTAAGGATGTCTTTTCTAGTAGATAGAGAGAACTACCAAGGACAGAAGAGGTGCTCCCGCAATACCAGTCCCACATCATCGGTGCTGTTCAAGAAGCGTCGGGAAAAACACAGCTCTTGTAGAAGAAATTTACATATTGAATAGGAATTCGGAGTGGTTTACCTCCAAATTCTTTCCCACACTAACGTCCCCTTAATTATTCTATGATTTAATATGGAAATGGAAAAATAGGAGCCAGGTTGAGCTATGGGCGGAGGGATCGCTAACATGAACACATTATGGTCAAGAATACTAGTGAGGCTGGACAGCTCTGATGATGGGAATGGGGATCACAGCCTCACCGTGCTCTCTGTATGTGGGTCACGTGGATACTGAGAGCAAAGGATAGCTCTCTCCATGGACTAGACTGGGTGAGGAAGGGAGGAGCCACAAACAAGCTGGAAATATAACTATCCTGGTCACAGTGTCATCAGTCTTTCTTAGACACTAAACAATTTCATAGTTTTCATTCTTTCTTTTAACCTGGAAGCAGCAACACGGCTTCAAAAATTTAGTGCCCGTGATGGTGTGAGGTCATTTCAACTTTGATTAAGGTTTTGCTTGTTTAGCATCTCATTTTGAGTAGAACTGGACTAATTTCCTTTTGGAGGGGACGCGGTGGTTTCATGAAATTCACATCAAAAGCTTTCTGAGAGAAGGTGGCAGGCTCAGCTTGGCTACTGCCACCCGAGGCGCTTCTCCGGCCTGGGCCTGGCACGCTGGCAGCCTCGGTCTCCCCTCCCGTGTCCTGAGGAGCTAATGCGAAGTACAGAGGGACTTCTGCTGAGCTGGTTCTCTCTTCATCATCTGGTTTCTCTCCTGAAATTGCTCTCATTTTTTTCATCCTAGTGACATCTTAATGCAGCCCCATCTGCATGGAATGATGTGCTTCTGATATTCTTCCAAGAGGTCCAATCATATCCAAGGGAGAAGGAAGGCCATTTTACTCTTATAGAAATACACACATACTCACACATATGAAGCAAATATTTAAAATTTCAGTTTATCTCCTCTTTCCTTCTTTTCTAAGACTTGATTGTGATTCTGTTTCCTTTTCCATGCAATGTTTTACGTGAAACCTTGACCAATTTATGACTACGTGTAATTATATCAATCTAAGATGATAGATGTTAAAATTAAACATATGTAAATACAGAGAAAGAAAGTAAAGTAAAGAAGGAAAGTAAAAAAGAAAGGCTGAAATACACTAGAAATAGCTCGTTTTGTTGAGGAGCAGGAGATGGCAAGGGCAGGTAGGATTTCAGAGCCCACCACTGTTTGGGACAGTCGTCTCTGAGCTGGGCCTTCAGGAAGAGAATGGCACAAACTGGAGAGGGGTGATGGGTGGTTAAAAGTCAACAGCTAAGGCACCATGTGTAAGAAAGTATGCCCTGAAGACAACTGCCCACTGGATTAGTCATTCAGTTTTCAAACGAGGCCAAGGCGTGTGCCATCCATGAAAATACTACATGCGTCCAACATCTTTTGTGATATTGGTAGCCCCAGTTACTTAATTAGTCGGTGCCGTGCCACAAACTGGGAATTTGAATACAGAATAAGTGAAGGTCCTGTTTCTGCCAATGACGATTTTTTAAGCTATAAAGAACGGCTTGTTATGCCTCTCTCACATATCCTAAGAAACATAAACAAACAAATGAATGGGAGAGACCAGCTGGTGCCAACTGTAGAGGAAACGCTACTAATGGAATTGAGTACACCAGCGAGGGGGCAAGGAACCAGCAAATGAATTTAATTCCATTTAACTGCTGTCACTCTTTACATACTTTTAAATCATCTTCCACTGGAAAGAGTAAATCCAGGAAACCTAGGAGTGCTAAGAAATCCAACCTGCTGTGGCTGCTTTGTGAAACTCAATATAAACGACTTTTCAACTATTTACTGCTGGAGACTGTCTGCACCAGTAAGACCTCTGACGGTATTGAAATTAAAAAATAAACTTGACCTCCTCAGTAGAGACACACCTTTCACTACCTGGGAAAATGTGAACACTCGCCCTTTCTGGCTGGCTGACCTGTATCTCATTTTTATGGTACAGATTTTTGTGCTCGTATGGCTTATTATGTGACACTTTTGGGTGCAAATCTTTATAACGATGATCTAGAAAAACAAGCCATTTCCACAACATTCATAGTAATATGATGCTTTCCCTCAGAACACCTTAAAGATATTTCATTGATTATTATAAAACTTTCTCTTTAAAAACAGGATTGACCCTCAGAAACATAGAATGTTGAAAATGCATGTTGGTCCACTCTGGCCTCTGTCTCCTGTGATGCTTGTGGTGTGGGAGGTGACCCAACCTCTGGTCACTGGTGCAAGCAGCAGTTCACAGCCAGTACTCGTGTTGGAAAGAACTGGGGATATTTAGCCTGGAGAAGAGAGGATTCCCACGAGACACGATCGCTATCTCCGCTTGTGAAAGGAATTGTGGAAGAGGACAGACAAGGGACCTAACTTTTACTGTAACGACAGACGCTCTGCTCAGCATTTTGCCATAACTTATACAGAGCTCACAATGACTTTATGAGGCAGGTCATTTAGATAAGAAAACTAAAAGTCAGAGTCTTAGTAATTGCCCAGCTAGTAATTAGGTGACAAGGCCAGACTGAATTTTATAGGACTAAAAATCCTGACGGCCTTCCACAGCACGTGATTATTCTATATGGTCCCAAGGGTCTATAGGCAGAAATGATAAAGCAGTGGATATTATTCCGCTCAATAGGAGGCGATTCTGAATTTCAGAGTGGTCCAGAAATGGAAGGGTCGAGACCCAGGGTGGAGGGCTGTCTTTCTGGAATCTGCTGTTTGCCGACTCAGCACAGGTCACTGTTTCTCAATGCGTGTTCTATAGAATATTCCGTCTGAGCAATGGCAAAGGTATGGTGGGGGATGGGAGTGGGAAGAAGAAATGGGCTGTGTGGTTGAATAAGTTCACAAAGTGCTAAGTTAAAACATGTCGTTTCCTGGAGAATTTCTCTGAGACCTTCAAACATCAACTGTAATTTGTGAATCTTCTAAATGAGGATGTATTTGACTTTGAACCTCCTTTCTCCTTGAATATCTTCAGGGACTAATGTTCCAAAGAATGAAATAAGAAAATACTGTAGAGCATGTAAAACAAAATACCATATGAGAGTTGGATCAGAGGACCTTCTAACTTTTGTCATTCATTCATTCATTCATTCATTCATTCACTGAACAAGAAAGAATCTCTGAGTATTTACCAAGTGCCGGCCAAGACAAGTAAGATCTCATCTTCTCTCTTCTGAAGCCTGGTCTCCTTCCCCCAATCCCCATTCAGCATCGCTCCCCTCTAGCCACCTGGGCCTCTTTTCCATTCTGAAATCACTCCAGACATTCTCAGGCTTTTGCACGGCTGTTCCGTTTCCCAAAGGCTCCTCTCCCACGTATCTGTGGCTAACCCAGACTCCTCCTGCGAAGCTTTGCGCAGTGTCACTTTCTCAGTCAATCTGCCCTGCCTCTCCTCTCCTCTGGGCATCTCTGATTCCTCTTACTCTATTCTAGTATTTTTTCCATAGTACTTACCATCTTCTAGGATATGGTGTAATTAACTTTGTCTTTTTTGTTGTTGTCTCTCTCCCCCACTAGAATGTAAGCTCCATAATGTCAAGGATCTTAGTCTATTTTGTTCACCAATATATCCCAAGCATATAAAATTGCCTTGTGATATAATAGGTGCTCAATAAATATTGGTTGAATGAATGAGTGGAAAACAGAGTTCTAGTCCTTATGGAGGTGATTCTGTGAACTCCCAAGAAAACAGAAAACTTGTGGGATCCATTATTTGAGAGTCAATATTTTATAGATGATAGATGATAGAGATAGATAGATGATAGATTTCTAAATTTTTGAAATTATTTTTATTCTGTACGTAAATATGTACATACGTGTGTATATATACATATGTTGAGTTGAGTATCAAAATAGTTTTTAAAATTTAGATAATGTTCTACGTAATAGATTTAAAAAATCAAAACGTCGGATACTGGGGACAACTTGTGTGCTTTAGGGGCATCCCTAAACTTTAAATGTGATGTCCTTCCTGCCCAAAGCTTGCTGATATCACCACCAGTGGTCTGGAAGATCCAAGTCTGGTCCTGAAAAGCATTTGTCATCTACTTATATTTTAATATCTGGGTGGTCAAAATCAGGTGTCAGTGACTTCAATCCTAAGAATTTCAGGATGCTACGTACTCAAAGGTTTCCAGTAAATAGATTAAAGTTCATTGTGGCAGGACCGTCATTTATGCCTTTATATGTGGACATGGACACTTAGAGGCTTCTAGATCTGTTCTCCCCAGGCTAAACAATCATATGTCAACCTCTAGGTGTTGAAAGCCCCCTGAGAAGGTGTCTTCAGACACAAGTTAGCCTCTATCCTGACTTTTTACTGGCAGAGCCACTTGCTTATACATTTCAGAAACCTACCATGGTCAGCAGACAAGCAAAAAGAGTGATTTTTTTTTTTTAATGGAATTTTCGTTTAGACCAGTCTGGGTTTTAATACAGAGGTATTTTATTTTCCCTCTTATTTAAGAAGGAGTAAAGCTGAGACTTGAGTTTTAAAATGGCAATCACTTCTTGAACCACCACCTGCAGGATGCTGACCGCCATCCAAACCCAATTCTGCTCGGGCTTCCTGAGACGTGTCCTTCTTAGTTATTGTTCTCGGCTTCTGAGAAGAGAAGGCCAGAGAGGTGAAGGTTTTATTCCAATTCTAGGGCAAAGTCATGAATCATGAGAAACAATAATGTCATGTTATTTTTACTTCCATGTTTATGAAATGGTTATATTTTGTGTTATGAATATATGTGGCAATTAAAATATATATGTACATATATATAAAGTAACAGGCGTTAAGCAAATTAGAATACTTAATATGGGTTTTGAACTTCTGCCAGGAGTAGGCTCCGAAGCCCGTTCTTCCTATTTGCATTGCTGCATTTATCCATTTCCAAACATTAGAAGATCCATCTATCAGATTCTGTGTAAATTCAGCATACAGATAATTTGTAAAAAAGCTTTCTTTCAAAATGTTCTGTGGTTTTTCTAATCTCGTCGCTTTTCTAATTTTCTAATCACATAACCTTGAAGTCGAAAGACACAGCCTGTGATAATCTGTGTACACTGTCTTCATTATTATCACAGACATTTCTGGAAAAAAAAAAAAAAGGAAAACACACACACAAAAACCCTTTCTGCCCCCTACACATTCAAAGCTGCCTTTAAAGTTCTCCTTTAGTCACAGTTCAATCAGATCCACATTAGTCCTACTCATCAGACAGAAAAGTGTTCGTGAGCATAAGGGGGATATTGACTTTAAAAATTTACTGGCGAGGCGTTCAGAGCCTGCAGGAATGTCAAAACTCCAACCTGCATTTTGATGTTTTTGCCTCCGGTTAGTCTTGACTGACATGCTTGGAGCACTTTGGTCTGTGCTCTGGCATCCATTAACTGTCCTTGACTCAATGTTATACGGGCTGTTCTGGGCAGCTCAGTGCCTAATGGTTTCAGTGGATTAGACGCCCCAAGGTGTAAGGAAACTCACGCCCTGTTTTAAGGGATCACATTGGCTATTCTTGGCTTCATTGGGGGTGGGGGGAGCATTGTTTGATCCGAAATAATGAGAGCCTGTTAATTATTATTCTGATAATTGGGCCTCATGTGGGAGCCTGGCAGAGCGCGAGGTGTTTTAAAAGGAAGCAAGTTTCGAAAAGGGAGAAAGAAATGTCAAGGTTGAGGTGTCTTTGAGAAGAGTTTGTTTATATGCAAAGTGTTTTCACCTAAGTGGGGACGTGGGGCTGGATGGAGGAGAGAGAAGGAGGCTGGAGTGAGTTTAGGTCTGTACTTACTTCAGCTACGGTGGATTACAAAATTACTACCTTGGGCAAACCATTCAAAAAGGCTCACCAATCCCACGACTGAACCTGTAATTCCATTTGAAGAGATTGGGAATTGGTTTCTCTTGGAGGAGAGAGAGATCATATAGCAAATAGGGGCCCTGGTTGAATCCCATCTGCTCTCTGGGGAAAACTGTGAACTTTGTTGTTTTTTTATGTGCTGTTGTTTCGCTGTTTTCCCCCATCTATAAAATGACAAACAAGTCCATTAAGGGTGTCGTGTGAAGATGTTGCCTGGTCAGACAGAAGGAGTGACTATCCAGGATACACGAATGTCTGGAGTTTCTGAGGTGGCACGGAGCAGACCTTCATGTGGAAGGAGATGGTGGGGGGTGGAGAGAATTTCCTTGAGTAACTCAGTCCCAAATGAACCTCTAAGATGCTACGAAAATTCTGCTTTTTCAGACTATCCACACCTTAAAAGAACTGCTTTAGCATATTTAACCTGGACTTGGTCTCTTCCTCGGTGAATGCGGTGTTAGAGCATTCGCATTCATTTTTAATTATATTTATGCCACTCGTGTAATTGTGGGAGAGAAAGTTCCAGAACCTATGAGTCCACACGATATCGTCTCTTTCCTGGAATCCAAATCAGAGCCCACAGTGTCTTTATCCGCTTAAAGGGACGGTTAGTTTAAACAAATGTCTCCATTGGAAAGGAGGAGGGAGAGTTTAGGGGAAGGTAAACTTGCATTTGAAGCTTTAACCTAGGTTTTTGTCGGACTCACATATACTTCAGGTAGAGCTGGCCAGCTGAGATGAGAGCTGGCCTGCCTATAGACCAGGTGACAGTGACCGACAGGAAGAGAAGAAATAGAGAGAAGGACCATACTCATTTTGAGTTCCAGTGCTATGTTCACATGACTTTGGTTCTAAATCTCACTCTTCCAATTAAACTGGAGAGACTATCAAAAGTGCATGTTCAAAACGGTTACACAGCCTGGAGTTTTGGACTTGCCTGAGCCTTCTTCATACAGCTCTGTGATTCTCTTTTGTATGTGTGAGTGTTCTTTGAGATGCACCACGGGAGGTAGAGCAGGAGGAAAGGGTGGGAGGGCCAGGGCACAGTGTTGGGGAATTGAAGAGTTAGTGGCCAAAACAGGTGATCTTGCCTGTGATCTCTCAACTGTTCCTAACAGCTTCAATGCATCTCATAGGTTCATCGAAATGACATTGCACTTCACCAGAACATGGCATGCTAAGTGCAGAGTTATTAGAAAGCACAGCCATCTTGGATACTGTGCACAGGGAAGAAGTAAAGTCAGACTTGGTCAACAGGAGACTAGACCTCACTTGACCAGTCATTCATTCGGTGACCTTGAGCTTAACTAACTATTCTTGGTCTGATTCCTCATCCGAGAAATGAGATTACACATCTGCCTTCAAACCTGATAGAGATGTTTCTTATCTTCTCATTACTGAGTGCATCAACCTCCTATTGAAATTCTCATAAGAATATAAGAAATTTCTTCCATTGGAATAGACTAAGGACTCTTTAGAAATAATACCTAGCACAGTGACCTACACGCAAATATTCATTAGATTTAATGTAAATCTAACATTGCTGTTGATGTCTGGAATACGAGTTCGTTAGCAAAGATTATGTGACTTTTTTGCTCAAGATCTTGTCCTTACAGGTAAAGAACTTAAGACTGACTATTCCAACTCCCCTTTAAATAAGATTCTATCGGAGTTTTTAAAACTCTTTTTTATTTTTTTATTTCTTTATATTTTCAGCCTACATCATTTCTTGGATTTCAAGTTCTGGCTTTCATTTAGCCGTTTTCTTTTTATCTGTCCTGGAAAAGCTGCTTCATGCTTCTATGAGGGACAATGAACCATATCTTTCTGGGATTATTAAATAGGTGTGACATTATCCTATCCAGATCCTTGCATTTTATAGGTTTACTATCATGGTACTCCAAGGCCTCGACTTTCCCAACTAAAGGGTCCTAATCTTTTTACTCTGTTTTCATGTAGAAGCCTCTCTCTCTCCTTTGCCTGAAGAAAGCCAATTGCCACTTTTATAAGATGGGTTACCCCCTTAAAATAATTACAGAAACCACCATCTCTCTCTGGAGGCTCACAATTTGCTAAATTAGATGGATGATGTATCATCAAAAGTCGTGGGTCAGAGACACTCCTGGATGAAGATACTGTCTAGAGGAAGGAATAAAGCTTTGTTTATCCCCAGAGCTTTCCTATTCCAAATAGGAAATCTTCCCCAGCTTTACCAGTTTACAGTGATGTCATCTATGTCTTGATATTCACTAAGGCAGATGATTGCCAAGGTCTTTGGTGCCTTTGAACTTGTACAAATAGTTCCACTTCAGTGATGGTGACTCAGAAGCCAATCTTCACAGCTGCTGCTCTGTTCTCCGGATGGCAGGGCATATGTGTTTCATGGATGAACCCTGGATAGTGGCTGTATGGCAAACATATATTCTCTCTCTCTCTCTCTCTCTCTCTCAAAATAGTGATGGCGTGCTTCCTTTCATTTTTAGCTGAGGTTACTTTGACAGCTCTTCTAAACTTAACATTTCCTGTTGCACACAAAATATCTGTAATTCCCTAAGAAAAAGAACTTTGTCTTTGTCAGGCCTCTAATTCATCTCCCTATATCTTGCTCAATAATGATGATGAAGAGACAGTCATAAATATCATCAATTTCAGGCTCTGTTAAAATAAAGATCACTCAACTGATCAAGTGACCATGGGATAAATTATAAGCTGAAATAAATATTTATGAGCAGGCATTTGGTCTGAATAGGAATCCAGGATAAGCCAGTTTGGAATGTGGTTTGTAAACCTGCCCAATCTCCCCCACCTGCCCCTATCATCCATTTGTGGGTTCACTATTAGGTAAATTATCTGTGGTAACTTTGGAATACTGGACCAATTCACCCCTTCCTAGAAACCCTCCTCTTCTCCTCTGCTTGGGATCCTCAGGAAAAGTGATTCGGTTGGTGGCCTGAACAAGGAACCTATTCCAGTGCTTTTAGGCTATGCTTTGGGTTATCCATGATATCAAGTTCTTCTTATATTACATATCATTTCTTCTCGCTATTCTGGTAGACATGAGACATAACAAAACAATCAGTCACACTGCACTATAGAATAGACTTCACAGAATACTTGATTATTTTATGGAAGCATTTGTATCCCATCACCTGGGTCAGGATGGTTTTCCAAAGCTTCCGTGATTTGTGAACAAATTTATCCAAAATTAGGATGGGCTGAACAGCCACAGTGGCCAAGTGCTTGCATGGTGACATAGTTACTAGTCAAGATAGATCACCTGAGTTACAGCTGTTAAACCAGGCCTATGGCCTTTCATTCAATTTGAGTTACCCTGGCATTTTGTGAAATAGCTCAGGCTTACTTCTCTAGAACTCTATAACACTGAATTTTTTTAGAGGCTGTGCCTACATGCACAAACATTTTCATTAATTCGATCCGTATTTCACATTGGTTAGAATGTGCCAGGCACTATCCTAGGTGCTGGAGATGGGTGTCTGAACAAATAGACATGGTCTCTGCTTGTTTTGGCTTTTATAGTCTAGAAGGAAAGAAAGACATGACTAATAACTGATATGCAACAGAAGGAAAAAAACACATAATCGCTATTGACCAAATTCAAACTTTTTTTCCTCAAGTAAATTAATTCAACCGAATTCTACTTTTTTCTCTTCATCTTCTGTTTTACCTCCCCCACATCAGTCCTTCTCCTGGGATCTAGAGGAAGGGTCAAGTGACTGTCCCAAAGGAGACTGGTCAAGGCTCAGGCTCCCAGGCTTCTCCAAAGAGGTGTTCTCAGCTCCCGCTACTTTCTGCCCCTCCATCTCCAAAAAGTCATTCGAGACAGAGAAGCCTTTAACATCTACCCCTGGAAAAGGAAAGCTTTGTGTGTCTATGTGTCTACACAGTCATGGGCTGCTTAACACTGGAGATTCGTTCTGAAAAATGCATCGTTAGGCGGTTGCGCCGTCGTTTTAAACATCGCAGAGTGTACTTACATACCCCTAGATTGTGAGACTGCTGCTGTAACTGTGCCCACTAGACTTTTACACGACTGGCAGTGCAGTAGGTTTGTTTACACCAGCATCACCACAAACGCGTAATAGTGCATTGTGCTAGGACATTATAGTTCGCTCTGATGACACTGGGCAATAGGAATCTTTTAACTCAGTTATAATCTTATGGGACTACTGTCGTATCTGCCATTCGTAGTTGATCAAAGAGTCATTATGCAGTGCACGACTGTATATGACGAATGGAAATCTTAAAGGTTATCTGTACAACTCTATTTTCCAAAATTATGTGCCTCAGTTGTCCAACTGAGGGCGAAGTGCCTACATCCCCAAACTCAGAATGCTCTTTAGCAGATTAGTTAGGTGGTCAGACCTAGGAATGTAAGAGAGAGTTTATAGTTTGGGTCATCTGTGTGACGTCAGATGAATGACCAGCATTACCCTCTCCTGAGTATTTGTCACCATTCAGTGTGATGAACTCTAAGTTTCCTGCGGTTCCTATTTCCATCACAGCTACTGTATGGCTCTGATAAGTGTATACACAGGGGTACGGGAAAGGAGTTAAGGACAAGAATGGAATTTCCATGGCTTTGGTTTTGGTTTTCTTTGCTATTTTCAAACTCAGAAGAAATGCACAGTAGGAAAGAGGTCAATTTTAGCAGAACTTTCTAGTGGACTTAGAAAGCAGTGGTCTTTAACATTCATCTAAGTAGATGGTAAACAATTGCTTCTCACATTGGTAGTTGGCGTAGCTGGTTGATACATGAAATCTTTGGCATAGATTTACCGTACCCTGGAAGAATAGAAAGGATTTCTCTTTTGGTAAGATGCATTCCGCCTCCATTTACAACAAGCACACTCCCCGCGCTGCATCTGCAGCATCATCAGTTCAGCGGCCACTACGTATTTCTATATCCTGAGTCAAGGCAATGTTTTCACGATCCCCTAAAGTGCCATTAAGTCATTCAATTCAGGAAGAAAGTAAAAATCAACCTTTTTACAGAATGGACCATTTGATCTGATCCACTGTGAACAGCCCTCCTGTTTTTTACCATGCCACACAGGGTGGATCGAATGCAGAATTGTGAAACATTCAATCCATGTCTTCAATCTCCTCTTGCTTCTCCTTCCTAAATGTGATTCCCTTCTACGGGTGTTCTGGCCTCCACTCTGTCATCGTTGTCTAGTTTCTTACTGTAGAGAAACCACTCAGCCCCACAACTTGATTTGACACTTCTGTTCATTGCCCCATATAAGTACAAGTTACTGAACACTTGCTCCATAGCAGATCCTCTACCAGATCCTTCCATGATCATCTCAAACACCATTAGACAGGTACTATTATGATCACTATTTGTCAGATTTTCTAAACGTTACAAAAACTTTACAAATGTATTTATGTATAAAGCAGAACTCTTGCATCCCCACCGCTAAACCCCACATTTCTCACCCACTTGTTCTTAAACCAACCCCCCGAGTCATCTTTGACTCTTCTCTTTTCCTCGTCCCCACGTTTCAGCCAGTGGAGTATCGTCAACTCCACTTTTAATATCCATCTCAAATCCGACCACTTTTTAGGCGCTCTGTTGTTATCCCCAAGGTTTAAGGAAGACTTTGCATTGACATTTCCTCTTCCTTGAATATTCCTCTCTCAGACTTTTGCCCTGGCTCATGCCATCTCTTCAAGATTTAGGTAAAAAGTCACCACTTAAAACTCTTCCCATGCCTACCCCATCTCTCCTTCTCACTATCTCTTTATCCTGGTTTAATTATTTTTATGGTAGCTTTTACTACTTTTTCTTAATGCTTATTCTACCCTGTTTTTCTGTTTGTATTCTATCATCCCTGTGAGTTTTTCTGTTTGTATTCTATCATCCCCGTGAGTTTCATAAGGGTAAGAAATTACCCTTATCTAGGCCCTATTACCTAGAACAGGGCCTGACACAGAGTAGACAATATTACTTAGGAATGAATAAATAAACAGACAAGGAAACACAAGCCAACAGGAATGGACTCACTTGCCCAAGGTTACGCAGCTAGTATATGGTGGAGCTGGGACTGGAGCCACTGTCAGTCCGCTTCTGAATTGCTGTGCTAAAGTAAATGTTACTCTTTTCCTCCTTATTAAGCCGCCCCTGAGTCCTGGCCTCTTCCTTCTGGTTTCTCAAGAAATCGGATATCTAGCTTAATTCTCTAAAAGTAAATGTCTTACTTCTTATAGGATGGTGGACTTCTTTAAAAGGATGCCTAAAGATGGTGATTTGATTATCCAAAAGAGTGAACAGAAAAGAGTGGGACAGATTTTAGAGGGCCACGGGGGAGAGGGGAACCGAGATGACGAAGAAGACTCTTCCATCGGATCAGATCGGGAAGGTGGATGAGTCTATGCAAACACTGGACTAATATCATCTTCCCGTCACACGTACATCGAATATACAGTTGACAAAGGTGTCGCATGCATACTATCTCCTTGCCGTTCTCAAAATCACCCTTTAAAGTGGGTATCTGAGATTACTTACTCCCACTCGACAAAAGAAAAAAAGGAATCTCGGGATGGGTAAGTGACTTTGTCCGGGACACCCGGCCAGTATGGCAGAGCAGGAAATGATGTCCGTATCTTCCGAATCCTAGTTAGAAGGTCTCTACTGGCCTCACTGTAACATGTTGTCCCTTTAACAGTGTGAAGCATGGAGATAAGGAACTAAATATAAACAAAGGGAAACGACTATGAAGAATGATTTATTGGAGGGGAGGTGATGAGAGTCATCTTTTTATCTAAATAGAACAATTTTGTTAGAGTCTTGACTGCTGGTGCAATAGTTAAAAAAAAAAAGAAAAAAGAAAAGAAAAAGTTTTTGCTTTATGCGCTTCAGAATTTCTGGTTCTTTTTCTTAGTCTAGGAGGAAGCTGAGTCTCCTCCACTTTAACTCCCTGCTGTCTCTGAGAGTCTTCTATTTCATTGTTGATTCTCTTTCCTCCTTCTTTCTCTCACTTCTGTTCTCCTTCCATCCTCCTCCCCACTCTTCCTTCATTCCTTCGTTCCTTCGTTTCTTCCTTCCTTCCTTCCTTCCTTCCTTCCTTCCTTCCTTCCTTCCTTCCTTCCTTCCTTCCCCTCCCTCCCTCCTTCCTTCCTCCCTTTCTTCCTCTTTTAATTGTTAGGCTAAAATAGAGTAAAGGATAGAAATATTTTCTTGGCTCAAAGTTCTTTGGTCTCATTCCTTGGAGAACAATCCCAATTTCTTGCATCACATATCCATAGAGACTCAATCTCAGGTTAGTAGATTTGTCCCTTCCATAATATTATAAGAACTTCAATTTTATTAAGCTGATGGCTTTGCATATATTGTGTCGTTCAAATCTCAAAATACCCATTTTACAGATAAGAAAACTCAATCTAAGTAATTTGTCCAAACTCACATAGCTAGTGACAGAATTAGATAATAAACTCATGGATAATCTGAAAGAGAATAAAGTCAAAACTTGCTTAAACCACCCTGTCAGGTGTTGAAATTACATACATATATGTATCCCAATCCATAGCAGACATTGCTAATTATTCATGATAGCTTTACTACCGATCCCAGAATCTTCCTTAATCCAGCCTTTCAGGCCACCAACTAATACTTTTTTTTATAGTCGTCACAGAGACAAAACTGCCATCACTGCATTGTTTTATATCATCAAAATAGTGCTGATTTGTAAGGCTAGAGATCTTATGATTTTGTTTTGGGTTAATTTTTGTGTTTCATAGAGTTGTCGTAGTTTCAATATTTCAAAAATAGACCCACTGACAGCTTAAAAATGCTCTTCTTTATTTTCAGACTTACCCTCCCTTTCTATTGGAAGATCTGTGAGGTTTCCGCCAGCCATCCTCTTCAGCTGTAAGTAGACCCAGGGTCCACGGGTTGAAATTCCAGGCTATTTGGTAATTATCCATATGGCTAAATTTGACATGACTGCCTTTGTAAAACAGCTATAATGCATAGCATTTTTGATGCTACACCTGACAATGCTACATAATAAAGTGGCAAGTTTTTATGCTGCTAGATCATAAAAGAGAAACAGATGGTCAAATATATTTGACTGATTTCAAGGAGGTGGTGTATCAGATCAAGCCACAAATGAAATGTTTTGCACTTGATAACATCTAAATGAACAGCTTCACCCTTTTCATATTATTTACTTCCACGAAGTGTGTCAGGGATTGGCAATTATTTCCTCCACACTTAGTATCTCAAGGCCCTGAGGGGCTAGGGAAGAAGGAGGATGAGAGAAACCCATCGCTAATTGTAGGAGAAAGTTTATGAAGAGTTGTGCTGACTTCGGAAGGGGAAGTGGATGGTGAGCCACCGCTCACCTCTCTCCCTGTTGAAAAGCACCGTCCATTTATCACTCTCCAGGTCGCATCTACGGCTCTGCCACGGAGATATGAGCACTGTTCAGGGCTCCCACCACTGGGTCTCAGTCCAGCTCTGCCACATACCTGCTGTGAGACCTTAGACGAGAGACTTAAGTCCTCTGGTTCTCAGAAGCCTCGGCTGTAAGGGTTGATTCTTAATCCTCTTTGGAAATCAGTATCATCTAGAGACCTTTTTAAAATGCAGATGCCCATAGCCCACCCTCTGCATCTGAGATTCAGACGGTGTGAGAAGGAGCTGAGCGAGGCATCAACATTTTTTACAAAGTTCCTCAGGAGAGAATCAAAACCACTGGACCGGGTGATCTGAAGCTCCCTTGTGGCTCTGACAAATTTCATGTCTCTGAGGTTCTAAGCAGAGAGAAAGATTAATCAGTGGGCTTACTGTGGTGGCCCCAGCTTTAACATACACACTTGGGGTCCTGTAAGGTCCTAAAGGTTTGGTTGGAAAGCTCAGAGGCACCAGTCCTTAGGAAAAAGCGGAACATGGGACGACCTCCTTCTTGGTAAGAGTTCAAAATGTTTATCTGGCTGTCAGCATCTAGTAGGTGCTCGAAGTATTAGAAAGTCCATGAAAGTTAGCTGTTAATGAGCTGAGCGGCTGTGCTAGCAGAGGTCATTTCATTCCTCATAGCAGAGCCTCCCTCCCCTTCTACCTGGCCTTGCTGTGGCCTGAGGTTTTTAACCCCCCACCAGCCCTCATGACATAAAGGAACTTCTCAAGGAAACTCTACAATGGCATTCAAAAGAAACAATAGAATTGAATTTGATTTGTTTAATTCTGAAATCAAGGTCACTAGAAAGTACTACAGCTCTTATTTGTGTAGTTTGGTGGCTTTTTTTTTTTTTTTTTTGGCAACATCTTTCTTTTCATTTGATGGTCCTGTCATCCCCAGAACTGTGTCTGTTACTGATCCTGCCTGTATTCAAAGCTGTTATTAAGTGGAGTCTTTTAGATTTTAGAGAAATGATAATGGTTCCAAAGATGACAGAAAGTGGCAGCTGGTGACAAAAAAACCCCTTGATAAGACGACAACAGTAAATCAAACTACCGCCACTTTTTCGTTTCATGTTTGTTAATACCACCTCGCCTTTTGAAGTTTAAAGCAAGGTTCAAAAAAGCCAGGTGCTGAATCATAATATTAAAGCAAGTAAGGAGCTCCATGAAAGCCAGGAGATCTGAGGGGGGAAAGCAACAAACACAGCTTTCAACTGCCTTTTGTCGGCCTTTCTGCAGATGTCACCAGTGGTTATCCCAGCAGAGGGTTCGGCTTGTAGCAGCGCCTCTGGCTGATTCCCGCGCTGTGTTTCAAGTGTCAATCAAAAAGGAAGGACGCAGCTTAGGTCCTGGTCATTGTCCTGTGAAAAGAGCCAAGCATTTAACATTGATTTAGCTCCCTCAATATACAAAGATAGAGCCAGCTTTGTGCATCCAAAAGGGCCTTTGGCAAGGTTGCTTGTAGAGCAATTCCATTGCATCGGATGCGCCTTGGTTTAGCTGTCATACTGCGGTGTCTGGAGCCCTCTGAAAAGTTATTCAGGACTGAGTGAGCAAATTAAAAAGAAATAACACGTTTCCCGCAAGAGCGGAGCCGGTGGTGGAAAAGGCCTGTTAGTACCTCTTGGTCTTGAAAACATTTTCACTAAAAACGATAAATCTCCAGTGTTTTTGAAACGGCGAGTTAGAGTGAGAGGGAAGGGAAGGGGCGGAGCCCCGGGCGGCCCGGCGGGTCAGCGGCGGCGGCTTGGTTTGCGATGCTTCTTCCTCTAGCTTCGTTCCAGCCTGTTTGTGTCCCGCGTGGCCTTCAGGGCTGAGAGTTAGACCAGTTCCCTTCGTGCCTTACCTTGATTTTTGTCTGTTTCCGGTGAGCAGACTCTAGTTTGGCCAAATTTAAGGAGGAAATGATTACAGAAACATGGCCTCTGACTTCTGTTGCTTTTTCTTCTCCTCCTTCCCCTCCAGCTCCCCTTCACCTTCCTCCTCCTTCTGCCTCTTCTTCTTCCCCCTCATCCTTCTTCATCTCTTTTCCTCCCCTCTTCTTCTCCAGTCTTCTTTCGGCGTTTGTTTTCCGACACAATATCCAATTACAGGATTACGATTTAGCTTCAATTTTTACTTCCCGACTGCTTGGTCTGGCACCATGTGGACAGCCCGTCCCAAGCGATGCTACACTTCCCACTTTCCAGCTCTTTCCCTACTTGTCACTAGAGTCAAACTTCTTGAAATTTACTAAGTGCCGGTCTTGGGCTGCTTGGCGGTTCACCCAGTTTCACAGCTGGGATTGATGCTCTCTGAGCACCCACGCCCTCTCCTTCATTTCCCAGCTTCCTTTGCAGTCGGATGGGGTCTTGGGATGAGCCTGAGTTTATGGGAATGTGAACAAAGTGTTATATCACTTCTTTTTTGAGGTTCTAACGACCAGTATACTCAGTCCATTTTTTCTGCCCCTTTAGAGGCCCTGTGTTGAGATGACAGAGAGCTAATATTGAAGTGACTTCAAGCCCTAAATAAAGGCAAGCTACCCCAGAGAGTCACCCGACCCCCGTAGATTTTGCAAGGGCAAAAAATGAACCTTTATTGGGTTCAACCACTGAACCAGAGTTTCACCCATCCTGTCTGATATACGCGGTTTAGTTAGAAGTATCTTTATTAGGCACTCATCAAAAAGGGGTGGTTCTGAAATTTTAGCTAACCGCAGAGCTTTTTCCAGCAGCCGATCTAAACTGTGCAAATGTAGTAAGATGATAAATGGACACACAACAACACAAAAATGGTTCTTTTTCCGTTTGGCCAATGTTCTCAGTCCTCAGCGATGAATCGTCTGTCATACTGAGATATCACCTCTTCATTTATGCCCACCCCATCTTCAATTCCCTTACCAAATCGTCCTTCAGCTGCATTTGCCTGTCAATACCTTGCTTAAGAATTAACCAAACCATCTGCCTCTTTCATTCTTGAACCCAAGCTAGTGAGTGACTTACAGGAGATAAATCATCCTGGTGAGTGCCACTGCTGTTTTGTGGTCTCCAGTCTCAGTTGCCCCTCAATACCAATTGGCGATTCCATCCCATGTCCTTAGTTAGCTTTTTCTACCATCTTCTTAGCAGGTTATGTTACTTTCAATTTTACAGTAAAACAATAGGATAATTGACATGGTTTCCTTAAAATTCCCATCTAGACCCCACGAGCTTTTCTGTGCCTCCCTCCCCATCTGAGAGGATTCTTCTTTTCATCCAAGGATGAGCCACACACCTGTCTTCTGGATCGTATCTCCTAGAACTTTGCTCTACTAATTACTTCTTTTATTCCTAGAATTTCCATCTTCGATTGGCTCCATCCTGCCAACATATAAACCTTTGGATAGAGCGGCCTTCACTGACATTTTCCTTTCTCTCATTCCCAAGCTATTACTTGACCCATAATAATCTGCCTTCTGTCTTCTCTATTTAAACTGCTCTGACAAAGGCCACCAGTGACCACCATGCTATTACACAGGCACATTTAGACCATCACCTTGCCTGCACCTGTCCGTACCATGGAGACTTTTAACCTCTGCCTTCTTACCTCTTTCTCCAAACTTGGTTTGCATGATGTTATTTCCTCCTAGCTTGCCACTGTCCTCTCTGGCTTCTCTTTCCCAATCTCTTTTGCTAGATTCCTGTCCCTTTGAATGCCATCCTTCCCCTGAATGCCATCTCTCTGTTCCAATTGCGGCCCTTTGCTTTTTCAACTCATGGTTTTTGAAATACCTTTTATGGTGCTGGTTGAAATCTGGAAAAGAACTGAGTTAAAAAACAAACAAACAAACCTCAAAATAGTCTATTTATTAATTGAGGAGTCTTCTTGACTAGATGACAGATTGTGGCTCCATAATAGAGAACTAATTCCCCCAATACAATTGGGTTGGACAGTTTTACAAATCGGTATGACTCAGATTTCACCAAAGGCCGGATCTCTGCCTGTCTTTATGGTTCTAGGCACCTGCGCAGGGCTTCTGTAGATGAAGTTTCTTAGGTTGTGACATCCCTTTTGCTGTTTAATTGTCATGGGAGTAGAACGGAGGCTAAATGGACAGTTTGACCACTGGTTGCTGCTTCGTGCTCCAACACGTTTGAAAATGCACTCATTCACTCGCAAACTGGTGGACTCAAATGCCTGCCTGGGGATAAAGCTCCAGGCGATTCCATCGGGGGCACAACTAGGTACCTTCTTTTGCTCTGTTCCAGAGGCATCTCTAAAGATGCTCTTCCTTGACTTTTCTATCTGCTTGTCTTCCAACAGAAAAATTCTCTGCTCCAATGCCTCTCAATGCTCACTAGCAGTAGTTAGTAATTTTACATGTGAATGTTTGTGTTCTATTGGACTCTAAACTCCCCGAGTCAGAGAGCACGTTCTTTGTCTCTTATAATCTGGACACTCCCCTTCTTAGACACTCACATAGAAATATGCCCACACTTACACTAAGAACTCGGGTGAAGTTTCCTCCTCAACCTTCTCCTTCTTACTTATAGTAAAGAAATGTTTCTTTACTATAAGGAAGATCTGATGCCCTTATCCTTGAAAAAAAGAGAACATGTTAGTTTTATCAGAAGCTAAAACTGCCCTGGGCATCTCCATGTGGCAACTAGTTCAACCCTTTTGACTGAAATTGCTAGCCTGCTATCCCAAGTCACCAACTTGAACTGATTGCTTCTCATGGTTCAAATGGTGACATGGGTTACATGCAGATACACACTGATTTTGTGAGTTCCTCCAAGCTTCCTAGTCATGATGAAAACTCAGCTTTGATTCTTATGTGTTGATTCATTTTCAAGCATTAACCAAGTTTTTAATCCAAAACAGACAGCAAAGACAATAAGTCTGTAGTCTGGGAAAGGTGAAGCCACAGAACATTAAAAAGAGAAAGAAGGAAAAATACTATGAATCCACAGATAAGCCAAAGCCAAAGCCTGTGTAGGCTGTGTCAACCCATACCAAGCCCTGGCCTCGCTATTTGATTTATTGCAATTCATGAGAGCAGTCAAAGTTGGTATGAAAATCTGCATTCCACCTGGTCTGGAAAAAACTAGCCACCAGGGAAGTGGGCAGATCAAATACTTTCATTCTGGTTCCATTTGGTCTTTGCTATTTCAATAGCGGAGATAGACAGGTTATTCTGGCAATTCTCTCGATAATTCATTGATGACTTCTAATTTCCACCTCTGAAAATCAACTAAAAATGAAGAGGCTACCTGGGCCTACAAGGAGACAGCAGGGCACAGTGTTTCGAATGGGACTGTGGGTTCAGACTGCCTGGGAGCAGCCCTGGCTCCAGTACCCCCTCACTAAGTGGCCTTAGGCAGTCTTGACCTTGTACGCCTCAGCTTCCTCAGCTATAGAAGAAAGATGGCAGTAATGATAACACTTGCCTCCCCTGCTCTTGTGAGGATTAAGTTAGACAATGGACCAAAAGCAGTCGAAACGGTACCCTCTCTTCCCAAGGGGTCATTGATATAGCTATTATCATTATTCTATGTTGGCTTATAGTCAAAACACACAATTCTCGATGGACAACTACTTCCTTTGGGAGATCAAGATGAGCCATTAATACATGAAAAAAGGTAAAGCAGGTTTGCTACATGAAATGTGGGAGATGTAGACTATCAGAGAAGAAAATCAAGTTACTAAATTCACCAATAATCCCACTGACCAAAGATAATTCATGTTGATATTAGGGCATATATTATCTGAGATATGTATGAGATTAATATGTATAAATGTATATGATTTATTTTCATAATAATTATGTAAACATTTACATTTCTATTTACAAATGGTTGCATTGTGTACACACACACAGATACATATACGTGTGTGTTTTATTTCATGGGGATTATATAATACCTATTGTTTATCAGGACCTGCCTTATCATTTAAGGAAAGAGGATGCCTTGCAAACGGAACACGCCCATGTTGCCATGGCTAACTTCCTCACCCCCTCCTTTTAGGCCCCCCGAAGAAATGCAAAGTCATGTAAATCTTTTCCCAAACAAAACCTAGAAGAGAAGATAATGATGCTAAGAACTATACAGGGAACAGTTCAGAGTTGTTTTTCTTTAGATAAGTACAAATGATTCTTTACCCTCTGTAATTTTAGAGTTCATTGTACAAGGTATATGAATCCTCTTACCTACGAAGAGGTAAGAACGTTGTTTATATTTCTATTTCACCACTTATTTGTATCTACCTTGCCTTTCTAGTTTTCTCTTCGCCCACGTTTGTACCGTTAGAATACGAGTTCTTAGGGCAAGGCCCCCAGAAGCTCTTCTCAGCCTTTCCCCAGCATCTAGTACACAGCCTCACTTTTGGGAAGAGCCGAGCCGAAGGGTGTGTGGAGGAGAGAAGCACGTCAGTACCTCACTTTTCTTTCTGAAATCACAGCGAATTGGTACTCAGACTGCACCGAGGACAGGAAACTGACCGAAAGTTTGCATCTGGGGTCAGTATTTAATTTCCTGACAAGTGACATTGGCTTCCTTCTAACCTCAAATCCTCCTCTCTCCCAGGAGAAAAGAGCTCCACTGTAAATGGTTTACCATAGCCAAGGTTATAAGATATTAATTATGGTTTTTACTCTGATAACTTGCTGAAAGGGCAATGAATTGTTTCTGAGAGATGAGAGCTTGACGTCACCTCCACAGGGCACAGTGAGCCGGGGAGACAGGGCTTTAGAAGCCAAGATGTGTGTGTCTGAAGGAAAAGCCTGCAAGGAAAGAGGATACAAAGCAAGAGAAAAAGGAGAAAACCATATACCTCTTGACAGTGGGAAGTGAGCGGCTGCTCAGGAAGCTTCACCCAAGGAATGGGCTTACGGAGTCATCCGTGGAAAGTTGGTGTGTTGATTGGCTCTATGTGTTAACTTGGCTAAGCTACAGTAGTATCCAGTTATTTAATCAAATGTACAAGTGTTGCTGTGAAGGTATTTTAAAATATGGTAAACATCTGCAATCAACTGACTTTCAGTAAAAGAAATTATCCTCAATAATGGGGGTGAGCCTCGTGTAATCAGTTGAAGGCTTTAAGAGCAAAAACTAAGATTTTTCTAGAGAAGAGGAAATTCTACCTCATGATTACAGGAAATTCTACCTTCTGTCTAAGCCAGCCTGCTCTATGAATTTCAGACTTGCCGGTCCCCACAATCGTAAATAATTCCTATCGTAAATAATTCTGTTTCTCTGGAGAACCCTGACCAATATAGTTGGAAACCAAGACCTGCTCAGAGGAGGGAGTGCTAGGTGTGGACGGTGGGTCAAGGAAAAAGGGGAAGAGATTCAAAGACATTCCTATCATTGCTGCCCAAAATGATGGACATGCTAAGTCAAGGAGAGTAACCGGAACATAACAAGTCTGGGACACAATGTCAATAAAGAAGAGTATGCTGGCATCGGGAACCAAGGTGTCTGACAGCTGTCACTTGTAACAGTGACTGGTAATGCTTCCCGGATGTGCTTTACCCTTCCCAAAGCTGCCCCATATTTCCTCCTTTGGTTCCCACACCCTGCAAGTTGGCAAGCGCAAGGGTTAACATGCTCATTTCACAGATCAGAAAATAAAGAGCCACAAGGCTGTGGGCTCAGGGATGCAACAGGGAGGCTTTGCTTTGAAGAGACGGAATGACGTTTCAAGCCCAATCAAACTGAGGCGAAGAGGGAGGCTGGAGTCAACGTCTTCTGCGCCCACCTCTGGCTGAGACAGCTCCCCACACGGATAGACAACATCTTGCACATTAGAAGCCATCTACTTGAGAACCATCCTGAAGAGAGGCCCTGAGGACGAAGAGATATCTCACAGGAGAATTGAAGGGGAAAGGATTTGGAGGACAGAGTCTTTTCGAGGGGACATTGAGTGGTGGCAACAAAAGTTACCCATTGGCAAAAACAGCTGGGGAGCCATCTGTCTGGGAGAGGCCTCCGGCCTATTTCATCGCCCCCCTTCCTGCACTGGGAGAGTCCTGGCTGCTGACAGGAGGTGGTTTATAGCAGAGGGAACAGAAGGAGACCAGTTGGCCCTTGTATAACCTTGGCCTCATTAGCATCCAACCAAAGCCCACTGCGCTATTGACTTCTAGTAAATATCCACCCACCAAGAAGATTTCCCCCAGCCCGGCCTCAGGGGTGTTCAGACACCAGACTGGGCCTCCTTGCTCCTGCATCCCGGCTTTGTCATCCAGAAGCGGCCCTTCCCCGCCCACAACAATCTGGAGCTCAGAAACCACTGCGTCTTCCTTCCGGGGAGGGGAGGGCAGGGGGGGTGGAGGGGAGGAAGGAAATCTCCGTGGTCACCTCTTGAAAGTCTTCCATTCTCTCGCTCCAAAGGGCCAAACAAATAAACCTTAGAAAGGCGGTTCGGCAAGTGAAGTGTACACAATTATATTTCCAACTGCTTTGAAAACTTTTATTTCTGCACAGCAAATGACACATTATCTTTCCGGAGGTCAGGGAATAATGCAGTCAGATTCTTGCGACATTGTGAGAGTTAATGTTTCTATTTGCCATTGTGTCTTGTGCAAAGAAAGGCGGCCGGTCACCTGGGGTTACCACTACACAGCACAGAGATGGTGGAATTCACCAGAAGTGCTTTGATGATGCTGCACACCATTGTGCGGACGGGCTCCTTTCTGGCCCGCACTGCATCATGGGCCTCCAAGTGCTAAGGAGATAAACGATGCTATCCTTGGAGTGTCAGAGGTAGAACTCTCCAGAAGCTGCATTCATAATGTCCTCGTACTTAAGGACTTCGATTTGTTAATAGTAATTGAAACATATAATTCAATAGAAGTGTCACTCTAATATAATAATTGCCAAGGAAATTGAACCACATAGAAGTACCATAAATTGCAATTTGCCTTTATTGGAGATGGTAATGTTTTCTCATCAAGAAAGCCACCCCCCCCCGCCCCACCCAGATATCTTCCCTTCCATCTATCGAAATGTTCATCCTCATTCATGCTGCCCTTTTCAGCATTACCTTCGTTTCTTCTTAGATTTCCAGTCAGCGTACGTGGCCCCTCTTAAAATGTTTATCATTGCAAAGTGTTTATATTAATTGCCCTGGTGAAAGCTTCCTACTGAAAACTTTAGCTAAACTCTTCATTGTCAAATGTCAGCTTCCTCCCATTCTACTTAGAACGGTTTCTTTGCTTTTGTGGGTTTAAGTGATACACCGGTGCTTTGTCTATTGAAAGGATCGTGTATCAGATTTTGTTACTGTGATTGTACACGGTTTCTTAAAATGAAACAATTTTTACACAGGTTGTATTATAATACCACTGAACTAAGTCCAGGACTTAAAGGAGAACAAACAAGAAGCCATCTCACCCTCCTCAGGCCGTGTTGCTCGGAACCATCTGGATTATTATTATCGTCGTTATTTCGGATTGTCGATAGGCAGTGAAACACTTCACCTCCCAGCGCTGTGGAGAGCACAACCTGCTCACTTCTCATCCCGTCCCCACAGTCACTGGGCCCCACTGCCACCCTTCTGCTTGCCCTGGATTCTGACCCCTTCTCATAAGCACTGCTCCCCGTCTTCCCTTCACCTACCCCGATTTACTTCTAGGAAACACCTGGCACGAGACTGCCCTAAGGTGGGAGAGCACTCAGAACTCGATTCATGTTCAACTGGAAAAGAAGGCAGGTGAGACCCGGTCAGAGCTCAGCAGTGTCTCTATTCCCAGGAACCCCGGGAGCAAATTAAGGGAGAAAAACATAGAGGGGAAAGATAGAGACTAAGTGACAAAGAAGGAACTGGGGAGTGAATAAGAGAAAGGAAAGGAGCGAAGCACAGGGGAGAAACACAAGAGAGGCTAAGTACATGCCTCCGGGACAAAGTCGATGACACGGACTTAAATGTGTGTGTGGAGGGGCTGGGGGCAAGTGACATACAAAGCATGTGCCCATTACGACTGTAACTACAAACAATCTATATTGATGAAGACAGAGAATGAGAATAGAATTTACCAAAATGAAAATAGATACATGTTAAGTTGTCAAGATCTTAAGTACAATTTTCTCCATTTTCTAGATTTTCAATTATGCACCATCTTCATAACAGAAAAGTTCAAGGAACGAGGTGTTAAGGAGGGGGAAGTATCGAGGCACAAACGCAGCTGACTCTTCCGAGCCCCTCCAACCCTGGCCCAGCCTGTGTCATGTTGGAAGCCATGGCCTGGGAGCAGGGGAAGGAAGTCTGAAGCTCTACCCTTGAGCTGGTGTTTCCTGCTGTCTCCACTCAGAGCCTACTGGTCTTGAAGGGTGAGCAGAAGAAAAATGGAAGCCAGTGAAAAGCTTTATGTAGACATGTGCCGATCCCAAAGGACCCGTTCAGAATTCCTTGTAAGTCAAGTATTACAGGAGCAACCATGGCAGCTCTTAAGTGACTCTTTCTGGATGTTCAAATTCACCTTATTTAAAAAAAAAAATTTGGATTTTTTTCTCATTTCTCTCTCTCTCTTTCTCTCTCTCTCTCTCTCTCTCTCTCTCTCTCTCTCTCTAATGGAGAGCCATCCCCCATGAGAGCACATATATTGGAACTGGTATCACACAAAGGAAGTAAGTCTGGCCTTATAAAAGGATGACACGAAGAGCCAAAAGCATCCATTGTGGCGAAGACAAGATAATTAATTACAAAAAGCTTGGGCTCTATAGTCACTCAGACTTGACTTGTTGTCCCCATTTGGCCACTGAGTCAACGCTGCTGGGCCTCAATCATCTCCACGGCTAAATGAGGGTAATTTATCTGGCTTCGTTAGGTTGCCATGAGGATGAAAAGGTCTGGAGTTTGTAACGTGTGTGCGCAACATGCTTTGAGCATTTTAAGTGGTCAACAGGTATAGTTCCCACTGCCTTCTGACCCAAGGAGTCCTATTCATTTCTATTCACTTCGCTGGACCTCTTCTACCTCAAAAGCATGTAGAATAACACTCTGGGACAACTTCACTCATTATCACGCACATTTAGATATGCTGATGATTCAATCGTGACCCTTAGAATGTTCTTTCCACATACAATAACAAAGTCTAGTAAAACACACTCTCTTGACAACTTCCATTGTCTAAGGCGGCAACAGGGTGCTCTGGAGGAATGCTCACTGGACTGGGATCAAGGAGTTCCAGACTTGGGTCTAAATTGCCACAAGCGCATTGAGTGACTTTGGGCAAGACACTGCTTCTTAGGAGCTCAGTTTTCTCCTCTGTAAAATGAGGGAAAATGGTCAGAAGCAGGAGTTTTGAAACATGTTTAATCAGTATTTGTGTTGTTGTTCAAATCGAATCTTACCTTAAACAGAGATACTCTGGTTGTGGCGGGGGCAGTGCCTGGTGACACCCTCCCAACTTGGTGGCTCTTACTCCCTGGTGGTTAACCTTGAGGCCCATTTTCAAGGCCACGGAAGAGAGCTGGACACCACAGAGTTTCGCACTCTCTTGAACCACTTGGCAATCTAACAGTCCACAATATTACATATTTCTTTTCTACTTTATTGGCAACTAGTCACAAGATATGACTACGTCTTAAAATATTGTCAGTATCTATCAAAGCATATTCTCGTATTCCTTTGTTTATTTCCATTTCTGGACATTTAAAGAATATTCTGCTCACCGTCTCGCTTTCCCAAATGCCTGGTGTTTTCTTTTTCCTGCTCTTCCTCTTTGCTTTCTGACTTTTTTACTTTCTTTCGTTCCTACCCTTCTCCAGAAGGAGTTCCCCATCTTGCCGATACTCTCCATTACTGAATTCCTCAGCCGACTTCCTTCCCTGGGTCGCCTCGTATATTTGAGAGCGAAGAAGGGGCGGGATTGCCAGTTGGGAATAGTTTTTTCTCTCTCTCGCAGGTTGTGCTTCTCTTACAGATTTCTTCCCCAAGCACTGCCCCCTCCTCCTCCAGACAACCTCTAAATAGGTCCAAGAACCAGAGAGCCACAGGATTACCTTGGAGGCCCTTTAAACATGCAGATTCCTGAGTCTCATCCCATATCCGCTGAATCAAAAGCTCCGAGATTTGAGGTGAGGCAAGTGGATGATAAAATTAGCTCCCAGAGTCAATTTTCATCTCCTTCCATTTTGAAAACCTTTCCAATCACTATCCTCAGTTTCCCCCCATCTCTCCCTCTCTCACGTCTCAGCTTCGTTTCCCTCCGTGTTCATCCTAATTACCAGCTAACTGGTGGATGTCTCTAGTACTTAAACGCGCTCCCACTCTGGATCCCTAATCATGCCCATTGTGCTCCTCAAAGCTAAGTCAAGAATTGCTGCTTTTTTTATTTCCCTCTCTCTGTATATTGTGGAAGGAAGCAGGTCCCTCCGCTTTTGTTGTCCCTACTTCTGGGCTGAGCTCCATTTGCTGGTAAACGGGGCTTCTCTTCACTCTCCTCTAAATACTGTAACATTCAGCATCCTTTCATGTCTGTGCTTTTAAAGTAAATCTTTGGACAATTAAAGATATGAAATGGCTAAATAGAGTTCTGCAGGCGTTGTTCTCTCCTTTTTAAAGGTTTAATCACACTTAATGGCTCTCTTCAAAACTTGAATTTTCCATTTTGGTGTTTTGACTTCATTGAAAGAGTTTACTAATATTCTTTCAAAAGTATTCTCTGCTCAAATGAGCTATTCAATAAAGTTTCATGCCATGCTATAGGATTTATGCTAAATGGAAAATAATTTAAAGGGAGCTCAGAGTTGGGGGTGCCGTTCTTCTCTACAGGTTTTGTTAGTTAAACCACAATCATCAATATGGAATCCATTAAAAGTTAATGTGAAGGAAAAAGAATTATCATTTAGATATATTTCAAATCTTATTTCGAATGCAATTTAAATACCTCCTTCTCCTTGAAGATAATTTATTGTTCAGCCTTGTGATTCTATAAATAGGAACTTGTGATAAATTTTTCTTTCCTCCTTCCCTCCCTTCTCTCTTCTCCTCTCTCTTTTTTCCTTCCTCAAAAGTTGTAGATAAAAGAGGAGGAGAAAGTAAAAGGAATCCATTTGATGACCAATCGTCTGTTACAGATTATTTTAAATAAATTGTCTTGACTCTTTCCAGTCTTGGTCCTGCTAAGCTGTATCTTGTTCTGACTTGTCACCGTCAGGAGTAGGAAGCTGGCTGGACACTGAGTCCCCCCTGGGTCATACTCACAGTCCAAATGATAGAATTTGCTACTTGCAAAGGAAATTTAGTGGAAAATAAAAGCCGGTACTCCCTGACAGCATCTTTATTAACCCCTCGACTCTCTGGGGGTCTAAGTGATATGGATAATGCATGTGACGCTAATGAGATACATGGGCTCAGATAAGGAAAATTAATGCTATGCGTCTGTGACCTAATAAGGGACACCCCGTCTCCCTGCTGCCTTCTGCCTTGCTTGCCTTCTGCTTTCCCTAACCCTTTCTTCCCATAAGTAACTGCTGAGAACTCGCAACATGCCCAGTGGTATGTATGCTAAGTGCTGGGACAAGTTTGAAAGAATTATGACCTGACCTCAAGGTAGGTAATGGAAGAACCCAGAAGACACGATCTGTGATTCAGGTTTGGTCGTTCACTAAATACATGATTCCCGAAAAGGCATTTAACTTCTCTGAGACTCGGTTTCTCTTTTGTGGAGAGGGTCGCTGAGATCAAGTAGCAGTTATCTCTATCTGAAAGTACTCATTTCATTTGTGTCATTTTACGTGTCCTCCGCCTCCCCAAAGTAAGCTTCATGAGAGCAGGGACCTTGGTTGGATTTTCACCTCTGTATCACTAGTGCCTGTAACGGTGGCTGGCATGGAGCAGATGCTCAGTAAATAGTTGCTGAACGGATGTGTGTGTTACAGTTGAAGAAATCTTCATGAAGACTGAATTGCTGACCTCGATCTAGGTATGAGGCGTGGTAGGATTTCCATCAAGCAGAGGAAGGGAAGTATATTTCAAAAAGATATAGCAGCAGAGGGAACAAAATGGGCTAAAGTAAGTTCTGTTTCAAAGATACTGAAGAGACCAGTTTGCACTCAGGAGGGATGGCTGTGCTCTGAGAAAAGTGGATTTGAGCCAGATTCTAGAAGGCCTTAAATGCCAAGATTAGCCAGTGGGGAGATAATGAAGGGTTTGAATCAGGTGTGTTACTTGAAAAAAAAGAAATGTTTTAAGATTAATCATGCAGAAATAATTCATCAGACTGAAGCTGGCAGAGAAATAAAGTCAGAGGACACTGCAATAATTGAGGCCTCAGGTGACAAGACCTGAATTAGAATCGTGGAGACGAGGAACCGAAGGAAGAGAGAATTAGGAGCTCTGACGAAGACAGAATCAGCAGAACTGGGCCACTGAGGAGCCATGAAGAGATGAAAGAGAAGAAAGCATTTAAGGTGTGATGACTAAAGTTCTGGTAGAATTAATAGAAATAGGGAAACGGGGGAGGCGAGGCTATTTTTGAGAGAAATGCAGTGAAATTGTCTTCAGTTATTTTGAGGTGTTGGTGGGACACCCAAGCGGAAATGTCCAGCAGGCAGTGGAAAATGTGGGGCCGGAGAAAGGGCTGAAGATAACAGATGTGGAAGCCATGCCCTAGGAGGTGACAGAGAGAATCGAGGGAGGGGATGCTTGCCTTGAAGAAGAGAAGGACAGAGGCCCAAGGGTAGAACCCGAGGGAATGAGTCAGTGAGGGATGAGAGGAGGAAATTAGAGGCGGGAAGGGGAGTTTTGGAGAAAGGACAGAACTAGGACAAGGGAGAGAAGAAAGACTTTGAGTCATTTCAGGCCAATGAGATAGGACATTTGAAATGCCTATCACTCCACCCAGGTCACGACACATACTTAGAATAGGGAGGACTATGATGTAAATCCTTATTAAGTGTAAGTAAATGGTCAAGTCTATCAAGTGCCACAGAGAAGATGTCAAGGAAAATGAAAAATTGGACAAGGTCATTAGATCTGCCCATTTGGAGGTCACCGAGAAGAACAGGAGAAAGAACGAAGACATTCCTACATGGGAACTTATGTCACAAGGTAATTTTACACATGTTCATCCTTTCCATTAGAGCGCATGCTGGAAAACCCTATGTTCCTCATCATCTCCAGTCCACGAGGAATGTCACGTGGGGAAGCCTTTGGAAGCCATGTGGTGGCAGTCCAGTTTGTGCTCTCCATTTGGAGCAGGTCAATGGTTGCTGATTAATTTCACCCACTATAAGGAGTGACTGGTTTCTTATCCCTGACACCGGCCATTACGGCTTCTTTGTTTTGCCTTCTTCTGGAACCATGCCCTTGCAAATACCACGTTTTCAAGATTCAGGGGGTGGGGGTGGGGGACGGGAAGTGGAGGAGGAGTTAATAAAATGTTAGACTAGCCTTGGTCAAGTGTCGGGCTTCTACAAATTTAGCTTCATTCCAGAAGGACATGTCGGGAAGTTGGGTTCCATCAGCTAGAGAGTTGATCTAACATGTGCTAGGTTGCTGGCTGGTGACTTGCTAACATTTTGGGTTGCATTTTAAAATGTTCTCATCTCTAAGTTACTTCCCCCAATCTGTCCACTTAGGCATATAATTCCTTTAAAGGGACAAAGCCATGAATCCACAAAGAGAACTCAAGCTTAAAATAGAGAAATTATACTGTCTCCCATCACTACTTGGTTTAAATGAACCCTAAAGAACAAATGACTTAAAACAAAGAAAAGCAATTTGACTTTATAAGATTTATTACAGTATCCCTAAAGCTGGTGGTAGGAAACGCTTTCGAGTTTTCTAAGCATAGCTGACTTGGGTCACCTGTTCCGATTAAGGGATGGGGGATGAGGCGGGTGAGGGTTGGGCTTGGGTACCCAAGGTTCATTTGCTTGTTAGGGAAAGTTTCTTCAATTCAACGAACAATTAAGAGGCTATGACAGGCTTGTACTGGAGGCTGGAGGCACAGTGGTGAAAGCAATATCTCCGCCCTCAAGAGAGTCTAATTCAGTGGCCCAGGCAGACTCATAGGCAGATCATTACAAAACAGAGCCAAGCACCAGGGGAGAGAAGAAAAGGCCATAAGTCCAGGAGGAATGGATGTGCTGGGAGGAATCCTCAGCCTTGACTGAAGGTGGGGAAGGTCACAAGGCTTTTGCAGGTGAGTTACAGGGACCTTAGAGATGAGACACCTCTCTTCTATCCTGAAGAGGGGTTCAGCTGAGATGCCTGCTCAGAGTCACTGAAGGAATGTTCTGTCTTGGCCTCTCCCCACCCCCGTTCTCTTCTCTGAGGATTGACCGGTCAGTCACTATCAGAGAAAGCAGACGAAGGTTTGTGGGGCTGTGAATTCTTTCAGCCCAGCTCCCCCATCTAGTCTAAACAGAGGGCAGATTGGTACCTTTCAGGGGCTGGGACCCACCGGCTCCCTGGCAGGAACCTGCTGCATCAGAATGACAGCTTGCATAGGGAGGCTTGCACAGTGAAGGAGGGTGTCCAGGGCCTGGCAGCTTAGTGCCTCCTCGGGAGGCCTGAGGACTTGCTGGAATGGATCAGAGAAGGGCAATGGAGATCAAGGGGTAAGAGAGACCCAGCCCACAGGACACTGTCATGGAAGGAAGTGGCCTACTTCTGATTGGTCTCTTGAGGAAAGCAAGAAAGTGGTGGGAATGGCAAGCCCAACTCTCCCTCCAAACTGGAGAGAAGTCATTCACCCCACCTGTGATCTTCTGCAGCCTTATCGAGAGCCGGTTTTCAGCTTGACCTGGGCCCCGCCCACTCGCTTGCTCTGGCGTATGACCTTGGGAGGGACCAACACTCTAGCACGTACTCAGAGTTGCAGTTAACCAAGCTTCGCATGGACTCTCCAAACTACCTGTCATCCAGGACTGTTCACTGAGAAGCTGTCCTCTGACCCACACGGGGGACTCCGAAAGCCAATGTGCGCCTGGACAGTGTGATAGACCCAGAGCTTGAGTTTGCTGAGGCTCACGAGACACTGCGAAAAGGCAGAGGGGGTCCTTGGGCCTCTTTTGACTTGATCACACTTTTGGTTTTTGTTCTTCAAACCGATTAGCAGAGACTTGTCCATAGAGGGTTTAATAGGGGGCAGCAAGCAGGCTGATCCTGAACCCTTACATGCTGGAAGAAGAGGGACCCCAGAATGGGAGGGAGAAGAATGGGCAAAGAAGAGGGGGCTGGAAACAAACCTGGCAGACAGCACTGCAGTGGCCCCGGGTCAGCCGTTCTCGGCTCTAGGAGATTCCAAGGCCAAGAAAGACCCACCCCCCAAGTTTTTATTTTCGAGAGAAATAGCTTCTCTCTCTGCATGTTTCCTCCAACTCTCAGCAAGACCCAAACAAGCGCACGAAGGTTATAAACCTGCTACTTCACTGGGGCTGTTTATTTCCAGTCGACAAATATTGTGCCAATGTTCACTTCAATTAGGAGACACACTTGACAATCTGACTACTCCATCTGATGCCTCAAGGGCAAATTTCAGCTCTTTCAGGAAGGGATGGGCCCATAACGGATCCATATGAATAAAATATACAGACAAGGAACAGTCGCAGCGGTTTGGGGAAACCACCTTCAGCAGCGAGGAGAGGAAAATGTCTACATGAAAAAAAAAATTCACATAAATAAAGCATGGGGCTTAAGCTGGAGGGAGGCTGGGAATTGAGAGTGAAAACTATGGTGCCCGCTTGCCCTTTTCCTGCCTGGAGTTGAACGTTAAGAAGTGAGAATTCACACTAAGGAGCCTAAGACATCAGTAATTCTAGGGAAGAAATCATTGCAGCACAGTTAAACTCACTGAGAATCTTACTAGTTCATTTCCGCTTTTAAAATCATCCCAGCAACTGGAAGTTCTTCTTGGTGTCTAACTGTTAGCCTTCTGTTTTATACCCTCTTTTCATTATTACCCTGGAGACAACCAGAAAAGCAGCCCAACATTCTCCAGCTTTCCACGTCCCGGACGTGGAAGGCAAGGACCAGGCCCACTCACAGAGCTCTTGCCGCTCAGCACTGACCCTGGATCCATCCGTGTTACTCTTTTGCTGGCAGGAATAGACCGGAGGAGTGGGTCAGACCCTCAACTGCCCAGCTGCCTTGGGTGGTGCCATCAGCTCTCTGGGCTTATGTACCCCCAGTAAGGAAGGGGGAAGTCAGCTCCGTCTTCATCTTACAAGGGTCTGGGAATAAAGTCGGTGATGAGAGTGGCGGGAAGTGAAAATTTGATAGGAATGGAGGGAGCCATATATTTGTTATTTGGTTCCTGTTTTCTAAACTGACCTGATCTCAGGTACGAAGAACCCTCGGGGACGGCTGATCGCTGAGATCAGAAATGAAAACCAAAACTGCCTTTAAATCAGTGTCTCTCAGATTTTACCTTCGTCTAGTTCCCCGGATAGTTAAGCCTGGGTCATCTTAAATACTTGTAGGTGTATTTGTTTTAAAAGGATCTCACTTTGTTTCTATATAATCTTATTAATAGAATATGATTTATTGTATATTTTAATATTAATGACAGGTATGTTCTGTTTCTAAAAAGGCATTACAAACAGCTGTTGTTAGAATAGAGAGAAGTCTCTTGAGAGTGACCATCGTTACCACTGTTTCATTTACCCTGAAGACATTTTATTTCTGTTGTTATGAGCAAATGGCTATATTAGCATCTAATTAAATCTCCTTATCAGAGGAGAGTTCTTGGGTTTACACTAGTAGTATTTGGTAACTCTCTAGTTATTCCTCAATTCCCTCATTTTCACTGATTCATTCATTCATTCATTCATTCATTCATTCATTCAGCAAACATTTATGAGAGCCCAGGATGGGCCAGGATGCTGGGGAAGCTATGACGGAAATGAAGCAGACGGGAAAGGGGGCACTCGGCTCTGTGCTGAGGAGCAGGCAGTTTGGCCTGAGACTCAGAATGTCAGTAGGAGACGGCAGGGTACAAAAGGGTGACGAGGTCATTCGTGGGAGGGCGCCACCTGTACAAAGGTACAGCGTTCCGGCTGAGACCACACAGCTCTGAGTTTGAGAGCTGGGCTCCGTTTCCTTCACCCTCTGCCCCCGGCTCTCCCCTTCCTGCCCTCCCTTTCTTCTCCCCTCTGCCTCTCTCTTTCTCTCTGCCACCATTTCCCCCTTCATTCCCTCTCTCTCCTTCATCCTCGCGACTCCAACGATAATTTCGATCTCATCTCCCATCCAGATATAGCTGAATAGAAACAGAGAAAAACAATTAAGTATCTAAACTTCAGGCATGGCTTCATCCCTCTAATCACCCCCACGCTGAGAGGAGACGACACACCACATACGGCCATGCCACCCTGAACAAGCCCAATCCCGTCTGATCTCGGAAGCTAGGCAGGGTCGGGCCTGCTTAGTACTTGGATGAGAGAAGACACACTACAGCCAGATGCTACGAGCCGGCACCCTTAGCCCACTACTGATCAGCTCCGAGACCCTCTTCCTCCCACTCACTCTCCCCAGGGATCTGGGTCGACCCATCATGCTTGCCTTCATCCCTTCCCCCAGCTGTACTTTTTCTACACGCTTGAAAAACTCATTAGAAAAACCCAGGAACCTGACTGGACCTGGAGAGGATGGCTTGGTGAGCAAAGGGGGCACCGAGCTGTTGGAAGTCCATCCAGGGCTCACAGGCAGAGGCGTGTGGGCAGAAGTCGTTTATGTGTCCACCATTCCCGGCGTGAACCAGAAAGTGCGTGGACAGTCCAATCATCGCAGTAGCCTTTGCACAGATACAATGTCAACAGGAAAATAGTTAAGTCTTATTAGAACAAACTCTCATTTAAATGATTGGGATTCTTTTCCATCTGATCCATCCACGTAGCCCCAGATAACAGGGAGTATTAAAACTATCCCCTCCTGCTCTGGTTTTCAAAAGTTTGTAAAAGAGAAATCGCCCCTGATATTGGCTGTGGTGGCCACGCCGAGCAGCCTCCTCTCACCCAAATTCATCTGGCTGTGCTTTTGAGCTAAACAACAGGCACCCTCAGACTTCATAAATTGTCGTTCATCTGCCCATCCAGAGAACAGAAATTCATGACTTGATCTCAATCAAATGGTGTAAAAACCCAAACAAAACTACATCTGGACAGACAAATGGGACGCCAGGTTTTTGCTTGATGAGTAGGGAAATGGCTCAACCCTGGCGCCTTGAAATAAAGGCTTTATCTCAAAAAAATGCTCATGGAGCCTTAACAGAGTCGCCGACAGCAGCTTCCCTTATAATATGCCATACAAACTGGACATGGAGCTCATTTTGCTCTGTGCTTTGTGACCTGGAAAACATTTCGTTGGAGCCGTAAAAAAAAAATTAGTCCATGTTCATTTTTTTCCCCCAAATGCGATGATCATCATTTTCTGTTCCTTTAGCCCAAGTGAACGGCAGCCAGTGAGCTCGGCGCTCGGGGAACCGGAAGGGCTGGAACGACGAGAGGAAGATGGGTGCTCGTTCCTCCAGCTGGCGTCTGTGCACGACGTAAACTGAGGGGTGAATGACAACGAAGCACAGTTTACTAGTCAGTGAAATCATCCATCACCCACCACACTGGCCACTGATGCAAAGTTTGTGTGAATTTTCCTAAAAAAGAAATGCTGTGTCGTGTAGGTAGATAGAAATAGAGCGTATTTTTTTTTAATAGAGGGAGATCTGACTGGAATGTTCCCCTTTGAAAGCCAAAGCCAAAGCAAGGTCACCTGAGCTGAGAGTCTGCCAGGCCAAGAGGGACGGTTTAGATCGTCCCTTCCTGCTTGTGCTCCCCCAGGCCCTCTCTCCAGGGCTAACCTGGGGTGGTGTCTCTATGCAAATATCTCCTTAATTGTGTCCCGGCCATTATTCCACTGTGGAGGCTTTCAAGGTATTTTTATGAATATTCTCTGTAACTGCTGTGGGTGAAGCAGTGGGCTGTGGGTTTCTGTGGTGTGTGTGTGTGCCTGTGTGTGCGTGTGTGATTTCTTCCTGAGTTATTTATTTGATAATGATATTAAATATTAGAAATTCTAACAGCTGGTGTGTTTATCCTGACTTGAGTGTATTAACCTCTTTAGCCCTTTTTTCCAGAAGAAGGATTCGGCATCACAGATTTGACTGTCAGCTGTGGTGCCTGGCGGCCCAGCCGACTGGCATTCTGACAGAATCTAAAGTCCAGAGCAGCAAGTAAACATGGATGACATTGCAGTGAGAGAGAGAGAAAGAGAGCATATGATGACTTGAGGCACCTGCAGCTGCTTGCACCCAAATTAAAGTAAAGGCCGAGCTCACTGGAATGGAAAAACACTGAATTTACCGGGAGTGAGCTGGCCCCGTGCTGGGTGAGGGAGGAGTGGGCTTGGTGGAGGACTCGGAGGGGAAGATGGAGCCCTGAGGACCGGCATTCTGCCCACTGACAATACTCGGCTAAAGTACCTTGGGGGATATCCCCAGGTCCTAGGGCTCAGTGTCTCCCAGATAGCCGGCAAGGATCAGCAGCAGCCAGTGCTGCGTTGGCAGGTCAGTGAGATGAAGGACAGGCCAGGTAGGCTGTGCTACTGGGTAGGACAAAGGTGATGATCACTTAACGAACATGGCTTTAGCCCTGGAACTACATTTTACTGACCGCGTGACCTTCAGCAAGTTATTTAACCTCTCGGCCTCAGTTTCCACTTCTGCATCATAGAAATAATTATCCATGGTCACGGTCATGGCGAGTCATAGTCAAATGACGTAATGAATGGGTGAAACACAATATCAAGGAATCTAGTTTCTTGTCCCTCCTTAACCCACAAGAATTGACTTTGGACCCTTCTCCACTGACAGCTCCCAAATTTTAAGACACTGAGGTATTTCCAAGCTTCTGCAGCTTATTTTCTAACTGGAGTTGGAGTGAACAGTGCAGGATCCCATCCTGGAGCCTCAGAGCTCCTCGTCCCATGTTCTGGGCCTGAGTGTCCCTGGAATGCTGACACAGGGAGGAGGGATAAATAGTGGTCCAGCAAGGTCTCCCCCTTAGAAGAATCACATTACATTCTCTTCTTCAGCTGCCCGCAGCCTAAGGGCTCTGCAGTGTGAGGTTTGTGGGTGACTCAACACTAATGGTGGTGATTGGTCCAAGCAGGTGGGGTGCAGGGTCAGGAGGGACAGAGAGCCAGGGAAGGAGTCTGGGGTTGCTGTAGGATGGCAGATGAGGTGCTTCCATTGCTCCAGAAAGCCAGAGTTATTCCCAGGTATTGCAGTGTTTAGACTACAGAGGGAGGATGAATTGGTTAATGAATAAATGATGGAATGAATCGGTGAATAACGATAAAACTTGTGCCAGCAACAGCGCAGGCGTAGAAAGTACGTTTGGATGAGTTGCCACACGCACGGCAGGGAGCTTTCATCGACGGGGCAAGTCCTGTGTGCTATCTCAGACCCCCTTGCGCTCCCCTGTACCCAAGGCCTGGGCCCCTTCCTTGTTCCACTCCAGCTGCCACTGCCGGGACCAGCAAAAGCACAGCATGACCATGGCCCCCAGGCCTGCTCTGTGTGCCTCTCACATCTGCACTGGGACTTCCCTGTTGGCCCCGAGGCGTGACACACCGTGGGAACTTCTTTGTGCCACATACACACACAACTGAAAGTGTAAGGGAGTTAGCGGCCCGTGGGGGACAAGATTTGATGGATACATTTTTCAATCTTCCTTCTGTGGTGGATTCTCCTGATAGACGTTCACAGGGCCTCCGGGAAGGGAGTCCTGAGATGTGCAGGGTTCCATCGTATGTTACTCTGAGCAACGGCCAGCATGGTGATGCCTCTCACTTTAGGCTCCCCGTCCTTCCCTGCCACACCCCTATGTCCCTCTGATTCCCAGTGGTCACACTCCTTCGGGAAGACGCACCCTTTAATAAAGACGTTCACCTTAAAAGGAATGAAAGACTCCTAGAATGTTTTTCCATCACTTAACTTGGGTACATGAGGATTAATGCATTCTTAGCACAATCGCACTGTGGATTACAGTTATCTTAAGCAAAAGACAATTGCAATAGATTTGTTGAATGATCTCCATGTCTATTCAAACCAAGTTCAAGTGCTAGATGGGTTTCTCAGCTACATGGGCTGGGGACAGCAGTGAGTGGAAAAGAAAAGGGTGCCGTAGAAGGATCCAGAGCCCTGGAACCCGCTCTCAGCATTCACTGCCCTCCCAGGGCTGGGGGTGGCGAGGTGCGGGGAGGCGTCGGTAATTAGTGCAGCCTTCTTCCCAGGCTTCTCCAGCACTAGTCTCTGCCCCTCCGTTAGCACAGGACAGCAAGGTGATCATCACATAATGCGAGCATTAAAGTTGTTTACTGTGAATTCATTCTACAAACGTTAACTGAGCACTTACGAATGCTTTCGTGTTGGGTAATATTCTGAGGTAGAGGGGGTCGCGGTCAGGAATGAGCGGATTCATGGAGGTGCATGTGCCCACTGTCTCTCATACCGAAGGATGATTAGTCTACAGCCACAACCCTTGCGGGATCCACAAGTGAGATTCGTGTTTTCTTCCTAACATAATTTTGACCTCACGCTAAAATAGCCTCTGTCCCCAGCCCTCCCCTTAAATTTCGATCCTTCTTCCCAACTTTTGGGGAGCGGTGGACTACCGCTGGGGGCAGCCGGGCGAGGTGGGGCTGGGAGGTTAGAAAAGGAGGAGAAGGAGCTGCAGTGTCGGCATTAATCCCTGTACCAAACGTGGCGCACAGAGAGCCAGCTGTCCTCTCACGCATCTATTCTAAGAGAAGAAAAACTGAAAACTGAGGGTTCGGCTTTAGAAAGAGTTGAAGGCAGCCACCCACCGTCTCAGAAAGAGGCAACGAAGGATCTGGTTTGCTCTTTGTGATGAAGACATCTTGGCTTGGAAGTGGGGGGTGGAATGTGGAAGGGGAATGCGTCTAAGAGTTTTCATCTGGAAGGCCTGAGAGAAAATCAGAGGCATATTTGTTCCCTTTTCCCTCCCTGGACCCATTTTTAATTCTCCTCCCTCCAGGTATTTGGTGCCGCCCAGTAAAGTCTGGGCCAATCAGTTGAAAAGATATACAATATTCTAATACAAAGTAAAACTTTATCTACTATTCCTTTCGTTTGCATTTTGACGGTCATCTCCCTTTCTCCATGGATCAATGCATAATTCATAGGAATGACTTTCTAATGGTGGAATTCCTAGTATTCGGCACCATGGGGGATGGGAGTCCTTTCTTAAGTATATGTCTAAGTCAGAAGTCAGCAAACTGTGACGATCGCTAAAATGGGCCAACTGCCTGTTTTTGTAAATCAGGTTTTGTTGGACCACAGCCATGCCCATTTGTTTACATATTGTTTGTAACTGCTTTTTGGCCCAATGGTTGAGTCGAGGAATTGAGACAGAGACTATATGACCCACAAAGCCTAAAATATTTACTCTTTGGCCCTTTACAGAACTATTTGTCAACCCCAGTCCAGGTTAACATGTCGCTTAGACCCACCATGGTTTAGAGACCTGGTTTTGGTCCAATCAGTACCAGCTTCTGACCCTACGAAGGGTATTTTCTCTGGAACTATGAAGCATAAGAAAAACCCTACATTCAGGTATTTTCAAAAATAATACTAATGCTACTACAAATTAAAGGCTTTTTAATTTCTTTATCTAATCTTAAGACTCACAAAACCCTCAGGGGTAGATACTGTTAACCCAATTTTAGAGATAATAAAACTGTGGCTCTGGGAAGTTTAATAATGCTCCCTATGTCTTGTAGCTGGTGAGGAGTGGAGCTGGGATTCAAACCGTGGGCTGAGGGGGTAATCTTAACCTCTTCTCTGTACTCCTCGAATGGCGATAATTACTACCATGCATTGAGCCTTTATTAAATACCTATGCATTGTGACTTCCCTACATTTTCATATTTGACCTTCAAACCAACTCCATCAGGTGAGAATTTGCATCCCTGTTTCATATATAAAGTCTCCGTAGCTTTTACAAAGAGTTTCCCAAATTAATAACCACAACGGCAGTGATCAGTGATGGTCCATCATCAACCCTTTGGGTCTCTGAGGGAAGGCAGAGCTCCTGGATAGTCCTGCTCCCCTTTGGGGAGCTCAGCAGTTCTTTTGCCTCCTTCCAGGCTGGGAGAGCTCAGTCTTCACCCACCCTCTCCCACATCAGGGCAGCTGGACTTGCCTTGCAGAGTGGCAGGTGGTAGCGGGACTCTGGGTGTCTAACTGGGAGGTGGGAGTGACAGAATGGACCAAAGCGTGGTTTGGCTGAAAAGACGAGAGGAGTGTGGTTTCTCAGCTGCTGGCATGCTCTGGCTCGGGAAAGGCATCCGCGCTGGTGTTTCTAGCTTCCCAGCTTCCCCGTCCGTTGGAGCCGCTGCGTCACGGAGAAGCGCCACTCTGGGCAACTGCCCCACCGACGCCACACGCTCCGCATGCTCTCTGCCCTTCCCAGCCCGTCCTCACTGCCAGGATGATTTTTATCATCTCTCAAATGACTCTGCTGCTAACTCGTTATACCACCACGGGCACGCTGGGCCAGATGCACTGTGATAATCTATTGTCTCTGTAAAAAAATTATGCGATAAGTTGCTAAAATTGCTATCTATCCACTTCTTCTAAGATCTTCAAGGTACCCAGTTCTGCCAGAGGCTCTACTAGGACAAAGAGCTATTCTGAGTCGCTCTGGTACTCATCGATGTGAATTTGTTATTAGTTCCTCCATGTACTTTATTCTTCCAGTTTTTCATTCTTAGTCTGTTTCTGGCAGAAAAGATGATTGAGAAAAGGATTTGAGAAACTGATATCAAAATAAACATGTTTCCTTGGTTACCGATGTGACATTGCAAACTTTTTTTTGGCAGGTGTGGGGATTGGTTAGAATTCTATCACACATGGGTGTAATAGACCCACATCTGTGGCCCTGTCATTCTTACTCCTGAACTCGAGACCTGCCTGAGCAGTTGTGTATTACGTCTCCACCCAGATGCCCTGCAGGTGCCCTGCAGGTGCCCTCAACGCAACAGATTCAGAAGAGAGCTACTTCTCCCGCAATGGTCATGGGCCTCACCATCCACTTAGTCTCTCAAGCTAGCAACTTGGGAGTCACCCCAGATATTTGCTTTTCCAGCCCATGTATCCATTCCCTTTCTCGGTGTCCTGGCTCGAGCCCCCATCATTTCTCCTGGACTGTTGCCTCCCAACACCCCTTCCAGCTTGTATTAAACTGTGGACTCTTCGTCAAGCAAGAACAAACAGAGAAAGATGTCAATCAAGAAAATTGGTAAACAGAAGGAAGGACAGTGCCAACGAAGAACTGAAAACAAAAATCTGCCCTCCAACTACTGGTAAAATGAACATTTAAAAACTGACCAGTGTATGAGGCAGAAGATTCAGAAGCTGTAGAAGAGTAAGCCATTGCCCCTTTGGGGCTAGAAAGCACACCAAGTATCAGCGACACTACACTTTCTTATAGACATGACCGATGTTTGTTACTAAATAGTCATTGGTGAATTGTCCCTAACCCCCAAACAAAGTAAACCAAAAACAGGAAGTAGGTTTGTGAATTTAATACAGTCTGATTGTCAAGATTTTAAAAATACTGACTGTGACTAAAAAAGGCTCTTTTCACTTGACATGTGTCTTACCTAGTGTTTCATGTTTGGGAAGCTAAAGCACGCTTTGTCTATGTGGTTCCCAGAGAGAATTCTGAAACTATGTAAACAAATAAATAGTGACTGTGGGGATGTCTCCCTCTCCTTCCCCCACGATCCAGTCCTCTGACATCAGATGCAGTCAATCGTGTCCCCAATGTATTGCATTCATTCATTCTCCTCATAACACCATTACGATTCCAATAGCAAGTTTGGGGACAGCAGCAGAGTCCTCTCCTAAAGATGTCCCCTGAATAGAGATGGTGGCAATTAAAGTGAGGCTGATATTAGCTGCCACACTAGACGTGTGTGAGAATGTTGTACAAAGTGGGCAGGTGAGGGGAGCTGTGGGAGCTGATGACTCCCCTAGAGAATGTGGGACTCTTGGGCGCATGCACTTTTTTTTTCATTGTGGGAATGGAAGGGACGTTGATGCACAGCTCATATGTCTCTACCACAGCTTCTAATCTACAGAAAACCATGCAAGGGGGTGAAGATCTGAGAGACATCCCTCTGCACACCCAGGGGCGCATGCCTCGTGGTCGTAGGCCCCTGCCTTTGCTGACTGCTCTCTCTACCTGAAATGCCTGTTCCCCTCAATCACCAAGCCCTCTCCCCTGCAGTTCAGGGGCTAGAAATCTCCCATTCGCCTTCCATGTCTCAATTCAAGGGTCTCCTCTCTGCCCTAAGATAGACTTGACCGTAGACTCCTTGCCTTTCCCGCCTCCTCCATGCATATGGCTGCCCTGCCACCTCAAACATTTTCTCGTACGAGCTCGCCTATGCGTCTGAACCTCTGTCTAGACGATTTACCTGATAAATTCTCAGTTAGGTACCATTGGATTTTTTCCCGGCTTGTATCCCCAAAACCTTGCACAGTGCTCAGCATCTAGTAAGGACTTTCTTCTTCTGGTTTATGAAAAAGTGGATTCTGTGAAATATCCGAGGAGTGGGGGGCTGTAATATTTGCATTTCTCTAAGGGAGAAAGAAAATCTTGAAAATTCTGCAAGTCATCCAGCCCCACGGACATTTTCACAGCCAGTGCCGTGGAGGTCCTGGTTTGTTCTCTGGACAATTACTACAGTCACTGACTACATGAGGTGCCCAAAGAGATCTCTCGGGAGATCCAAACCCCAGTATGTTGCAGTAGACGTGTTAGTTAGAAGGAAAAAGGGAGAAAATGCTGGCTACGCTGGTGTTAAGCATGAACCTTAAACACTGAACCATCTCTCTTCCTGCCTAGAACAGGCAGTGGAGAACTATGAAGATATTATTTGGAAAACGGACATTTCTTCAAAACCGCCTGAGCTGCCCTTTGTAGCACAGCATCGTTATTCAGCTTGATCTCTCTGATGATTCTAAAATAGCAAATCAACTAATTTTCACCCGAAACCCTGAGCTACATCCCCAGGGTCCAACAGAAATAATTAACTTATCCATATTTGGGATTACTCGTACTTCTCTCCAGAAGGATAGATCATCAAGAGTTGTCCATTATGATGAAGATACCAGAATGCTAAAGAGAACTGTAATTAACTCTCCAGCTAGAGAATTATTCTGGCCATAGTGGCCAACAGTGCAAATCATTCAAAGTATATTCTGGATAACATCTCGTAGGTCCCATCCCAGTCCAAACTCTCATAAGCTCTCAAAAACATGCTCCTTCATATCCACTTCTTCACTCATTTGAATTGTGTCTGGATACATGCTCGAAGAGGAAAAGAGACCCTAGAAACACCATGGTGCTTTGGGGACGTCTCTCTCTCTGGGGTTGGGGGGGGTAGAGGGGAGGAGGAGTGAGAGTGAAGTTCTCTTGAGGAAGGGCGTGGGGGGCCAGTTTCTCCTGCCTGGAATCTCTCAACCCTGGGAGTGCCCACTTAGGAGCATTTTCAGCATCACTGATGCCTTTGTGTTGGTTTTCCTACTAGACTGTAAAGGAAAAAGATGAATTTAGGCATCTTTGTAACCCACAGGACTCCTCACACACAGTGGTAGGCATCCAATTAATAGATCAGAATTCATCAATATCTCATCACCTGGACAATGAAGATGCACATGGAACCATGGAAGCTCTCCAATGAGCTTACAGTATTATCTACCATATAACTACGTGTTTACTATACACTAGACCTGGGAATATAAAGATAAAGAAGATTCAGTCCATGCCTTCCAGGAGCTCAGAGACCAGCAAGGTAGTGAGCCCAGTAAACAGATGGTTTCCATATGATGTTGTCGAGGCTATAATACTAACCACACAATTTCAGAAAGTAGTTCATAGATGAGTGTTTATTATGTTCCTAGCACTTGCCAGGTCTCCTACAATTATTATCCCAGTTTTAGAGTTCCCATAAGTTAGGTAACCTGGAATAGGTATGAATGCGGCAGAGCAGGCAAGGAGTCTGATTCTGGGCATGAGCCCTTCACGCGACTGCCGTGATGGAGGTGGCACAAGGAGCCAGGAAGTGCAGATGACAGACATTTATTTCCTTTCCTACGTGGTTTAGAGCACCAGGCACAATGTCAGACACTTAGTAGTTAATAACCGTCTCTCACTGAATTTGACCAAATGTCATTTCCATTCTCTCTTCGTTCTGAACTCCCACGTCACCAGCAGACTGCATACCACCCACTTTCCCTCCCACCCACGGCATGTCGATAGTGCCCTGATTTTATTGTCTAAATGATTTCTACCTCTAACTTGGCTGTAAAATCCTTGAGGGCAAGGATTTAGTGTATATTTCTATTTCTCCTTTAGCGCCTAGTACAATGTTGACATATGACAAGTATTCCACACGTTGGCTAATTGACTGACAATTGCTGTATTTTTCTCATGGTAGAATTAAATCAAACCCTCTCTCATGTTTTTTTAAGTATTATTCATAATATTTAAGATGTGCAGACAACCTAAGATGTCCAATAATAGATGAAAGGATTTAAAAAGTGTGGTACACACATACAGTGGAATATTATTCAGCTCTAAACAAGAAGGAAATCTCACAATATGTGAAAATGTGGATGAGAGTTGAGGACATTATGCTAACTGAAATAAGCCAGTCACGGAAGGACAGATACTGTATGGTTCCACTTATATGTGAGGTATTTAAAATAGTCACAGTCATAAAAACAATGAATAAAACGGTGGTTACCAGGGGCCGGGGCAGGGGAAATGGAAGCTGCTAATGGGGGATAAAACTTTAGTTATGTGAGATAAATAATTCCTAGAGATCTGCTGTACAACACTGTAGTGACACATGGCAATTCTGTATTATACACCAGAAAATCTAAAGGGGTAGATCTCATGTTCAATGTTCTTACACACACAGACACGCAGACACACAGACAAACACACTCCCTAATGCCTTTAAACATTCAACAAAAGAACCAAATTCAACCAAATCAAACAAAAACATAACATATCTTGGCCCTGTTTCTTTTGCTAGTTGCTGCTCAATTTCTCTGCTCTCCTCTGCGACAAAACCCTTCAAAGGAGTTTTTCCCCCCTAGTTTTATTGAGATATAATTGATAGGTAATATGTCAGTCGAGGATGTAAAACATAATGATTCAATATATGTATATATTGTGAAATGAAGACCACAATAAGTTTAGTTAACATCCATCACCTCACAGTTATATTTTCTTCTCGTGATGAGAACTTTTAAGTTTTCCTCTTAGCAACTTTCAAATATATAATACAGTATCATTAATTATAGTTACTGTGATGGCCATTATATCTCTAAAACTTATTTATAACTGGAAGATTGTACTTTTTACTACCTTCGCCCATTTCTGCCATCCCTCACCCCCCACCTCTGGCAACCACCAACCTGTTCTCTGTTTCTATGAATTTTATTTTATTTTTTAGAGTCCACATACACGTGAAATTCTACAGTATTTGTCTTTCTCTGCCTAACTTATTGCACTTAGCATAATGTCCTCAAGATCCATATTGTTGCAAATGGCAGGCTTTCCTTATGTTTCATGGCTAAATTATACACACGTATACACACACAACTTCTTTATCCGTTTATCCGTCAATGAACACTTAGGTTGTTTCCATATCTGGGCTATTGTAAATAACGCTGCGATGAACATAGGAGTGTAGATATCTCTTTGAGACAGTGATTTTGTTTTCTTTGGATATATACCCCGAAGTGGAATTCCTGGGTCATATGGTAGTTCTATTTTTTACTCTTTGAGGAACCTCCATACTGTTTTTCACAGTGGCTGCACCAATTTCTATTCCCACCAACAGTGCACAAGGGTCCCCTTTTCTCCACGTCCTTGCCAACACTTATCTCTTGATCTCTTGTCTCTTGAGTGATGGCCATTTTAACAGGAGTGAAGTGATCTTTCATTGTGGTTTTGAATGGTCTTTCCCTGAAGATTAGTGAGGTTGAGCACCTTTCACGTACCTTTTAGCCATTTTTATGTCTTCTTTGGAAGAATGTCCATTCGGTGCCACTGGCCCTTTTTTAAAATGAATTGTTTGGGTTTTTTTTTTGCTATCGAGTTGTATAAATACTTTATATGTTTTGGGTTTTAATCTTTTATCAGATATATGACTTGTAAATATTTTCTCCCAGTCCATAGGTTGCCTTTCGTTGATGGTTTCCATTGCTGTGCAGAAGCTTTTTAGTTTGATATAGTCCCGCTTGATTATTTTTGCTTTTGTTGTCATATGCAAAAAAAAAAAAAATCATTGCCAAGACAAATGTCAAGGAGCTTATCCCCTGTTTTCTTCTAGAAGTTTTATAGTTTCAGGTCTAACAGTCAAGTTTTTGTGCAAAGCAGTTTTCTCTATCGTTAGCAATTCCTCTCCTCTGATTTTCTCATCCACGTTTTCCTAATTCAGTTGAGCATTCGCCTTAACCACGCCTCCAAAACCAGTCTTGTTCAGGTCACTGGTGACCTCCATGTTGCTAAAAGGGAAAACATCTCAGTCTTCATCTTCTTGACCTCCCCACAGCATTTGCACCCGTTGATTATGACATGTTTCTATACCTGGCTCCGAGAACCCCACACTCCTCCTTTGCAGGTCACTCTCTCTAAGCCTCTTAACAATGGAGTGTCCCAGAGTACTGTTCCCAAGAGTGCTGTGGTCCTATTCTCTTCTTCATCTTCACTCGTTCCCTAGGTGATCGCATCCAGTCTCACGGTATTTAAATATCATATATCTACAAATAACTTCCAAATTTATATTTAAAACTCAGACATCTCCCTCCAGGATAACGTCAGACATATCTGCAATCGCATACTCAACATCTCCACTTGGATGTCTATAACAGACATCTCAGATTTGACAATCACTAACATGAAATTCCTAATTTCCCCTTCCCTTCCATCTGAGTTGTGAGGAACTCAGCTCTTTGAGGGCTGAAGCCCGAAACCTCAGCCTACCAGCAATCAGAAAATCTCCTGGGCGCCATCTCCAAACTAGATTAGGAAATAGACACTTCTCACCACCTCCGCCCCTGCTGTATCGCCACCCATCCTCCTCCCACCCATCTCTCTGCTCTACCCTTGCCCTCCAGTCTCGATACGGCAACCTGAATGATCTTTAAATAATATCAGATCATGCCATTCCGCTGCTTAAAATTCTCCAGTGACTCCCTATTTATCTCAGAATAAAAGCCGAAGCTCTTATTAAAGTTTTTAAATTAAATTTATTGGGGTGACATAAAATCAAATACATGTCAAGTGTTTGATTCAATAATATGTCATATGTATATTGCCTCGTGTGTCCACCACCCAAAGTTAAATTACTAAAAGCCAAAGATCTTACGATGACTAATAATACTGTACAGGATTTAGACCCCAGAACCCCTCCACCCTTATCTATTGCTTACCCTCGGCCACCCCCACGCACCCTGATCTAGGCACACTGTCCTCCTTGGTGCTCCTCGGACACGCCAGGTGCTCCTCGGACACGCCAGGTGCTCCATCACCCTAGGGCCATTGCACTTAGCAGCTCCCTCTGCCTGGAGGCTCTCACTCCAGATATCTGCCCAACTGGGTCTCTCCCCTCCCTGCAGTCTTTGCTCAAGTGTCGCCTTCTCAAAGGGGCACCTCCTGACCAGCTACAGAGTCTCCCTTACTCTGTCCTCCCAATTTCTCCTTCTCAGCCCTACTTTGCCTGTTTCATGGCATTCATCACCTTAGAACATATGATAATTTACTATTTATTATTTTTATTATTTATTGTTTATCTTCCCCCATTGGCATATCAGCTTCATGAGAACAGATCCACGTCTGTTTTGTTCACTGAGTCATCTTAAGCTCCTGGCACATAGTAGACACTCAATAAATATTTATTAAATGAATAGTTCATGCCCATTACTCTGGAACCAAGTAGGCAGCATGAGGTCTCATAGTGGGTCTTCTTCTTATACCAAGAAACCTCGTGGGTACAGGGTCCCGGGTACAAGAAGGAAGGAGGATTAATCATTTATCCACATGCCCCTCTCCTGGTGATGCTGTAAATAGAGATTTAACCCGAGCATTCTTCAAAGCACTGAGCCTTCCCAGGAGAAAAGTGTTGACAAAGTAGGGGGAGCAGATGGGAGTCGCTAAGGGTGAGACTTTGAATTGCAGTATTTCAGTTTATTGAAAGAGCATGTCAGGGTCCTTCCCTTATCATGGAACTGGCCCGCTTTGCCCTTCCTCTTCCATCCCAAGCTCACAGCTACACCCTGGGATCAATCTTCTTCCCCTGGGGGACGAGGCGGGACTTGGCGCTCAGATGCGATGATCAACACAACCCCGATCGATGTCGAGATCAATGCTTATGTTTGAAATCCAAATCCGCAACGTTCATTTCATCCAGTGGCATTTTCCTCAACCGAGATGGGGCTCCAAGAGCTGTAGCCTTTTCCTCCTCTAAATTGAAAGTGTTTTTTTCAGTCACAGTAGTGGGTTTCAGAACTGCAAACCAGAGAGGCGTTTTGATTCCACAAACAGCCCCCAGAGGAAACCATTTCAAGCCCAACATTTTTCTTCTTTAGTCAGGGGACCCAGTAATATCATCTCAAAACTCTCCTTCCCCCAGGCCGGCCCCATGCTTTGCGCATGTGCGCACACATGTGCGCGCGTGCACGCGCGCACACACACACACCACAGACATATACAGAGATAAAAAATCTGCCTTCATTTGAACTAACTTAAATGGAAAACACAACCAGTTCCTCAGCCTATTTTTCACTCCATCAGAATGAGGAGGGAAAAAAAAATCTATTATAAAGAAGAGTTCTAATGACCTTACCTGCTTAGAGCTACAAACACCAGAGGATCTTATTAGCTGAAAAGTCTCTTTTGTGTTCACATCTGCCTAGGTAGGGACACTACTGCCTGCGTGTTTGTGTTTGGACAGGGCCGCCCAGCCTCCTGACGTCCCGTGGAGAGAGACACCTTGAAGTGTCTCATGCCAACATCACAGAGCCCTGGATCTGCTTATCTGGGTCAGCAGAGAGCCTGCTCCCCACAGGCAGCCGAGCACTTCTGGGGAAATTGAGGATTTGTTAAGAACTGCATGTTTGTTCCTGTGCTTTTGTGAAGCCTTCGCATGGACAAGCAGCTCTCACCTTCCCTTCCCTAAAAAGACAGAGAAATCTGTCTGGAAAGGAGAAAGGGTTCTGAGTCAGAAGACATGGCTCTCACCTCCTCCTTGCCTGGCTTGCAGCCATCTTGCCTGATGGAAACTGGGGGTGTGCTAGAACATTCCTCACTTTTGGAGAACATGGAATCCTCGGATGTCAGAGCTGGAAGGGATATTAGAGGTCAATCAGTTCATCCTCTTCTCCACTCCCATTTTACAGGTGAACAAATTAAGGAACAGAGAGAAAAAGCTATATGGCAAATAAAGAGCAGAGCTAGGCCTAACTGGAGAGGTAACTTGCTTCAGAAATGCCATGTAGGAAAGGCTCACACGGGGCGATATTTTGGAGGGGGCAACTAGGAGACATATTTTGAAGCTGCTTTTGCTGACAACATACTGTTTGGTTTTAGTTTGGTTTTTTACCTCCTAAGATGCATGTTATATTTGGGAGGGTTGGAGGGGATGGAAGGCTGAAGGCTGATGGAATTTACATGGGACACCAAAGACCCTCTCTCCCAAGCAGCCTTTGGATGACCACAGATTCCAGAAATTCCTAATCTAGAGCTGTGTCCACCACTCATGCCTACCCAGGGATGCCGTAATACAAGATGATTACCTGAATCTCCCTCGGAGCATCCCCTGGAGCCGTGGTCACGGACTCCACCCTGGTGTAGGCTGGGTTACACCTCTCCTATGCTAGTGTGCTTGGTTCAGAGTGTCTGTAGCCCTTCAAGATGCTCGGTTTCAAGAAAATAGATATCATTTGGATCAGCCTTGCTCAGAAATTTCAAAACCCATGGCCTGGAGAGTCCTCGTTTCTCTGCTCACTCTGACTAGTCCACCCTGGCATTTGCTGTGCATACAACCCTCCCAAGCTCTTGCTACTCGAGGGCCTCCTGGGCTGCTTTGTGTGACATATAACACATTTCTGTTGTGTTTATTTGACTTATCAACCTTAGGTATTGCCTATAAGGGAGGAGGATTTGGCTCGTTTATTCCACTTCCATCCCCTCCATCCCTCCCAAAATGAACACGTTGTTCTTTTCAGTCACCCAGCTCTGCATCAGGCAGGAGGCTCCAGCCTCCATTTCTCGTCCTGCCCCCAGACGCACTATCTGCAGACTCTTTGGTCCCAGGATGGTGATAGTGCTGGCAAGAAGGGTGGGGGAAATACAACTGTCAATAGGTTGATTTGAAAAGTCGAAAACCAGTAAACAGTATTTATACTATTATGCTCATGTCAGGGTGTTCTCCGCAGACCCAGGAACAGTGTGTTCTGCTGTGTATGCAATTCATAAATAGGAGACAATGTCACGACACGGAAGTTGTATTAGTTCACAGTCAATTTTTCCCCCCAGTATGTTAATGTTTGAAGCAATCAAGTACAAATTTTCTCTCAATTAGAGAGAAATCCATAGACATTACACAAAAATCTTAAGAAAACAAACATTCTGGAGTAGCGCCTTTCAGCCATTCAAGAGAGATGGGTGTAGTAGCTTCTATATTAAGTGATTGAGGCAAAGATATTGCCCCTGTGTTAAAACAAAACCAGATTAATGAAGAAGGCTGTTCTTAGATTGTACATTTTAATTTTGATGATCCTGGAGTCTATTAGATGCAAACGTCTTCAAGGACCAACATATCCAAGGAGAAAACAGAATCCCAGGGTACTAGGAAAAACTGACTGTGATTCTAGCTGCAAATGCCAGTGGAGTTAACTGTGCTAACATTTTCCTAGTATAGTCGCTGTTTTTTGTTAATGCTTTAGTTACAAAACTCGACAAGTTTTGCATCTCCAGCCAAACCTTATTTTTTCCCATAAGCCCTATTATTTTTATGGTGGAAGTTTGTCGATCATGAACTATTTCAGGGAGGCCTATGTGATGTTATATCAAAAATGCCTGATAATGTTGGGTTTATATTTCCTTCTCAGCAGCCTTGATATGACCACTGAGATACTAAAAAAAAAAAAAAGTTTCTAGAGACAATTTTGAATGAATTATTCTTTGCATATTTCACCTGTGTAATTTCTTCAAGTTCTTTTTCACGTTCTCATCATCTCTAGTCTATCAATTATCCTGATTTCTAGAAAAATATCTCCGATTTCTTCATTTTGCACCAGCCTAAACTGCTCGCTCTCTGGGCCTGGTTAGAGCTCTTGTTCTCAGACACAATCCATTTTTTCTTGGGTTCTGCATTTTACTCTTACTTTAACTACTTTTATTTACTGGTGTATATTCTTTATAAAAAATCCCATAAAAGAGTTCAAGGGGCATACTTTTAAATCCTTATATATCTGCAAAGACTCTATTTCTAGCACTTAACTGAAGATTTGGCTGGGTATGGAAATCTAGGTTCAAAATATTTGCCTCTGAATTTTAAAAGCATTGATCCATTGTATTCTAGCATCTAGTGTTTCTGATAAGTGTGACGCCAATATGATTCTTATTTATGATTTTTTTCTCAAAGATTTAGGGATCTTCATTCTTACTCTTCTGGAATCTCACATGTGTGTCTAGTTGAGAAGGCTTCCTACTCATTATGCCTGGCATTTGGCGTCTTCTTCCATTTGAAAAATCTAGGAAAATTCTCTTGATAAGTTCTCACTTCTGTTTTTGCTATTATCTATTATCATAACTCCTATTAATCAGATGTTGAAACTCCTGAGTTAATACTTGATATTTCTTATATTTTCTCTTATTTCTTCCATTGTAAAAAATTTTCTGGGAAATTTCTCCAGCTTTCTCTCTTGAGCCTTCTATAGAGACCTTTTAATTTTAGCAATCATATTTTTAAATTCCAAGAACTTTTGCTTGTTCTCTGGTCATTTACCTTATAGATCATCCTTTTCTCATGCATAGAGGCAATGTATTCTCTAAGTTTTCTGAATATACTTACAAATTTTTAAACTTCTGTTCCCAAGAATACATACCTGTTGCCTTCAAGTAAGATACCAGGCTCCCTCTGCCCTCCCCAGCTTTTCTGGCCTCTAACAGGCTGGTTATTTCCTTCTTCATGGCGCACCCTCTAGGGAGGGTCTTTCTGTTCTCTGCCTCAATTGTCCCTCCGACATCTACTTTCTCTCATCCAAACCTTTGTGGAAAACTCTTTATCTGTTCCTGCTTCTTCTTTGCATTGTCCTTATTGATGCAGGTTTATATCCGTTATTTACTTTAATGAGATCTCCTCATGGAGAATATATATCTGTGATAGATTCAACACCTTGCGAGAGAAGTGGGCATCTAGCATTTTAAAAGGCTCTGAAGGACACCATATGACCCAGCAATTGCACCCCTGGGTATTTATTCCAGAAAAAGAAAACATTTTGTTCACATAAAAATATATGAACAAACGAACTTTATTTGTAATACCCCAAAAACTGGAAACGACCCAAATATTCTCCAACCAATAACTAGATAAATCGTGGTATACATATTGAATGGAATAATACTCAGCAATAAAAAGAAATAAACTACCGAGACACTCAATGACTTGGATGGATCTCAAGGTCATAATGCTAAGTAAGAAAAGCCAATCAGGAAAAGTTACATACTGCACGATTCTATTTATATAACGTTCTCAAGGTGACAAAATGATGGAGATGTAGAAGATGTCTGTAGTTTCCAGAAGTTAGCGCTGGGGGAACAGTGTGCCTATTACAGGGTGACATGAGGGAGCTTCTCCGTCGTGATGAAGTGGTTCTATAACCTGTCATAGGTTGGATACTCAAATACACATATGTGGTAAAATTTCATAGAACTATATACACATACTAAAAAAAATAGTCCATGTAAAAACTGATGAAATCCAAATAAAGTTTCTATCTGACCTGTTACTATTATTTGTTTCCACTTCAATTTCCTGGTTTTGACAATGTACAATGTTTATGTAAAATATCTTCATTGGGGGAAGCTGGGTAAAGAATATTGGGAAGTCTGCTACTTGATGTGTGTTTTTCCCTGTTGTTTACTTAAAAAATCCACTGTACTAGTGAGTTTTCAATAATTACGAAATAAAAAGTTACTTAAAAAAACACAATAACAATTACACATGAAATAGGAAAAAAATCTCTGTGGGTGATTCTGATAATGGGTCGGTGTTGACTTTCACTACATTAAATTAGACTCTGAGAAGTCCTACAACAGATTCATCCCATTGAGCGTTGATCAATCCAGCATTTACCAGACATACTTTGTTACGTGATATTTAGAAGTAGTCTACAGAAAACTCAGGGGAAAATGAGGATTGAAGAAATGCCAATATTTCTGCAAATAAGCATTTTCTTGAAAGTTTATAAAAGAGAGTTCAGAGTCTTCCATTTCCACCTGCCAGTCTATGAAGCTGGCTTCCTGGTGTCTTTTATATCAGGACATATTTTTTTAACTGAGGTTCCAGAGTGTTCTGACCAGTGAGGCTGCTCTTAGGACCGGCATATGGGTCAAAGACTTTGGGGACATAAGGCTCTATTGCAAAGCTCTCCCACTGAGTAATCTTGGACAGATAGCTTCACACCTCTAAAAGTATTATGTCCGACATTCTATTCAGAGCACCCCCAGTTCAGTTTGGGGTTAACGGGGAAATGGTGCTAAAGCAAGTCAAACTGCTCTGAGATTAGCATTCTAAGACTCAGACCTCTTTGTCAGGGAACCTAGACTGTATGGTATCAAATGACATAAATCTATCTGGCTGGGCAGGTGGGGAAGTAGATTATTGTCATGGACCGTTTTCTTGCCCACAGATAAGAGTTACTGCTTGATTTGATTGATTCATAGGATCGAGGCCCGGCTGTAGCAGACAGAACTGTGCTGCTCGGTAAACCGGACCACCTTCCCTCGTGTAGTCTGAAACCACTGCTCTGCTTGCCCACATTAACCTTGCCTTGAATGTTTCAGGAGTTGCATAACCTTCCCTCCCCTCAGTGCTTACAAACTCTGTTTCTAGTGGGTTACTTTGCACTGGCTTGTGTTTTATGCTGAAAAGACTGGAAAGTCCCTGTCATGAGCATAAGCTATGTATTCAACCTTGGGGATTCGCACTTATCTTCATGCTGTTTTGAAATAACGTGTAACTCTAAGGTAAATCTACCTGTTTCCTGGTAGCCGAAGTCACCATTTTGACTTCTTAGTCAATTCAGATAAAGCTGTCAAGCTGAGTATGCCCTAGCCCCCACCCAGGCCTTCGCCAATGGGATCGGAAATCCCCTATGGGTAGGATTTGGTCTTTTCTTTTAAAAGCAAAACCAACAAATAACAGCAATAAGAAAACCCCAGAGCTCTTTTTAACTGCCCCAGCAGCAAGTCCAAGGCTGTGCGCACAGAGAGCCCACCAAGCACCTGTACCTGGCCGCCTCCTTCCACTCGGTGGCCTGTGAGGGGTTGCTTGCAGGACGATTCAACCTGGATAAAAGCTTTCCAATTTCTCTTTCACCCTTAAAACTGGTCAAAGAGAAACTAAAGAAAGTCTATGATCTGCTTAGGGTGACCATCTGTCCTGGCTTGCCTGAGGCTGAGAGGTTTACCCAGAATGAGGGACTTTCGGTGCTAGATTATGCCAGTCCTGGGCAAACTGCAATGGTTAGTCACCCTACTGAAGATCATTAGAAAACAGATTTATGTGGTTTGGGAAATAATTCCAATAAAGCCAGTGATGACAGAGGTAGGAAGAGGTTCCAGGCTTGTGGCAGATGAACCCTAAGGTGACTCCCAATGGCTCCAACCTCCTGGTGTTCATGTAATCCCTTCCCTTTACATGCAGACAGGACCGTGACTTCCTTCCAACCCAGAGAATATGGCAAAGGTACAGATATCACTCCCACAATTAAGGCACGTTACAGAAGACTCTGAGTCAGCTGACTTGGAGCTAGAACTGTTCTTGTAGGCTTGATGAAGTAGCAATGATATCAGAGAAGCTTCAGTGCAAGAGCCTGGGGAGGCCTTCAGCCGAGAGCCAGCAACAAGTGAGTTGTAAGGAAGTGAATTCTGCCAACAACCTGATGGGCTTAGAAACAGATGCTTCTCCAGCGGAGCCTCCAGACGCATACACAGCCCAGCTGAAACCTTAGTGGCAGCCTTGGGAGACCCTGACCAGAGCATCCAGTTAAGCTATGCCTGGATCCTGACCCCTGGAAACTGAGGTGACAAATACGCATTGTTTCAAGCTGCCGAGTTAGTCATAATTTGTTCCACAGCCTCAGAGAACAAATACAAGGTGCTTTCAGACATTTTACTCGGTCTGTGAGAGTTAGCTCACTTGGGAAAGGGTTAATGTCCCCACTGTGCCGCGGTATGGTCTGCTCTTGGCACCCCTCCTGAGAAGGTGGCACTGGGCGTGCAGGCCGGCCTCTGGCCCCGATTCTCTGTGCCCTGAGCCATCACCTCCTTCGGCCACGACTCAGTGCTCCAGGGAGAAATCACACAGAATCCGTGGGGGACTTTCTTCTTCACAGACTAAGATCCCCAACATCAGAGAACCGAGGTTTTAAAACCAGGTCACTTCTGACCGGATTCACCCTTCTTGTACAGCAGCCACCAGCTTTCGTTACAATGTCACATTCTCTTTGAACAAATTGTCAAGTCAGGAGTTAAAAATCCCCTTTCGAAATGATGCTCTTCCTTCCTTTCTGTCTCCTTTTCTTCCTTCCCTCCTCCCTATCCTCCTCCCCGTTCATTTGCACTCATTTCTCCTGTTCAAACAAGACGGTAAAAGGATTAGAGCAGGCCGTATTGTACCAAATTGGTCTAATGGAAATGAGGACCCTGCTACTAGAAACATTAGGTAGGACATAAAATAGGATAATTGACAGTTTTCACTTTGCAGGCCAACCTCAGAGTTCCTTTGTTTGACTGGCCTGACCCCCATCTCAGTGTGATTATCCGTTTTTGAACTCAGCGAGAGAAAGAGAAGGAGGGCAGCGCAGAGTGCGCGACGCCCACCTGTGGAAGTGGCAGCGCACGGGGCTGGCCGAGCGAGCCCCTTGCCGCTAGCACCTTGTCACCATACACCTAAAACCGAACACCCCCAGGCAATTGACTCGTTCTCCGATTAGCATATATTATCAGTTGCTGTCCTGGATACCCTGAGCTCAGGAGCAATGCTGCCGGCAACTCAGGGCTGTTTCTGGTGGGAGAGCATCGGGAGGCATATTCTCCCAGGATGCCACGCAGGGAGCCTTCGCTGTCCTGAAAGAACTCACCTGACTTCTTGATAACGGGGCGGCCGGTGCCACGGGATGAGATTGCTTCAAAACCATGACGTTTGGGGCGCCCATGCCACGATGCAAGGCCAAGTAGCTCTAGAGCTCGAATATTAATTATTTACTTTGAAAATTAATCGATTTACTTATACCTTCTGCCAAACATTCCAGTATGGTAATCAGTGGGCCCGGCCACCCATCTTTTTTCACAGTATAGTATAAAGGAGCAATTTTTGCATATATCTTAGGGTTCAGTGTCATTACACAGTGACATGAAATATGTCGCTGCTGCACAGCCTTAATAAGGGAGAAGTCACACATGTAGTAAAAAATCTCATGAGTCAGACTTCTCTGTGGTCCACTTACTGTACTAACTATTCTACTTTCAGTGTTGGGGGTGGGGCTTGTAACATATTAGTAACCACAAAGCGTAGGAAAGGGGCCATTTTCCTATATACTCCATTGCCAGCCACTCTACTTGCTCATTTTCATCACCTGAACAAACCACTGGCTTAAATGATATCAGTGGAAACTGAGCCTATGTGATGTCTAGGAAGCTACTTCATGGAAAAGTTGAGCCATAGAAACTCCCTAAGAAAAGGCCATGGACTGTGGTCATCCAGCCAACTCCTTCTTTAATCTCCAGCCTCCTGGAAAATAATGTACAAAGCTTATTGCTGAAGAGAATTGTAAATCAGCAATGATCTCTTTGTCACATGCTGAAGCCTGGGCTATATATAAATAACTGACAGTCGTTTTGTGTATTTTTTTTTTTTTCCATTAGGAAGATGGGATTCTTCAAAGCATTTTGCTATTTTAAGGCCTCAGACATTCCTAGTACTTTCACTGGGCTGCTCTGAGCCTTGACTTATTCACAGAGATGTTGAACTGAGATAAGGCTACTTAATAGTCCACCAACTCTTGCTAAATACAGTTTCTTTCCATATCCTTAGTGAAAACCAGCAGTAAGCACTCTCAGATACAGATGCTGCTGCTCTGTTTTTATTCTAAAGAAGGCTACTTGAACCTTGAGTTATACAAAATGGCTTTAATGGATGGATTCTAACACTGCTAAATAGTTTTCAAAGGCTTTCGGGTAAAATCCACAAGAGGGGTTTGAAAGAAAAAAATTATCTGATTCTCATCCTTACAATAATCTTGAAGATCAATAATAGTATCATTCCCATTTTACAGAAGAGGAAATAGAGGATCAAATTGCTCATATGTGGCAGAACCAGGATTTGAACCCAGGTCAGCCTGTTCCATCGCATCCATTACTCTCACTATCCCTACCATGTCATCAACCTGCAGAGCCACGGGGACCCAGAGAGAAGAGAAGCTATTGCTTTGCCAGCAGGTACTACAAATACTTGAAGCTCAAAAATTAATTCATATGTTCAATGTGTATTAAGCACTTACTATGTGCCACGCACTGGGCCAGGACTTGAGAATAAGAAGTTAACTTACCACCTACCTTGACGTGTCCCTAGTCTAAATGTTTAGGCTAGAAACATAGATGGATGAGAATCTACATTTATTAACAAGGCAAAAAGGTTTTCCCTTCCTATTTTAGGCGCACGCGCACGCACGCACGCACACACACACACACACACACAAACACACACACAACCACATTCTCATATACACACACCAGCCAAGCCAAATCTTTGTGATGCCTTTTCCTCTTCAAAACGACACTTGGGTTCACTGCAATCTGTATAAAATAAAATTAATAAATGGAGGGAAACTTTGTCTTCTTTTCCTCATCTATCAGGGATAGCTCAGAAAATAGTACAACCTGGATTCTGGAGAAGAAACCTAGACAATTCTATACAGAGATATATGTTTGTTTGTTTGTTTGTTTGTTTTTAATATGTTTATTTGTTCATTTTCTAAAAATCCTATCCATTACAGAAAAAATAAAAATAGAAAGAAAAATTATTTTGTACCTTCTCACCCCCATAAGACAAAACGGTAGTGAGCATCTTGTCACTTATGATTATAAACTTTTTCTAGACACATGTATGTGAACACAGGAGTGTACTCTAGGTACTGTTTTATAACTCACTTTTCTCATAGTGTATCATAAACATTTTGCCATGTAAATATATATAAATATCATCTAAAGTACATGCATATTCCACTGTTGACTCTAACATGATATATTTAATCTGTTGCTACTGCTGAGCATTTTAGTTTATCATTATAAACCATATTCTACTGACCATTCTCGTCCATTCGTCTTTGCACAATGATCTGATTTATCCCTTTAGGATATATTTCTAGACATGGAAGCACTGGGTTAAAACTATGCACATGTGTTGAGAATTTTTGCTCTCCAGAATGTCTGTAGTACCTCACTTTCTCACTAGCGGAAGAAGGAAGGGTCCATTGCCCACCTTTCTCTAACAAGCAGTGGAGACTTGAGACAGCAGAAGGTGAGAAGGAAACTCTTAGCACTAAATATGAAGCTTAATCCTAATGACCTATGCTGGACAGGACGGGCGCTACTGCCGAAGTGAGGCTCGGGCTTGGAATAAAGGCATCGCTGCCCAGAGGCCAGAGCCTGGACTTCGTGACCTGCCCGCATCTCCGTTGGTTTGAGAATTCTATGAATCGACAAACAGGATTCCAGGAAGCCTTCCCTCCTCCGGGTCCTCTGCTGGTAACAAAAACATGACAAAGAAGAGAATCTGCCAGTTTAAGCCAAGGGACGCTGTTTCTGCATCGCAACGCAATAAGCGATGCCACACTTGGAAGTGTAGATACGCCTCCGACTCACAGTTTGTTGTGACTCTTACTTTTATTGCCGTGAGCTCAATGAGATATATACCTAATATATACCCTGGGCTGCACCTGACTCAGAAAGGACACAAAAATGGTGACGGCTTTATGATCAGCATAGCCTGGGGCTAGGATTGTTTATACCAGCAGTACATTTTTTCACACATTTGGAGTGGCAAGTCTCCCCAAAGACTCTGGCCCCCCAGATAATTTCCTCCCAGAACTCTTGGCCTCTGCTAAAGACTTCTTCACGGGGGGTTTATCTCGTCCTTTCCCCGGTTCTTTCCCGCTTCACCGTGCCTCCCTTATCTCCCTGCCTTACTCTCCACTCTCCGCTTCCCTCTATTATCGCTTCTGTGGCCCACAATGGCTTCTCCTTTGCATACGGCCACAGCATTCTGGCTCCTTCTCCCCTGTGACTTTCCTCCCTTTGTCTCCACACTCTGGAGTCTGATGCATGCATCGCAGGAAGGTCAGACGCACCTCTTAGACACACATTTTATCTCCTGCTGTTGGAAAATAATTACTGATTTCCTCCACTAACTTTTTTCCCCTTTCTTCCTACAACTTGCTTTTTTTTCTGAAAATCACCAGTGGTTTGTTCTCACCTTTTTTTGTCCTAAATGCCAACATAATGTAGTTTTTGCAGAATGTGTGAAGACATGGGAGACTAGATAATCTCCTTTTATTTTCTTTCGTATGTCTTGTCGTTTGGGGAAATGCACGTGTATTTCTGGCTTGGCCCCCTCCCCTCCTTTTGTGACCCCACCTTGACAAAGAACCTCTTTAATGATGGCGGCCACATCTTCTAGCCTGTCAGTAAATCACTCAACAACCAGTTCCGTCACAGACTCTGAGGTCTGTTCACACTGGAAACATTTCTTGTTATTTATCTTAAACTTCTTGGAAACCTTCCCATTGTTTTGCTTTGCTTTACTTCTCAGTAGTAACACCCTCCACCTGCAAATGAGAATCTATACAGTCTAAGCCGTAGCTGATCTTTAATGCTGATCTTTTCTCTCTTTTACCTCCAGTGACTTGTGCGTTCTTGACTTTCTCCCTGTCCCCTCATCTCAGAAGGCAGATTTTCCTAGTTAGTATTTGCATACAGAGTATCCTGACCTGTGAGTTTTAAGCAAGACTCAAAATATCAGCTATGGCTACAGTTAATTCTCAATCATGCAGGTACAAATTTCGTGGATGATCTATTAGTCTCAGGCTGGGCTCTCATGATGCTTAGCAAACAGTCCATCTGCTTCCTCACACTCTCAGCCTCCTAGAAGTGAGATGGGGGTCACATGACATGGGCTGGCCAATGAGCTGTGGGCGGAAGTGATGTGCCTCACTTCCAGGACAAAACATAGAAGAGCCAGAGCAGTTCTTTAGCTGTCCCTTCACCTGCCCGATGACTGAGGAGGCCTCGTGTTGAGATGGTGGAACCATGAGGTCTAAGCAGCCTGGTGTGTTCTGGACCCCTGCTGAATGCAGTCAGTAACTTGAGTTAAGCTCCTGGACTTACTGGTAGCACATCATAACTTAATCTATTCTAGTATTCTAATATTCTATGTTATAAGACCAGAGTTGCCTCCTATGAGCTAAATTCAATACGTTCTGAAAACCTACATCAATCTTAATATTGTTCTATACAAGACGTAAATAGAAAATATCAGTTACCAAGAACACGCATAATGTATGATAGAATCACAACCTAGATAGGTAAATAGTTAGATACAGATATAGATATGTCAAAGCATCACAAAGGGGACTAGGATGGAAAAGATTTTAGTTCTCAGGTGCTTAAGCAATTGCAATGTTAATTACTTAGTTGAGCAAGAGGAGAAAGATATAGGCTGCCCTATATCTTTCATGAGATCTGGAAGATTCCAGAACTAGAGACATGCTCAGCCACTCAATACCAGTACCACCATCAGGGGAGAAATTTCAACCATAAGAAACCTAGTCATTGATCCATAGGCAGATACCTCTTTATTATGGCAGCCAGTGCCCTTTGCTTTGGGGAAATACTTTTTAAAACAACTGTTATGAAATCTCAAACGAAACTTTTAAAAACACTATACATGGATAACTTTTGTCAGTGGAGTATGAAATGTGGAGTGGGGTCTGTACATAATGTTTAAGACTTCCAGTTATTAAACGTCTCAGGGATATAAGGTACCGCATAGGGAATATAGTCAATAATATCACAATAGTTATGTATTGTGACAAATAATTACTAGACGTATTATGGTTATCACTTCATAAGATATATAAATGTTAAATGACTGTGTCGTACACCTGAAACTAAAATAATATTATATGTCAACTGTAATTTAAAATTATGTTTAAAAAGACATCAAAATTACGTATCATAAAGACAAAATGGATAACATCAAATTTAAAATTAAAAATGTTAGATAATAAAGTAAAAAGACAAGACACAAACTGGGAAAAGATATCTGTCAGCAATGCGATTGGCAAGAGATTTATATTCAGAATATATAAAGAAGTCTTTAAAATAAGTAAGGAAAAGACAAAAAAAAAAGTAGAAAAATGGGCAAAGGGTCTGAACTGGAAATCCACAGCCGTGGAAGCCAAATGACTAAAACCATATGAAATATGTTCAATCTATCCAATAAGCAGAGTCATCCACCAACATTGGATGTTTAGCTAAAATCTGGTCATCGCTTATAAAAAAGGACATTGTCCCCAAAGCAAAGATTTATTTTAAAACAAAAAAGAAGGGGCTCTGGCTTTCTGTGGCTGAAACAGTACCCCCAGTGGCAAGACTAGGCCTCAAAACTTCGACAAGAATTCCCCAAGAGCCCGGACACCCTTAAGAAAGCAAACACCTTAAAGGAGGGTCTCTCTTGTCCATATGGTCCATTTGCTTTGAGTGGCCCTGAAGCCCCAAGAGGGTACGTGTTAAGGCTCCTTGCGACATGTCCTCAAGAAGACTTCATTGTAATTGGGACAACCAGGGGAACATGCTGAAACTGTTGTAAAGTCTCATCCTGCTGTCATAGTCCATGCCCCTGGGCTCAGGCCCAGCATCCTCATCACCGCGGACAGACTGCAGTAGTTCGTGTCTGGTATCAAAGAAATGAGCTATCGTTGTTAGGAAAACTTACGTTGAAAAACTTTGCACATTTCACCGTTGGCAGTCACTTCTTGGACATAAGATTTATTAGTCCTTTCGTAAGATGTTATGCCGGCAGCTTTAATTGGGTACGAAGTGTTAGGAAGCCAGTGAAAACCATTTCAACTTCAGTTTCTAGGCGACTGCTCTTCCTAGCCAGCTCAGCACAGTGGCTAAGGATTAACTCCGATGGATTTGGGGCTAGCTGCATAACCTCTCTGAGCCTCAGTTTCCTAATTTGTAAGTGTGAAAAAGAATAGTGCGCTTGGAGTCTCGATGGGGATGAGTAAGATCAGGCAGGGCACAGTGCCTGGCACATAACAAGCCTGCGATGGATGTCAGCGTTCATTATAATGAGAGTAATGGATTGTCAGGTTCTATCCCTGGGGAACTCTGTGCTCATCTCCCAAGCAGTACGGTGAGTGTCTGGGACTGTTTCTCTACCAGTGGCCCCAATAAGTGAGAATCTGACTGTGTTTGGAGATAGGGCCTTTAAAGAGGTAATTAAGATAAACCGAGGTCATGTGGGCGGGCTCTAATCCAATAGAACTGGTGACTTTATAAGAAGAGGAGATGAGGACACAGATCTGCACAGAGGGAGGACCATGTAAAGACCTTGGAAGAAGACATCTTCCATCTACAAGCCAAAGAGAGAGAGCGCAGAATGAAATCAGCCCTCTGACACCTCAACCTTGGACTTCGAGCCTCCAGAACTGTGAGAAAATAAATGTGTGTGGTTTAAGCGACCCAGTGTGTGGGACTTCGTTATGGCAGCCTTAGGACACTAACAGTCACCGCGCTGGGCTTCTGTCACAGAACTAAGGTCTGGATTTTAATAGTCCACCCTTCAGAAACAAAGTAGCCTCTTTAAAGTTGAGCGAAAGTAAAATAAGTCAGACAGAAGAAGTCAAGAACCATATGCTTTCACTCACATGTGGGGCGCAAAACTGAAAGCAACAAATGAACAAGACAGACAAACACCTAAAAATTCACAGACACAGACAATGGTGTAGTGGTTACCGAGGGAAAGGGGAGGGCAGAAAAGGGTAAAGGGGCTCAGACACATGGTGACAGAAGGGGACCTGACTGAGTGGCGAACACACGGTGCCATATACAGGTGCTGTACTATAGAATTGTACACTTGAAAGCTGTATCATTTTATTAACCAATGTCGCCCCAATAAATTTAACTTAAAAAACTTATGCGACAGCAACTAATAAAAAAATAAATAAAATAGGATAAAAGTGGAGCAAACCTCCACAGAATCCAAGGACCCAGTCACAGTTTCTCTTGTCCTTCACTGGACATGACAGAGAACACAGCTGCCCCAAGGGCTCGCTCCCTGGGAAGTCCTGCTCTCCTCCTGGCGGGCCAGACACCTGGAACAGCTGCTTCGGGCTCCTGACAAGGTCTCGTGTGGGACTGATTATTGCACAGACGGTATCTCTTGTTTACTCTGGATTTTGCTCCACTGGAGAAGAGAGATGATAGTCATCTAATTGACCTTCTTATTTCCGAGTCATGAGATGTCAGCAGTGCTATTAACGCTGTCTGTGTTCAGGGGCCTTGGGCTGGGCTCTGGGAGGAGACAGGGGATATGGTCGTGCTCACTTCCCTAGGGAAACCTAAAACCTGGTAGGAATAATACGGATTTACAAGCTTGAACCAAACAGAGGCACGAACACACCCAAAGCAGGGTCTAGTAATCCTGTCCTAAAGGGCAGGTAAAGAGATATTACGGTCATTCAGAGAAGAGAGAAGACTCGGAGGCTGGAGTGGAGGGGAAGAGTGGCCAGGAGCAGTCTCCCGTAATTATAATGTTGGGACTCGAAGTCATAATGTAATACTACACTATTGGGATTGACGGTGGGGGTGCGTGTAGGGTGGAGCATCCCAACCCTGGAGAACTGCAGGAGTCCATGCCCAGAGGAGGATGTGAGCATGATTTGTGTCTGTCACGTCTCAGTGAAGAGATTTGAGACATGGCGAGACCGGCCCCCCATTTCCGCACTAGATTCCTCGAGGAAATGAGCAGAGCACCAGAGCTAGATTCGCTTATTTTGTTTCTGACTACAGGTCTCAGGTAGGCTTCCGGTGACTTAGCGGAAACCACATGGAGCGGCCTTTTTTTTTCTTTTCTTTTTTTCTTTTTTTTTGTTATATGCAGACCCCAGCCCCCCTCCCCCAACACTTCTGTACCACATCTGATCCTGCCCCTGAGATCTCAACCCTTGGCTGCACAGCTACTAGGTCACTCATCCTAAGTCTTCGTAGGTGGGATATAGCCTCGAGTTGGCCCAGAAACCAGTTGTATATTAGAGAGACAGAGAAAGAGAGAGCGAATTGCAAGAGCTAACAGCATGGATTTAGAAGTGCCACTAGTAACGCCCTTACATCTCTCCTAGATTTATCAGAACTCTTCTCCTGCGTGTGCTGTAGGAGGAGCGGGGGTGGGCAAAGATCTTTGAGGTTCCCCTGAGATGTGGCAGGCAGGGAGGTTACTGAGGGATGTGAAGTAATGACACGATGAAGAACGAGGCACAGGAGGCTGAATCAAGTTTTAATACTCGCCTCCGACACCAAAGACCCAGCTTCACCATCAGGACCTGTCGCCTCCCCTCTGCTCCCCAGCCCTGCACGGGTCTGGCAGAGCAGGCAGGAACTGAGACGGGATTTGCCTTTTTAATCAGTGGATTTCTATTATCCACAATTCTTTTGTCCCACTACCCTGGATGAAATGTTATTACTATTATTACTACTGTTCAAGTATTTGCTCAGAAGCTTTATAGAATTTTGTCCCCTGAAGCCAGTGTTAAATTAACTTATTTATGTGTATACTTTGGGGCTGCATTGGAAGATCACCCTGGGCTTCGATACATCATAGTCTTTCCTAGTGACAGCAGTGAAGGCAACAGAAGAGAGAAGTCAGTTCACTCGCATAAGATTATACAGTGATGTCTCATGGCCTCAAGACACAGGATGTGTAGTAGTGGACTCTTAATTTTTCCTTTGCAAAAAGGGTCTGAGATATAAGTAGGTGCAACTACCAACTGAAAATAAGGGCATCGCGGTAGCCCTTGGCCATTTCAGGTGAGATCTTTCTGTGGGTCACCATCTCTGCAAACCCATTTTCAAATTCTTGTACCTATAACAAGTTCTCTGGCAGTTTATTCTTTAGTGCTGTGCTGAACAGCTGAAAATGTGAATTTATTTGAGTTACTTCCTTCTTTCTAGCTGTAATCAAGCTGCGAGATATGTGTTAAAATTCCAATCAAGAACCTGACGAACTTTTTTTTTAATTCCCTTAAGCCAATTTTTCCAACGTCAAGAAAAATTTGTGATGAGCCTCCAGGCTATCTTCTGTTGAGCACTTCAATTCTAATGATAGATGGTTTTACTGGATCTTAAACACTCCCTGACTTCTCTTAATTGACTGGATTTGGCTCAGTTCCTAGAATCAGCTCCTTGGTAGCCTCTGACCATGTAGATTGCTCAATATAGTGGAAAGAGGGTGGTAATTTCATGTGACTTTGAACAACACATTCCCTCCTTATTGCCCACTTTGCTTCAGACTGAGCAACATACTAGGAAATAAGGTCCTGCACGATTCTTGTTTAAATGGTTGATCATCAAACCTTCATACTACCTTTCATTAAAAATTAAGTTCACTCTCTTTCCTGTGGCATGGTGCTTCTCAATCATTTGCATGTCTCACCTTTTACAGATTTGTAAATATTTAGCTGCAAGGATTGGGAGCAGATGAAACACACTGGTGGAAAAAGTGAAGATACAGAAGAGAGAAGGGAACAGAAAAGCAAGAATAACAAGAGAGGAGAGGGAGAGAGAGACAGACAAAAATGAAGGCTTTCAGCACAGACCTACCTCCCAACACTTCCTATAAGAAAACTAATTAGCTCTAAACTTATTTTTTGATTCTGCACCAAAGGGTTGTGTACAACAGCCATGGATATTTCCCAAATTATCTCTGTCACTCTCTGACCAAGGGTGGTTGATCACAGACGCCAGCTTCGGCAAATATAGGATCTCAGTACAAAAACGCTTTAAGCGTTCTCCACAAGTATCTTTCTCCAGACAGTCCTCATGGAAGTTCTACTAGGTTGGGCTCCTGTGTTTAACGTGATCTTAAATAATTATGGGCATTTACCCGAGCTTTTATAATAATTTCCAGGTGATTGTTTTATGTTCCTGGATTTTGCTCTTGACAGGAAATATCCATTTTTAAAGCAAATGTTTATTGGATATTGCATGTAGCCAGAAGTAGAAGGAGGGAAGATTGGCCAAAAAATAAGGAAGAGCCAGGCTTGCCTTTGCGCTCCCGTGGGAGTGATGTGGGTGAGGGGTTCGCCTGTCCATCAGCAGTGCCAAAGCCGATCACTGGCAAACTTTGTTCCTACCTCACTTATGAAGGAGACGAGCATCAAGGAACTTTCTTAGCATTCCAGTCCCATGTCCTCAGTACTCTGTACTTTATGCCACGTCGTGTGTGAGCTCCTACAGGAGGTGACATCTCTGCACCTTCCAGCAGCTCAAAGGCTCTCTTCACTACTTTCTTTCTCACACTGTTTCTCTCTTTTGATTTTTTTAACCACCAACCACTATATGTGCTAACTTTTTACATCCAATACCTGACAAAATGACTTTTGGAGGAAGCCTCCTTCCCGCATTACCCCTTCTTATTTCCAACTGCTCGTCCTCTCTATTTGGCCTCCTCATTTCACCAGCCATGCAGGAGCAGGCTGCTCAGGGCAGCTTCGAAATCTGCTCAGAGACCGAAGTGAGCTGTCCAAGGGTGCAGCTTCCCCCACTCCCAGGTGGCTGGCCTCTCTAGCCTTCCTTACACCTTAGTGAACCCGGGTCATGCATAATCTTCACTGAGCTGAGAGCAGGGTTGGGCCCCCCCGTGGGAAGGGAATTGGGGAGTTCCCATAAATACTCCCTCAGATTAAAATACATCATGCATTCAGCCTCGGCACTGCCTGGGTTGGGCTGAATCTACAGAGAACAGTTGGTCAGAGCTTGCTTCACAAAGAATTTGATCACCTGTGAGTTTATCACATATTTACCACGATGGTGCTACCCGAAAATTCCTATGGGCCTAACCCAGATCTGATATGGTCATGCTGAGGTCCACAAATGACCCTCTTTTGGGGAAATTTACTCTTGACAGCTCCAAATCTCACTGAGAACTAGTTTCCAATTTTTGATTCATCTGAAGGCCTCATGGCTCTGCGTATTTACGCCTGGCTAGAAAAAGATGGTAAAAATCGGTAATGATAAACATGGTTTCAAACCTTTCTTTAAGAAGTCTAATCTTTGAATCATTTGCAGCCCTGCAGTGCGTCTGAGTCTCTCTATTGTGCCTGTCACGCATTGCCTGCGCTGGAAAGATGTATGGACATGTATATCTCTCCCAATCTCATAGCAGGCTCTTAGATCATTGGTGGAATAATTGGCACCTGGGTTGCCACTTTCTACTTCTAAACCAATTGCAGGCCTGACTAATAGATCACCATTTCTTTGCCAACAAGCCTAGTTTCAATCTCAGAGTCTTTTTTAACATAGTATTTCAGATTATCATTGTCAATTAATTGAAGTTGGTACCCAAAATAAAACGCATTTGCCTTATTTATTCCAGACCAGTGTTCTTCAAACTGCAAGTTATAACCCATTGATGAATATATTAATTTAGTGGGCAACAATCAGCCTTAAAAAGGAAGGAAGGAATGGAGGGAGGGGGGAAGGAAGGGGAGGGGTGGGACAGAGGAAAAAAAGAAGCTCTCCAGGTGATTCATACACAAATACAAGTCAAAGAGGCCCCTCTCCAAAACTCAGGCATTGCTGGATGAGGACTAGATGTTAAAAAAACGGAGGTTGATTGACAGAACAGCTTTTGAGACTGGAGAAGACAGTTACCAGAAGATGGTGTATGAGCAGGATTGGACCCTTGGAGCCTCCACTTTCCGGAGGCCTCGGGGACCAGCAGGTTCTCTGGGCCTTAGTCTCTCCTATGGAGAACCGGAGGGAATAGTCATTGCCTCCCAGTGACATCTCTCTCATTCAGTCAGCCTCTTATGGTAATAAAAATGCCGGCTTTGAGATTATTCTACCCAGCAGAGCTATCATTTAGAATCGAAAGATAGATAAAGAGCTTCCCAGACAAGAAAAAGCTAAAGGAGTTCATCATCACCAAACCAGTATGACAGGAAATGTTAGAGGGCCTTCTTTCAAAAGAAGAAAGAAAGATAATATAAATAATAAAATGGCAATAACTACATAACTATCAACAATTATTTCAAATTCAAATGGATTAAATCCTCCCGTCAAAAGACAGGGTGGCTGAATAGATTAAAAAAAAACGAGACCCCTACATATGCTGCCTACAAGAGACTCACGTCAGATTGAAAGAAACATAGACTGGAAGTAAAGGCATGGAAAAGATATTTCATTAAAATGGAAACAAACAAAAAGCTAGAGAAGCAATGTGTATACCAGACCCCCCAAAAAAAACCCTTTAAAACAAAAGCTATAACAAGAGGTGAAAAAGGACCCAGTAATGCAAATTCCGAGTATTTATCTGAACAAACGCATAATATACTTTGAAGGGACATGTGCACCCATATGTTCATTGTGGCATTATTTACAGTAGCCAAGATGTGGAGGCAACCTGATGCCCATCAATAGATGAATGCATAAAGAAGAGGTGGTACATATATACAATGGAATATTTCTCAGTCATGAGAAAGAATGAAATCTTGCCATCTGCAACAACATGGATGGACCTAAAGGGTATTTTGCTGAGTGTATTAAGTCAGACAAAGACAAATGCCATATGATTCCGCTTATATGTGGAATCTAAAGAACAAAATAAACAAATAAAAACAAAAACAAACTCATTAGCCAGAAGGGATGGGAGTGTTCAAGGAGAAGGGATTAAGAAGTACAAATTGATAGTTACAAAATAGTCAAGGGGATCTAAAGTATAGCAGAAGGAATATAGTCAATAATGTTGTAATTACAGATGGGTACTAGGTTTATTAAGATGATCACTTTGTAAGATATCTATGTCTAATCACCATATCGTACCACAATCGAACCCTTAAAACTGATAGAATATTGTATGTGAACTATAACGGAAAAAAAATTTAAATTACTTTAAGAAAAAAACGCAGGCTTCGAAAGTTCCTCAAGGGATGGACGTTCCCCAGAGTGTGGGTGAAGAGGGCATCGCGTAACTGGAAGGGAACCAGACCAGGACTGAAAGAGGCCAAAGGGACTCACCCTCACAGGGCTCAGTTTCTCATCTGTAAAAGGAGGATAATAACTGCCATCCTGACCACTTGTTGTGGAATTCCAATAAAGTCTCCGGTGCGAAGAGGCAGGTGAGCACCAGCCTCATTATCTGGGTGGTCACAGCTGCCAGGTTGTGTGAGTTTGGACCAGTCCTACCATTTTTCCAAGAGTGCCTGCAAGTGCCGCAAAGGGGTTTAAAGGACTCTGCAAAATTGTAAAGTTTGTCATAAATAGAGAACTAGGCAATTAAGCTCATTAGCAGAAAATAACGTGCTTAGCTGGTTAAAGGTCAGTGGCTCTAGTCTGCCTGTGCAGCTCGAAAGGCAGGGGAGGAAGAGGTAGAGTGGAACGGCCATCGATCCCTGCCCAGCCTCTCTTTTTCTGTTTTCGTTGGTAGTACCGCAGAGTCTAATGAAAGTGAAAAGATGGCAGCGAGACCGTGAGGAAATAATGGTGGATGAGTAGGGTCTCTGGGGAATCTACTTACATGACCATTAACATGGAAAAAGAGGCTCTGGTGGTCTCAGATAGAAGCTCACACCCAGGAGGAATCTGATCTACAAACTATTTTTTGCCAATAAAAAGACTGGCCCGGAGAAAATATCTCTCTCTACGTATGCTCATTTTATTCAATCAATAGTTACTGAGTGCCTACTCTGTGCCACGCATCGCCAGTCGGAAAATGCAATGCAGAATAAAACACATTTCCTGCCTTCAAGGAGCATATCTAATTACATCAGTTTCTCTCTTAAAGCCCTTAATGACTCCCATGACTTAGAAAATGACATCAAAGTAAAAAAGCAATTGCCAGCAATTAGGAGGGTGGTGGGAATGAATAGGTGGAGCACAGAGAATTTTTAGGGCAGTGAAACTATTCTGCGATACTATAATGGTGGATACATGTCCTTATAAATTTGTCCAGACCCATAATGTACAACACCAAGAATGAATCCTAATATAAACTAGGGACTTTGGAAGATGTTTTTCAGAGTAGGCTCATCAATTATAAAATGTACCACTCTGGTGGGGAATGTTGATAATGAGAGAGGCTGAGCATGTGCGGTTAGCAGGGGTGGGGGGGACAGGGCATATATAAGATGTCTCTGTGCCTCTCCTTTCTCTCAATTTTGCTGTGAACCTAAAACTTCTCTTTAAAAATCTGTTAAACAGGAAAAAAGAAGGGTGCTTATTCTCATCGGTTTTATTCGACATAGTACAGCAAGTCCTAGCCAGAGTAATCAGTCAAGAAAAAGAAATAAAAGGTATTCAAATTGGAAAGAAACAAGTAAAATGTTCGCAGATGATATGCTATTGGATACAGAAAATCCTAAAGACTCCACTTAAGAATAGCGAAGGGTAAGGGTATAGGTTACAGGTATATTAGATCCATGGTAAACAGCCACTGGCTGAGTTTTCAGGAGTTTAAATGTTCTGGAGCCAGCTGTCTTGAGGGGCATCAGAACAGCTTCTCTCCAAATCAGGCAGGGAGCCCAGGAATCCTGGCCCACCGAGGGCAGCTGTTGTCCTCAGCACCATGGGTGCTTGGACCATGGCCACGGGCACTAGAGTAAAAAAGCCTTCGTGAGCAACCCATAGGATGCTGAGTCATATAGGAAAAAAAAGGAGCCCGTGTTTGGGAAACTCCTATTTAAACAAATTAGACTTTTGTATCGTAGAACTCAGATTATTTAGCATATTGAGGTGCTTAAGAAATTTTGAAGAGGAAAATAAATAAAGTAGTATTTGCTTTAGACTACAAAATCTTAACAGTTTACAAAGCATTTCATGGGACTTGTGTCGCACAGAATATTTTGGAAAACACGGAGAAAAGCAGAAATCTAACTTACCAGTTACCTCTCACATAAGTTTGCATTTTTATCATGAGCATATAAGCATTTGAGAAGGGAGTTTCGAGACAATGGGCCCTCCCTTCCTGTAAAAAAAAGAGAATGAATGACTGATTTTTAAATCTCAAATGTCTTGCCTGGCTTTAATATATTTTTCCTTTTTACAAATGCCAACAATGATGAAAACAGATGACGAACTAATCTTTCTGATCCAATTGCATTACCAGGATCCAGGCTGATTTTGAACAATTCGAGAAAAATACAGACTTCTCAGAGTTTACTTCTTAGGGGGAAGAGATCTTTGTTTTTAAAGCCCTCTGTGAATTTTCAAATAGCTAGGTCTGAACGATGACTGTCAACTAGAATTCCTTGGGGACCCAGTTCTTATCTCATTCTGTTGGCTTCTCACTTACCTGGAAGACCTGAATGCAAGGTGACAATGTGGATTTGGATTTGCATTTGGATCCATTAATAAAAGGTATTTTAGACATTTAACCATCTCCCCACCATTCAACCAACATGTGCAGAAAATCGTCTGTGACCCAAGGTTGTTTCAGAGGAATAGAAAGATGGTCTTGTCCATGTATGAAGATATGCAGATAGAGAAGTGTTCAGTCTACTAGTTGTTTCAAGCTTTTGGATCTGCCTCTGATTCCTCCCCACATCAGAGACGGTCAGCACCACATAAAACTAAAAAACGAGCTCCTGAAACTATTATAACATTTATAGACATTTTCTTGAATCACCACACATACTGCTTTCGACTTCCTTCCAATTGTTTATATTGTGACCTCCTGTCTTATCTTCCCTTTCTCACTCTTGCCTCATACTTTAGACCCAAAAGAATCTCAGCTCTCCAAACCCTGGCCCTTTCCTTTTCTTCTTGGCCATGATCTGAACAGTCTCTCTGGTTCTGCTGCTCCTGCCCCCACGTTCGGCCCCTGCTGACTTCGAGAGGCTCTTCTCTGCACCCTTTTGCCCTACTGCCCCCTCCCTAAAAGGAAGCCTGCAGACAGTTGGCCCTGCCCTCCCACTAACACAGAGCTTGCAGTTAGCTCAGCTTGTGAGGTGATTGGCAAAAAGCCTGTGAATGGCTACACTGTTGGCCTCCTCCACTCCCACCAGCAGTGCAATGTTTATCTCTAGGCTGAATGGTGGAATACAGGAAATACTCTCCAGAGAAATCAAGCCAATCTGCTTAGAAGGGCCTAGAGTTCCCAGAGTGGAAGTTGATGCCCGAGAATAGGGCCCTCCTTGTTTTGGCCTTGGTTAGAGAATGGATTCAAATTTCTGAGAGAAATGGTTTGAACCTAGACTTCCACAGCTCACAATACATCCTGAAGGGAAGCCCACAGTATGTCATGCCCTGTACACCTGTCCAGACAGGTAATCAGGATTCTCATGATGGAAAGGCCAGAAATGGCAGAAGGAACCCACGTGAGCCATCTTTATTAATCAATTGAATCTTTCATTCTTAAATATGAATGGACAACTAAGGAATGATAGTTACTGAGAAAAATAAGCAGCACAAAAGGCAAGGGCTGTTTAAGTCAATACTTTCTTCTTCTTCCTAGAAATTATCCAAAAGCAACAACAAAAAATTGTTTTACTCTAAAAAATGACGTTTTGGGAGAAAATAACAATAATAACAATAATAGTTAACATTTGCAATACAATTACTAGTTTTAAAAACTTTACATACACTAACTCATTTAACCCTGCACTAAGTGGTAAATACGACTATTATACACATTTTTCTGAAGAGGATAGTGGGACACAAGAAGTTCAGTAATCTGCATAAGTTCACAGAGATAACAAATTAAGAACTAGAATTAAAACTAAGCTTGGCTCTAGAGTTCACGGCCTTAAACTCTATAAAATTTTAGTATCTTCCGAGATAGAATATGCGTGTTCTGAAGTATATGCAAAGTTTGGTAAAAGCAGATTAAATCAAGCATAAGGCAGAAACGAAGGAAAAAAAATACAGAGAATGAGGGGAGGGCTCAGTAGTTACATATCTCAGAAAGCACCAGCAAAAGTGCACCATGGAAAGTAAAGAGCGCACACTGAAATGCAAAATATATCTATAATTTCCAACGATTAGCATGGCTTCTAAGGTAAACGTGTTTGGTGGCAGCAGCTCTTCTATATCTTCTTGGTTCAGAGACAGAGGAGGTAGGGTTAAAAAAAAATTCACAATAGCAAGTCATATTTTCAGGGAGTAATCTTCTCTATGACGGCAGGAAAGACTTTAGGTTGTAAAATACAGCTAGTCTGGGTGATTTGCAAACATACATCCTTACCCCACTCCACCCACAGAGACCTAATGTTGTCTTTAGGAAAGTTAAACTTATTAAGGCAAAAATTCAACAGAAACTTACAAAGCATTGCAACAAAGTATCCAAGAATAAGAGCAATTTGATAGAAATTAACAATGTTTACTAAAAAATTATTGCTATGAAGCAGATGAAGATTGTGAGTAAGGCAGTTCTCCAAGAATTAAAAATAATTCATTGAAGTAATTGCTTCTATAAAGCAATATCACAAAGTAAATGTGTAAAATCTCAGGGGAAAAAAAGTGATAAAGTGGCAGGAACAGATAAGATATGAGATGAGCTGGCTGAATTCAGGGCAAAGTATTAGGTTAAGCCATGTGAAATGTTTGTACTTAAAAAATGGCCAAACATTGGCTTTTGCATATGGTTAACATAGTAGTGGGAAAAGGTATAATAAAACCAAACAATCATAGAAATAAAAATAAAGTTAAAAAAGCATCTAACATTATCCAGACTATGGAAAACATATTAAAGGACAAAGAGGATGTTAATAGGAAAAATGAACAAAACGAAACAGAAATAAAAGATCAAGAAGAAATAAAGAAAATATGATACATAGAGAAGAGAAAGGAAATCCAATATTCACATAATTGTAGACTTAAAGAAGAAAACCAAAAACAAGGAATGGACTAATATTTAAAAATATAGCATGGCTAAAAAATGTCCTGAAATAAAGAAAAACTCAATTCTATACATAGAAGGGCATACATGATTGTAAGAGAAAATTGGTCAAGGGCAGTCAACACAGAGTCACTCTAGCAAAGTTTTGAACTTACAGATTAAGACTCCTTTAGTCAACAAAACAAGATCAAGTCACTTTTAAGTGGGTAAAATTAAGAATAGCTCCACATTTCTCCTGAGCAATGTTCAATATCAGAAGATAATGGAGCAGCACTTACGTGAGACTCAAGAAAAGAATGACTCAAAAGTTTTATATCCAGCTAAACTATATTTGGTTACAGATAAGCAATTTGAGCATGCAAATGTGCCCTTCTTGAAGAAACTACTAGAAATGAACTTTGGCCAAGTAAGTGAACACATTATAGAAAAAGGATGTGCTGTGAGAATTAAATATATTTATTTATATAATCAAGACAAACCAAAGTGTAAAAATATTTGGTCTGGGCACTTAGAAATGGTTCAACTAATAAAATTAGAAGGGGAGAAAAAAAAATGGGAGGCAAACTAATTTCATTGATTGCAAGAGGCAAGTTTAAAAGTTTCTACAGTAGCAGGGAGTCAAAACATATCATTTAACGTTACAAAGATAAATACAAAAAGATATTATTGACTAATATTACACAATAGCGAAGAACAAAGGGGATGAAGAAAAAAGGAAATGCATTAATTTTGTCATTAATCATAAGAAACTAAAAAATAGAGGACCAAAGGTATTACCCAAAGTTATAATTATGAAGCTAACCACTACAGTATAACACAAACCTTCCTAATTATCAGAGGAACAATATTCTCTTTGTAATTCCTTCTTTTTCTAACTAAACAAAACAAAATCACTATTGTTCAGGGAATCTATCTTCTTCCATATGACCATGTGTTGTCCTAATCTCAAATTATCCAAATGATACAGAATTTGTACTGGGGCTGGGATGCTACCAGAAACAGACCCTACAATTAGGCTGAATGGAAGAGGGAAAGGTAGCAAGCAAGGAGGATCCTGGAATTCCTTGTGGGCAAGTTGGAGATTCTTTTTAGAAGATGGTAAAATAGTCAAATTATCATCTGCCATGTGCTTAAAGAAACCGTAGTATCGGGGGAAATACTAGGGAAATTCAGAATTTTGGCATCTGTTTTATTTCTGTATCCTTCTGTCAGTTATACAAGAATGGGATCAGCTCAGACTAAAGGTGACCTATCTGAAAACAGAGTGGGGGCGGGCGAAAAAGGTGGTTTTGCAAAGGAAGGTGCTTTCTGTCTGTCTGTCTATGCTCTGAGATCTAAATAGATTGACTAAGAGTCCCATAACTTGAAGCCTTTCAGGGTTAAAAAGCAGAATTCTTTACTTTGAGATAAAGTCAGCGAGAGCAGAGGCAAAGAGACAGGAGATTGAGCAGGGGATAAGATTGAGCCAAACTATAATGTGGATTCCCAGGCCTCTCCCAGCACCTCCTGTTAAGCATTCTCCATTAGACAAAGGAGACACTCATGCTTATTGTGAAGATGCTGGCTGGGAAAAATCAGATTATGGGTGGTATCTCCCAGCCAAGCTATTGTTTCAAATTGCCTCAAGGCAGAAGCCATTGAACAGAAGGCCAGGGTGATGGACAGAACCCAGAGGACAGATGGGGGCTAGAAAGTCTCAGATTCAAGGATCATGACTAGGGAAGTTCTTTTCCCCATGTAACTGGGTACAAATCGATTAGAAGCCAGCTTAGGTTTTACAAGAAATGTATTATTGGCTGTTTAACACAGAAGGCAATACCCAGGCCCCAAACTCACTCCAACAGGAAGTGAGCTTCTAAGTTTATGTAGCCCCCCAGAAAGGGTATTTTCCATGCCTTTCTCTGTTTTGGCTTCAACGAACATCGGACAGCAGGGATTCTCCAAAGAGCAAGACCAGGAGCTGCCTAACACCACTGGCACCTTCCTCAGCCAGGGCACAATCATCATGCTTCTTACTCTGTAACTCAGTGACCACTAGGTGCTATTTCCCATTCTTCCCATGTCAGAATGAGAGGTCTGAGTGCAGCTGTTTGGTTTCTTAATCACTGAATGCTGAGAGGTGCATGCTCGGAACACAGGCTTTACAAAACGAAATCCCGAGCTAGTGGTCTCGATGGGAACGCAGATATGTAAAAAGTCATGGCCATACTGCGCACACGGAGTGAACCGCAAGCTCAGTATGACGAGTGGGAGGTGTCCATCAAGGCTTCTCAAATAATACGGTGAATTTTAAATGAGACTTGAAGGATGAATACGAGTTAGTCAGAGAAAAGGCTGGGAGTCAGGGTAGGGTGGGAGCCAGGAGGATGTAGCAAAAAGCCACTCTTAAAAAGCCCGCCCTAGCTGATAAGAATGGATTGAAGGGAGGCTAGAGTAGAGGGAGGTTAGAGGCCAGCTGGGAAGCTGCTGACATTATGCCAGCCTCGAATGCCAGACTTCGAATTTTATTCTTATTTGCCTTCGTTAGCATATCCTGATGTCCTTGCTAAGCCCCTTAGACCTTTGGTCTGTACCAGGACAGAGCCTTAGAGAAAGTGAAAGCAAGTCTTCTGCAGATGTCCAGTCCCCTTCCTGGTCACTTGTCCTTGAGCCTTCCTGTCCCTTCAGGAAAGCTTTCCAGCCAGAAGGTCAGTACCTCCTGCTTGCGGAAGATTCACTGTGATAAAGACTTGAGTCCTGATAAGCTTACTTCCTCACACCTCTGATGAAGTAGCTGTGAAAATTCTTTCCCTTGCGTGCTTTCGATACCCAGCTACCTCACAGGTTAACATCTCCACTAGCCAAATACTACAGAAAACACAATTTCCCCAGGGCCATTTTGTTCCCTGGATCTTTTCCATCAGTAGAACATGGAGTAATTTAATTTGGGCTCCTGGGTCAACCACACTGCTTAGGAGGTTCTTTGGAGGCAGAGGCACTTCTCCGAGACTGTGATTTCAACTAAAAGGAAGTATATCCTTGAAAAACTGGCTACCCAGATAGCAGCAGACGTTTCTATAAGAAGGAATCTAATAGAAAATCTGCTTGAAATATTTGTAAAATCTGTTTTAAGGGCACTTACCAACCCACGAAGGAGTCCTTCTGAACAAATGCATAATGTACAATTGCAAAGAGGCCTCTTTACTAGGACCCCAAGGTCTCACAAGAGGAGTTTGCTTCAGACAGGAAAGAAAAGCGAGAGAGAAGAGGATGCACATCCGCTCAAGTATTTGCATTTGGAGGTTTACATTAAAGAGAATCTCTTTGTACTGTCCTGATTGGAGATTTTCAATTAAAGCTTAGTCTACCAGTTTTGTCTTGGTTGGGCAGAGCAGAGGAAGGGATGTCTCAGGGGGTGGCCCTGAGCCAAGGAGGCTGCCACTGGACGAGCTGGGAAGAGGAGTGTGCCTATTTCATGGAGTTTGCAGGCTTGGTTTGTAAGAAAAGGGAGTGGACAGCTCTTGGAGTGGAGGCCCCTCCAGGGAGAAATAAGGCCCCAGCACCCCGACCCCAACCCTACCCACCACTCTCTCTTGCTCTTCTGATTGTGTCCACCAACAGATGGAGGGACAAGTCAAGCAGTCAAGGCGAAGTTAGCAGAACAATAAAGAAGGCGGCAGCAGGTAGTGCCTTGGACTTTCACAAAAGTCGAAAGCCTCTTTAGTGCTCCCTCAATGGCTGACATTTTGGAGTGCTCCCTCTGTGCTAGTCACTGGGTAAACTGTTTCCATTGAATTATTTCTTCATATACCTATCCCCCCGCCCCGGCCAACAAAACTGTGAAATAGATACCCGATTTTTATCCATTTCTAGTTGAGAAAACTGAAGCTTATGGAGATCAAGAAAGTCACCAAAAATAAGACGGCTGACTATAGGTAAAGCCCGAATTGGAATTCACATCTGCCTGAGTGCAAAGCCCAGACTCTAAACCACTGGTGCGGACAGTGTCCCCTTTAAAGGAGGATGAGATCACCTTGTCTTGCATCAAGTCCATCCTACTCCCAACTCTAGGAGACTAAGGTGGAAACTCCATTTGATTGGCCAGTGAACTTAGTGGCCATATTACAGGGAAGGTCCCCAGACAAGCAGCTGTATGTCTAGAGACTGATTATGCAATGGTGCATTCTGGAGCGACGTGGCAGGACGTGCAGCATCTGGTTCTCTGCTCGCTCGCTCTCTGCCTCTTTCCTTCCCAGAAAAATCTACCTAATTACCTGCCATCAGGTAAATGGCCTGCTAAGTAGAAGTGGGTATCAATTGGTCAGCAGACAAATAAATAGAAAATATCTATCCCGAGCACTGTTCTGAGCGCTTTGGGAAGAAATGAAAGAGAAGGATAGACACCTTTGAGGAACTTGCTGTCTGGTTGGAGAAAGAAGATGAATGTACAGGGTGAACCATCCAAGCGCCTTTCAAAGTAGCACATGTGAGTCATTCCAATCAGTGTGAAGGAAACACGAGAACACAGAGCAGAAGAGCCAGCCAGTGTGTGTGTGTGTGGTGTGTGTGTGTGTGTGTGTCGGGAAAGGGGAGGGAGGTCAGGGGACATGCCTGGAGACTTCTTGCAGGATGGTGCTTGCAAATAGTGATCTGGACAGAGGAGGGAGAACCTTCAGGAAAGTCTAAGAGTAACCACACGCCATGACACTGGCCTTCTGCCCCTGGACCACACAGCACGGGGTGAGACTTGGCCCCAGTTTGGAAACCTGACGCCGCCTGCCTCCAGCCTGAGCACCTCTGTCAGCGCTTGGCTGCCTTGACCCCTTTGTCCCACTGTCTCATCCCCACGGCTTTGCAGAGCAAAACCTGTGCCTCCCGGGGCCCTGCTGGCTTTGCACAGAGTAAGTATGGCCAATGTTCTCCCCTCAAAACCCCATCTTTTGGCTTCTGTCATAGCCATTCAGTCAAGTTGGCTGATAATCTATTTCTGAAGAATTTGAGTTATAATCTGAGGATTCTCGAAGCCTTCAAAACTCAGGCAGATTAATACATAAAAGTATTTGGGGGAGGGGACTGGCTATCAGCACACAGGATTTCACACCCGCTGGCAGCCACCTACCTTGACTGTGCATGAAGTTCATCCTTCACGTTGACTCTTCCCGAGAGGGAAAATGACTAAATGAAAACCCGACCCCCTTTTCCCATGGGGCTAAGTCAGGCTCTCACGAGTCTCTGTCCTGATGGTCACAGGAACGGCTCCTGTGCACTGATTCATAGACGTTCAGCTCAGAGACCACCTCCCCCAGCACTTCTCAATAGATGTTCTCCAGGTGATCTAATCCAAGGTGATCTGGAAGTCAGTTTAAAAATGATGACTCCTTGTTACAAAACCATGGCAACAGAATTCCTGGGATCTGGGATGTGAAGTGGCTTTTCAATGGCTCTCCAGTCATTCCCAAGTGCAATGAAATTTGAGAACCTCTGATCTAATCCACAATTTGCAAAGGAGAAAACCAAAGCTCTAAGTTAGGTTCTTGCCTTATCCTGCTTTATCTTCAGTTAGGTTCTTGCCTTATCCTGCATATCAGTACATAGACCCAATAAATGCAATCGCAAGTTTAACAGAATGGAATTGAATTGAACCGCGGTATTGTGGTAGCCCAGCACGAGAATCCCAGACCTTCAAATTCCCTTTGCGGAAGAGATCTAAGAGGCAGAAAACCACTTCCTTCAAGGTCATCTTTAGAGCCTCCCTGTATAGCCAGCCAGTAGGTCGTCCAGAGCTAGTCCCGGGGCTGAGGGCAGAGGGTACTGAGACTACTGAAACCAAAAGGGAGGCAAAGGAGAAGGGAACTTTCAGGGACACACAGAAACTGACCATTCCTCTGTTCCAGCCGCCTGTGCAGGGGCCGACCAAGCTTCACCTCTGAAATGCAGCAGAAGGAGGAGGAGCTCCAGGCTGGTGCGAGAGCCCTCCAGGTTAGTGGGGAAGCCCCCTCCTTGTGCCCAGAAGAGGAAGACGAACATTCAATGAGAAGTCTTCAACACACAAGGTAGCATTTCCATGAAGTGTTATTTTGTGATTAATCCACTGTTATCTCTTTCTCTCTAGCCTTCCTTCTCTCTCTCTCTCTTCCCCTCTCTCTTCCACCAAAATGAATATATATATATATATATATATATATATATACATATATACACATACACACACAACAATAGTTAGAGGGAACGTAGACCTTAGTCCTGGGAAAATGCCCCACTTTCTGAAAATGCGTTTTCTGTAAGAGGCTGGGGAAGCTCAATACAGAGCAGATGGTGACTGTGTCGTGGTGCCTGGATCACTGAGTGTGTGGAATGGGGGTGCAGGGGGTCAGAAGGGGGGAGGCAAGCGGCTGCCAAGAAAACCCTACCTGATTCACAATTACTCCTGAATCAGCAGAATTGCACATATACATACATGTCTTGAAGAAAGAGAAGGAAGAACAGCAAGATGCTGAGTTTAAGGGAATTTAATTTAAGGAGAAGTTGGGATAGTTCTCTTAGAAAAAGAACAACATCACAGTGTGGCCACCTTCACCCATCAGGTCTGGCAATTTGCCCGTTTTCCGGAAAGTTCTGGAAACACAGACAGCTAAGTTATTGCTTCCCACTTGCTCCTTATCTGAGAGAGGTACACTTGATTGACCTCTGGGCATATTAGCAGTACCTGCTGGTGGTTCCCAGCTGTGGAAACTGAAAGATCAGAGAATCAGAGAGAGCAAGGAGGGCGGGGAGTGAGGAAGAAGTGGTTCGGTTGGGCCAATAAAATGAAAGAAGCGATTACTAGTAATATTTATGACACCCGGGAATCTGAGGACTGTCCCAAGTAGGATAAAGCCAAGACGACTATAGGCGACCTTGAATTGAGCTTGGAGAAGGGGAAGTGGGAGGGAACAGAGCAGTCACACTTAGGCTGAGGAAGAACTACTTCCTCTCTGACCTTGGCCTCCACATTCCACAGGACAGCCTCCAAAAGGGTGGGAACCGGCAAAACATTTCTTAGAAGCAATAACAGCTCGCTTTCCCTGGGAGAAGCTGAAGAAAGGGGGAAGCTAATTAAGTGAAAATTGAGGAAGCTCAGGGCCACACTGCAGCTGACAGCGATCTGGGAATGATCATCAATCATCATAAACTAGTGCTTACTCAGCATCCTCTCCCCTCAAAGGCTCGCAGTACATGCAACTGAGGCCACTGTATCCCAGAGATTCCCTGGGAGTCTGAGCAGAAGAAGTGAAATAGGGAGTCAGGACTGAAAAACTCAGACAGCTGTATTCTAGTGTGACCAGCCCCCAAACATCTATCTATCTGAGAATCGCATACCCCAAGAAGAAAGATTCGTTTGATGTGAGCCCCTAGAAGGAATTTATCTGCTGAGATGGCCTCCCCTTGGCCAACCGAGGGCCCGAATTTTATGAATAATAAGAGCCTAGTGTCCATGTGCCGACAGGGGTCCCTCACATACACTGTGTACAGGAAGAACCTCTGACTTCTCAGCTGCTCGCACTGTGCCCTGCTTGTTTATGCCGTCTGAGTCAATGGCTGCAGGGAAGCCCTGGTTTCATCTTTCTAAAAACAGAGACCTTCTCTGTCCAGTCAGAACTACACGAATTGTATCCTCATTTGCATCTATACAAACCAATCAGAAATGCTCAATTTGGATACCTCATTTGCATAAAATTGACCTAATTGGTAACCTGGGTAGGCACTTTCATTATAAAGGTAGCCGCCCCTTTGTCTCAGTGGAACACAATTTAGGTTGCTACCTGAATCTGTGTCTCCTGAGCTGCAGCTCCTTTTACTCAAATAAATGCGTTTTATTCTTTATTACGGTCTAAAATTAATTTTTGGTTTCTGAAATTAACACTTCATGAATTTATCATTCATTTGTCAATAATTATGGCTATTTTATGAACTTTCTTATAATATTCATTTTTTCATATATTTCTGCTTTGTCTCTCCTACTAGATTGTCAAGTCTTGGAGACCAGAGACCCTCTGGTACATTTCTTTCTAATTCCATATCACTCCACCCATCCACCTACCGTGGTGTGGCATTTTCCCCCATGGTTCTCATTGCTAGAAGTGCAGAAGAAAACAGTAAAACGGTAGTCAGTCTCTAACTTAGATGAGTTTATGGTGTTGTATAATATGTATGTACATATATGTGGTATTATATATAATTCAACAAAGTGCCAGCTGTTAAGAAGGAGGCACGGAAGTGTTAGCTAGGAAGAGCTCAGATGCTAGAATGAAATAAACTTGGGTTTAAGACCCAATTTTGCCAGTTGCTAACAATGAGATCTCCTGTGAGTTATTTAAACCTCTCTATAACGGAGAAATAATAGAACCTCCTCCAGAGACAGGTTGAGAATGAAATGATATAATATATGTCATTACAGGATCTAACACAGATAGGTGCTCAAAATTAGTAGCAGAAAGAAATAAAGAGGAAGTTCATGACACGATACCAAGACATTCACTTCTGATTCTCCACGCGAAATGATTTAACAAACAACTATTTCCTCGGGGCATTTTCAAATTCTCTGAGTGAAGCTCACCTGGATGAGTGGCCAGGAATCTAAAAAAGGTGAAGAGAACAGGAGCTTGCTTTCGAACTATCTGTTTCCAACTCAGGAGTTCTTTCTCAGCCGGAACCAACGAGGAACTAAAAGCCACTACACGTTCCCTCAACCTGCCTGCAAAAGCTTTGTGGCCACCAAAGGAGGACAGCAAAAAGGTTCTTGAAATGCCTGGGTGTCTCCTAGAGGGCTTGGTCTTAAGTTAATCTCTCTCTTCTCTTTTAAACCTTTTTTTGATGGGGAGGCCGGGAAAATGGTTGAGAAACTATGGGGCTGGTGTGAGTTGTGACCTAAGGTGGTAGACATTCCTAGTTTTACTTCCAACACCAGCTCCCACTAAAGGGTGGTGCTCAAGACACCCTTGTGTGTGGTCTCCATGCAAATGGAAGACGAAGAGATGTCTTATGTCTTCTAACCCTCCCCAGAGGCTATACCTCAGCTCACCTGGTGATGGATGCTCAACTAAGGAGGATCTCCAGTGACAAGTTTGCAGCAACAACAACAAAAGTCACTGGAGCATCTACAACCTCTGTTCTCAATTTGCCATTAACCTGTTTGTAAAGCAAAGAATTCAAGCAATGGATGGCAACACGAAATCTGAGTTTAACAATTCTTTTTATTCCTTTTCCAATTTAATAGATGCTTTCCTGGTGCATACTACAAGCCAGACACTGTTCTAAGTAATATTACATTGGAACAGCGTTTGATAGTTTGAAAAGGACTTTCATGTACATTACCTCATTTGATAATTATAATAAGCCTGAAAGGTAAGTTTGTTGTTTTAAGCCTTATATTACAGATATTTTTAAAAAGATGAATTTCAAGAAAACAAAGTTATCCATGCAGGACCATTCAGCTTGTGGCAGAGGCAGGACTCATACCAGGTGTTCTGGTTCTAAAGCCTGTGCTCTTTCCACTCACAAATAAGAGCAAAGAGAAGAAAGTTCCTGTTCTCAAATTGCTTGTAATAAAGTAGGGAAAAGACTCAAGCATGTGGACTATATAGGGGAATGTAGAAGCAAGGAATTAAAGGAGGATTTATGAAGAGTGTTGGGGGGCGGGGTGGCTGTATTAGTCAGGCTCTGGTTTTTGACACAGGTGACAAAAAATCAACTCAAACCAGCTTCAGGTAACAGGTTCAAACTGCTTAGGCACGGTGGAATCCAGCGACTTGAGCAATGTCTTCGGGGCTTGGCTTCCTCCGGTCGCCTCTTTGCTTGCGTTCCTCTTTGTCAGCTTCATTCTCAGGCAACCCCACAACTTCACGCTTACATTCTACACATTTAGAAATCTCAGTAGAAAGGCAGTGTCTCTTCCCAGACGACTCCAGCAGAAGACCCGGGATTGCATTTCATCGTGCTGGCTTTGGTCACGTGCTTTTCTCCCAACCAGTCATTAGATCGCTGGGAGGCACACATGGGGATCCAAGGTTATTAGCTGGTTCTGACTGGCGTGTGTGAGGTTATTTGCAGAGGGATGAGGCCGTCCTCCAAACTGCCATGGCTTGTAGGTAGGCAGATGGTTCTCATGGAAAATCGGGTACTCTAACCCAGGCAAAAATAACCCCAAGGGCTGATGGGGGGGGGCAGGGGCGGGGCAGCTCCTGGAGGATGCTAGGTAGGTGTTTTAGTGATGAAAGGGACACAGCATGGGACAGTGAAGAAGCCGCAGGAGAGGGAGTAATAAAGTCCTTGTTCTAATTCCAGATCTTTCTGTAACGACTGATAGGACTCTGAACAAGTCTTTGAGCCTTTCTGGGCCTCAGTTCCTCAAATGTAACAGGGAATAATAATTTAAATAATAGTGATAACAAAAATCCCTGGGGTTGCTGTGAGGTTCACAATATGATCCAATTGGATGAGATCATAGACCTGAAAGCCTTTTGAAATGCTAAGTGAAAGAGATTTATAAATATCAGAGTGTATCTGAGGCAAGGAACTAACATCAGCTACGACAGGAAAAGCCAGGGTAAGGAACTCAAAATCTGACGTACAGCGACCCCACACACACATCAAGGCCGAAACTTGGTCTCAGGAGGTCAGTGTTTTCTTTCTCTGGGTGGTACTGGGAAGAGGCTCTTTCTGATTGTCAGTTGGTGTCTGGAAAGGAGCCCCAGGTAATAACAGTCGGGGAGGACTTCCCTGTGCACAGCCAGCTTTCCCAGGTCGGCGGGGAGGGAGGCTGGCTCTGCCCTGGCCAGTGTTTGGTTTCTGGGAGGCCCCTTCCCCTGCCCACCACCAAAGAAATCACAGCGACAGGTGGGGACCGGAGCACTGGAGAGGGCCAGGCCAAGGTCCCTAGAGGGTGGGGCAGGGGGGTGAGGAGGATTAGAAGGTAGCAGGTGGAACTCGGACAGTTATAGCTCTCTTGTTGTGAACGGCCCTGATTAAGGAAAATCACTTTTGTTTACTAACCGTCTGCTGGGCCCTTCCCAGCCGAGCTAAATCGCCAGCTTATACCTGCCGAGTTTTTCCCAGTCCATGAGGACTTGGTGCAGGTGCTGGACAGGGATGGAGAGATGAACGCGTTTCTAGACTTGTATATATTGTGAAAAGAGCCTTGGCCTGGGACTTCGAGATATGGATTTTTGGTAGCAGTGAGGGCATTGGTTAGTCTGTTCATCTCTGACATCCTGAGGATAAATACAGGACAGTAGAGAACAATAGTCAACCAGAAAAGCTTGAGGGGTAGGTGCTGAGGAGATTTTGTTCCTGGCCCAGCTTGGAGACAAACGAGAGAGACCCCTGACCCCTACGATCCCAGGCCAACTCAAATGACATTCCGGAGAGAAGGAAGAATGAAGATAAATAACCACTTACTTGCTGGAAGCATTTAACAATTTATAGAGCAATTTCAAATAATTCACCTTATTCAATATTCCCTCTGATTACAGGCAGACAGGTCTTACGACAGAGGCCGTTCAGAAAGGCTGTGTCGTTTATTCAAGATTCCAACTGCCGATACATGGGAGAGACAAGATCAGAATCTACTTTTAACTCCCATGTCCAGTGCTCTGTTGCTGTTGAGTCTGAAACCCTGCAAGGTTGGCATTCTTCCCCGCCCTGGCTGGCCCTGCCCTGGGAAGCCCACTGGGGGTCTTCCAGCTCTACCTAAAGAACCTTTGGAATGGTTAATGGGTACAGGGTAAGGAGTGTAAAGGTGTGTGTGGTAATCTAGGATCTGTACAATTTGAAATTGTTCAGGTGACTTGTTCCGGTTTTTAGTTTTGCCATCTGCAAAGTGGAGGTGGCATTATCCACCCAACCCACCCCCCAGAGGTGTTGAAGCCTCAGCAGTGGAGGGTTGCAAGAGCTTTGAAGTGTTTCCTGTGCTGTTCAAACAGGTAAGCAAGGTTTCCCAGTTTCTGTTACGCTGACGCTTCTGGAGTCTGCGTAACAGTGGCTGTTCCCTTCAGCCCCAAGCTGAGGGAGGAGGCTGTGTCAGTCTATGATGTGTGCTGCCTCTCGCTCATTCATTCACTCAGGAGGGCTCTTGGGCAGCCTGTTTTTACTGGCTCTGTCCTGGGCAGGCTGCCCAGGGACCGGTTTTTGCTGGAAGGATGAGCCGTGGGGGGAAGAGCAGCTCCACAGGTGAGCAAAGGAGACAGTCAGCTCCAAACCTTTAAAATGTAAAATATTCCCTTGGGAGCATGCAAAGACCTATCTGTAAGAGATCAAAGTCGGGTCTGCACAGCTCCGTGGAATCAAAGGCTCCTTGCTTTCAGGAACAGACAGCAAAGATTACCTCTACAAGAAGAGCCGAGCACAACAATGGAGAGTGAGTGGCTGCCACCCTCCCCTGGTCTGAAAGGGGGCCTGGCTGCATTTGCAAACATCTGCACCTGGGCTGCACCTGCCAGGCAAGGACTGACCTGGAAGCAGCAGAGTGCACCTGCTCTTCTGATTTCCCATCGTTCGTCAGTGGTGGGGATAGTCTCACTGAACAGAGCACATCCCTCCTGCCCTCCTGCTTGTGGGTTGGCTGAGGGACTGGGCAGGGAGAACAGCTTCCAGTTCTGGCACTTCTACTCATTCCGTCTGTGACCTTGGGCAGGTCCCTAGCTCAGCCAGGTTTAGTCAGCAGTACTGTGGATTCATACCTCCTGTCCTGTTCACTCTCAGGGAGTAGTGGGGTTCAGTCAGGACAATGGAGGGGACCTTGCTCTGTGGTCAGGAATGAGCCATTCGGTATGATTGTTGGTGGCTTTGACTGGAGAGCACAGAGAAGGACAGAGAAATCAACAGCACTCAGTTCCAACCAGATGTTTTTTCTCAAGAAGATTGAGGGTAGCAAGAGTGAAGGTCCTCAGCTTTCCACCAACAATCTACACCTATACAGGCATCTTTCAGCACAACCACCCAAGTGTCAAAGGATGAGGCAGGCATCCCTCTTCTTCTTCAAGGCTTAGCAGGATGCCCTTGACTCCGCCCTCTCCCACATATGTAGGACCTTTCTGCACTGGTGATATTCAACCTCTTCCTCTACGGGCAAACCTTTCTTTCAGCCTATGAGCTAATCTTTTTCCTCCCTTTCTCATCCACTTATTGAAAGACTTGACTATACCCTGGGCCTCCATTTCTGTACCTCCCTCTCATCCTCCAACTAATTTCAATGTGGCTGCTGCCATCACTATTCTCCTGAAACTTGCCAAAATCACTGGAAAATTATATTCGCCAAATTCAAATCTTTATCATACCTCTTGATTGAAGAGACACATCGAAAGTGCCGTTCTTTTAAAATTTCAGATTATTTTAGCTCCTGTGATTGCATACCCCTTTGACCTTTCTCAGACCTCTCTGATTTATTACTCTTTTGTCTCTTGTGTGGGGACCTCTTTTTCTACTCACCAATGAAATACAGGCATTCTAGAGTTTATCCTATACTCTTACCTTCTAACCTAATCACTCTTTCTGCATGGTTCAACTCCCATATATAAGCTAATCACTCTCAAGTTAACATTTATAGCCCAAAACTTTCCCCTGAGCTTCACACTTGTATAATCAACAGTGGCCTAGATTATTTTAACTTGGATGGACTACTCTCCGTATCCAATAATAAACTCATCATCTCATTCCCAAATTTCTTCCATTGTTTCCGATCTCAGTTGCTGGCATTTCTATCCACGTTGTCACCAGGACAGAGGTTTCTGGATTTCTTCATTTCTGGCACTTTGCTAGTTGAAGTCTTTCATTATTTTGTCATAATCCCATCCAGGTTCCTGTGGACCTCCAAGATCATTCTCCTACATACAACTGCGGTCTCATTTCTTATAGTTTTCTGCCTTGTACTTCCATGAGCCTTTGCTCATTCTAACTTCTCTATCTAGAATATTTCCATCATGATGTTAGAAACTGGATATCAACAACACCAGAAAGAGTCTGGAGTTAGGTTATACTAGGAAAAACTCAGGAGTCAGCCCAAATTCCAAGTTATCCATTTATTTCTCTTCTGCCTCTATTTATGTCTTTAAAACAGAAAAAGAGAAATTTCATTTTCTAAGATGCAATATTTCTTATCCCATCAGCACCCAGCTGTGTGGTATGGAGGAAAGAGAAATGGCTAACTCTTTCTTGGGAGGGCTGTCTACACAGGGAACCAGTCAACTTCCATATGCCGTACTGAGTGGGGCAGGTCTCCAAACTCACAATCATTCAGCTAAAAGGTACCCTACTGAAAATTCAGCAGTGACCAGTCTCTACAGGACGGGACACGACAACTCATAGAGAATGAGCGTTTCTAGCCTTTCCTCTGGCTGGGCTCATTCCATCCTTTTCCTCTCTACCTTTTAAGGCTGAGGGGGCAAGGGCCAGGGATGAAGTTTGGGGTAAAATTCCCAGGAGGAGCTATTTTACATGTGGAAGTTGATGAAAGAGAAATAAATAGTGGAGGGATAAATTGGTATGGTCAAAGTATTTATTCATCAATTTAATAAAAATTAATTGTGCATTTAGTACGTGTCCGTCATTATCTTAGATGTTAAGGATATGGCGGTAAACCAGAAAGACAAAATGTTTGAAAATACAAGTAGAGAACTCGAGTTATATTGAAACATTTTTGCTTGTTGACATTTTCTAAACAGCAGTAACCCAACGGGATGAGAACCACACCGTTCGTACTTATATAAAATTACAATTTGGGAAAACGCTGTCTAAAATTCTGGACTTACGGCGCAGTAACCACCTGTACCTCAAATTAGAATGATCACCCTAGGTTAGTGTTAAGAATATGTGAATCCTTGGATGCTGAACTTATGGATAAAAGGTATAAATGCGGCCCAGTTATGAGCCATGATGACTTTTGAGAAAATCATAGGAACGTGGAAGAAACCACGTTAAGATTGAAATAATAATTTAGGAGAGAATATAGTTGGGTAAAGAATTTTTCAGGAAAAGAACTTTGTGAGCATCATGTAAGCTCACAAAATCTAAGGGAAGAAAGACTCCCTAAGAAATAACTGCTCAGAATTAATTTTTATCTAGACCCTACTACAGTTATTCAATTTCTTAATGAGACCTTTGAGGTCGAAAGAAGATATTGGTGCCAGGTTTGCTCAGACCAGTTCAGGGCATTCTTTTTGTTCCCCTGGGTGATGACAGATCTGGTTCCTTGGTCACTAGTCTGGGTCAGGCAGACATTCAGACCCTGGAAGCACTGACGCAGACAAAACATAATACCTTCCACCAGATCCTAGAGAAATCTCTGAGAACAGAGTACCAGGATGGGGGAAAAGGACCCCCACAGAGCCTGTTCAGGACAAACTGTAACAGAGATAGGGTCATCCATGGGAGACCCTGCAAGCTCCACACAGAGAATGTTTCATGGGCCCAGAGCCATGAAAACTGATGTTTCCGTGTGATTCTGATTCACGGCTCTTGCACAGGGTTGCCAGCAACAGAGGTTCCCATGCTAGATTCATAACCACGGAGCAGTGGCCCAGGGAGATGCTCTGCACTCTTATTTCTGATTAGAAAAATGGCTCCAACTTCCCATCTGCCAGGGGACCTTAGAATAAGGCAGGAGTAGCTAAGTCAGGACTTCTCTGGGGAACACACAGTCAGGCTCTGTGCGTCTAAATGACACTGGATTCTAATGACACTGGATTCCATCGCTTCTCCAAGAAGCCATTAGATTTCCACTGTTGGTATATCTAACCAGTGCTGAAGAGGCAAGAGAGGTGAGCCTATCAGCTAGCTGGGAACGAGAACGATTAACCAAGCTCGGTCTAGAGATGGATATTAGAAGCTGGAGGTAACAAGCGTTTGACTCTACAATGTGAAGACATACCGCGGCAGGTGTGGTCCCTGAGCATGAGATAGGCATGTTCCGCATTCAAAGTCTGGCACTGTCATAAGCACCACCTAGAGAACTCTGAGACCGGGGTGTCTACCCCATAACCGCACTTAGAAGCTCAAGGGGAGGGAAGGATTCTTAGCACAAAGGGTAACTGTTTCCCTACATTACATGGTCTCAGAATGCCCTGGAAAAGACATCTCCCTCTTTAGCCCGTAGCTCCGTTAGATAACCCTCTACATTTGAGTGTGAAGTAGGTTTATTTTCCTTTCACCAATATATTCTCTTTCTAATGTATCCTGCATATTGCTCCTGAAATAATCTTTCTAAAATAAAATACCTAATGCCATATTCTTCTCTAAAGCCTTGTAATGACTCCTTTTAGCCTTCAGATAAAGTTCCAACTCCACTCAGCCTACGACACCTTTCGTGCTCTGGCTCCTATATTCCTCCCCAGCACCCTCCCACTTCCATTCCAGCTGTACCAAAACACGTGCGGCTCCCTGAGTGCGCCATCCAAGCCTGGGGCCTCCATACCTTTGTGCGCACTATTCTCTTTTTCTAGAATAACTTTCTTCTCCTTAATGTCAAAAATAAGCTTAAGCATCCTTCTTTACTCTCCCAGTTGGCAAGTGTTCTGTGTCTCCAATGCTCCAAGTTCCTTCCCCTTAGCACTGATCACATTCTATTCTACTCCTTGGTTACCAGTCTATCTCCTGGAGTCCTTAGAATTCATGGCAGAGTACCAGTCATTCATCTTTGTGTCCCCAGTGCTCAGAATGGTATCTGTCATCTCCCTGTGCTCTACAAATGTCTTACAGCAAGTTTCATCTGAGGAATGGAGAAGAAAGAAAGGAACGACATGTGTGGGAAGAGAGGTCCTCAGGAAGAGAGGAAGAGGTGGGAAGGCATTGAGAATACGTTGCTTGAGGTTATGTTGAGGGCTGAACTCTAAGTCAGCGATGGACAGATGACCACAGTCCTCTGCCCACTGGCCTCAGTCAGCTCTTCACACCACTCAAAGTCATTTTCTTATTGCCCAGCCTTCCATTTTACTTTGCCCTTTTGGAAGAGGACAATGAGTTTGACCTGTGAAGAGCTACCCTCTAAAAAAGAAAATGAAGCCATTATCCCTCCTTCTCCAATGAGGCTTCTTTCCAGTACACCTCATTAGTTTATCCCCTTGTATACCTGTTCATCTTTCTGTGATCAAGTTTTAAAAGGCATCAGTAAAATGTTCTCCAACATGAGCTGATCCTTCTGCTAATACGAAGTGGCAGCTTTTAAATAGGAGAGCCTCCATTTGTCACTTTCAATCATAAGCTCTGCCAAGGGAGACTTAGGAAGACTAAATCGTCTTAAGAAAACAAACAGAGGCCCTCTGCCGTGGAGTGGCATGCTGACAGACAGACAGACAGGAGACAGGACAGAAGCTGGCGTGCCCAAGATCCTTCCTGCGATCTACCAGTGCTGCTCCAGCACTTACAGACCAGGTCGCTGCAAGCGAAACTGGCAACTCGACATGTCCCTTATCCTTTCCAATTAGCATCCAGCTCCCATTCTTTCCTTTTGCCGTGTGCCTCCCTCTGTGCATCTGGCCCTTGTAAAGGAACAAGGTCTCTGCTATTCTTCCTCACTGACTCTCCCTCTTCATCCGAGCTGACCTCAGACCATTAAAACTTAGAATGTGACAGCTAAAAATAGAGAGACTAGTCCACGAGGCATCTACTCCGGCATCCTCATTTTACAAGTATGGAAGGAAGCTCAGCCAGGGAGAGCCATTTATAAATGGTCACACAGGAGTTGAACCCAGGTCTCCTTTCAATTCTTAGCCCAGTTCTCTTTGGCTGCACTAGCGTTTCTTAACTGGCTACACATTAGAATCACCTACGGATCTTTAAAAGACAAAACAAAACCCTTGCCCAGATCTCACCCCCGGAGTTCTGATTTCTTCAGACTTTTGGGGACCCAGGCATCTGTATAGGTATTTTAGAAACTCCCCGTATAATGCTAGTGTGAAACTAAAGTTCAGAATCACTGCACAGACCATATGGCTTCTCAGTCTCTTTCCCAGCCTGTGTCCAAATTCCCTGGGTACGGGGGCTGGGGGGTGGGGGGAGAAGGCTGGGTTGCTATATATTGGGAGATAGGAAAGAACTCCCATAAGAAGGTCTGTGGGCCAGACCAGAGATCCCTAACTAGTGGTTGCTTGGTTCCTTCTGAAGAAGGCGTATTCATTTTGTTCAAACCTATGCCATCAACCATTTTTTACTGGCCATGGAACCAGGTACTAGGTGTTATTAATTTATATGGAGTGTTGTGAAAACATAGATAAAAGAGGAATAGCCTTGATTTCTGGGACAACGGATAGCACAAGAAACACATGCAAAAATCCTTAAAATCTTACAAGGACGCATGCTTCCAGTAGCTCGCATACACACCCCTGACACAGTTAGCCTGGGGGTCTTAAGCTATTGGTTTCTTGAACCCAGGGCCCTGCTCACAGTAGGCACTCAATAAATATTTGATGTATAAACTGAAACTCTGAGCCCGAAGGTGAGAAAGGCACCAGAATTAAAAGTGATCTCATAGGGCAAGAAAGTGGTAAATTAATTCATCTGCAAGGTAGGACACGCCAGAGGACAGCTGGGCATGTGTCCTAAAGCTGACTTTCCATACTCAGCTAGTCACAAGACTCACCTGAGGATTTTTTAAAAATACAGATCCTTGGCCCTGACCCAAACCTACTAGGTCAGAGTCTTCAAGGGTGGTATCTAAGAATCTGCATTATTTACAAGCACCTCAGGCAATTCTGATCAGTCAGGTTTGATCGTTTTTGCTCCAGGTGGAACCTTAAACCTGAACTTGAATCAGCACAGAGTGAAGTGATTTAAAGGCCTACATGAAGTCGAACCGACTAAACTAATTGATTTCAGTCATGATGTGACAACTTGCTAGCTACCCGTATGCTTCTAACTCTCTGAGCCTAGTCCACCATTTGTAAAATCTGCAAAGGGCACAACATTGAGCACAATCCCTGTCAAAAAGCCCTCTATGATCCTAAGTCATTGCCATTTAAGCATCCCTTCTGTGGATAGAGAAGAGACAGGAGTAGCCTAGACCTCAGAGGACTGACATCTAGGAAGTGTGAGGCTGTCTCCTTCCTTCTCCAGCCTGCTCAGTTCAGGACGGATAACCGGATGCCAGGGAAGGAAGTGAGGACTTTCATTTAATGCAATGTGGCCCAGTGTCCAAGGGGTGAGACAAAGTGCAGCAGCCCTTGAACTCTTGGAACTCACTGGCCTTTACTCCCATTTCACTTGTTATGTGACCTGGTAAGAACTCACATCTCTTTGGGTTCCAATATCCTCTTTACAAAATGGCAATAATAATGTCCCACATCATCCTACCATCCTTAGAGAGGCTGGGAAGGAAGATCAAAAGAGACCAAACCACAGTCTACCTTGCTTAAGCTAGCAGTTGTTGAATGCTTGCGATGGTCAGTGCTAAGTGGCTTATGGGCATTATCTCATCTAACCCTCGTAACAGTATTATGGGTAAGTTACCAGAGGGGAAGGGGGCTGAAGGGAGGATGAATAGGGTAAAGGGGGTCAAATACGGGGTGACAGAAGGAGACTAGGCTTTGGGTGGTGATCGTACAATATATAGATGTTGTATTATGAAGTTATACACCTGAAGTTTATATAATATTATTAACCAATGTTACCCCAATAAATTTAATTTAAAAAAAAGTTTTTAAAAACAAACTCAAATAAAGATAAAAAACTAAAATGTAAAATTATTTTTCATATATTGTCAAAGTTCTGTCTCCTAAAATAGTCAAAAGCATCTATTAAAATGAAAGGAAAATGTAAAAAAAAATTTTTTTTATTTTATACCCATTTCATAGTTAGGAAAGTGAGGCTTGGAGAAGACAAGTAACTCAAAGTCCCACAGCTGTTAGGAGGTGGAGCTGGCACGTAGGACTTCAGAGCATAAAGCCATAACCACGACAGTGCCTCGCGTTGCTACAGTCCGTCGGAGTTTCACAAACCGTCACGTTCCTGATCGAATTCAATCCTCTTATTGGCTAGGAGAGCTAAATATGACTCTCTTCAGTGTGTGAGAATCATATTTGAACTTAATGTTTCAGTCAGAGGCCCGAATCTTTCCACTGCTTTCCCCCAAGGCAGGACTCCAACAGAACGAAGCTCAGTGTGTGAAAGAGAGCTCGCTGAATGAGACTGTATTTTAAAGAGGTGGTCCCCCACCTCTCTGGCACCAGGGACTGGTGCTCCCATGAGAATCTAATGCCTGATGATCTGAGGTGGAGCTGAGGCGGTGATGCTAGCGCTGGGGAGCGGCTGCAAATACAGAGGAAGCTTCACTGGCTCCCCCGCCACTCACATCCTGCTGTGCGGCCCGGTTCCTAACAGCCCATGGACCGGTACCGGTCTGCAGCCCAGGGGTTGGGGCCCTCTGTTTTAAAGAATACATTTCTCATCAAATCAAACTTTCTGAATTTAGCTTTATACATTTATTTTAAAAAAGAAAGCCAGCTGTTTTGATTTGCCGGGGTACTTAATTGCAGATATACACTATTTAGGAGAACGTGGCATGTAAGAATTCATAGTGACAGAAGAGATAATATTAAGAGTGAACATTCACACATTAGAAAAGGATTTGCTTTCACATTCTTTTAAACTGTTCTTTTCTGAATTTGTTTCTTTTCCTCTCGTTAAATATTTGACAAAGTGACCGGAGTAGGGAGAGGAAGGCAGGAAAAGGTTCATGTTCAAGAAGGAGCAACGAAGAATGTCTCTAAACAATGAGAGTCGCTAGAAACACAGGCTCGTGTTCACCCAAAGAAATCATGTTATCTGCAACTTTTCAAGAACATGAGTATTGCACAAAGAGAAGGGCACCCGAGGCTTCTTGATGTTGACTAGGAGGTTACAACGAAGACCCAAAGGGCTGGATTTGTGCCTAGTCAGTGAAAAACAGCACGAGATGTGAATCAGTCGATATCCCTCCTGTGCCGAATGCTGCCTTCTGAGTCCCAGGCTGGCTCTCCTGGTTCAGAGATCTGTTTCACGGGAACCTGAAAAGCTGCCAAATCCATCACTCGTGATGAGCAGGTGAGCAAAGGAGCCCCTGATTTATGTCAAACCATCCTAGGGGCAGAGCTGCCTTGCAAAAGGACTGTCAGAACAGATCAATGAGTAAACGAAGTCGCTGACCAGGGGGACAGCTCACTCTCTTCACTTTTAGGGATTTCGTAATGAGAGAAATCACTAAGATTCATTTCGAGGCGAGATGATAGCAGCATAAAGCCCCCTTTTTTCATACTTTTCTTGGGGCTAGGGAGGGGAGAAAAGGGATGTCAGGCAAAGAAAGGGTTTTTGAGTGGTGATTCCAAGGGAAAATATATTCACCCAGCTGAGTGGAGTAGGTTTGAGATGCTGCTCAGGGCCTTTTTGAAGTTGCGAGGCCCTGATCTGCACGGGGAAAGACCAGACGTGTTGAATAGATACTCATTTGTCAACTTCCTCTGTGACTGAGCTCAAAATGGCTGTGTAAATAACTCAGCCAGGGAGGATGGCAGAGCAAAGTGCTGGCAGTTATTGTGCTATGAAATATGCATTAATTGCATTAAACATTCAGTCTGAAACTCAGCAGTGAGGCCCTTTTTGTCAGTTTTTATAGAGCACAGACAGAGAGACCAGGATGCGGATGGCAATGGCCTTCTGTGTAGACCCCTATGTTATAACACCCCGAGTTTCTCCTCAGATGTTCCAGGCGTGGCCTGTGGCACCCCGCTTTGCAGTAGCACAGTGCTAATGAGGCCAGGGTCACTGCCCAGTAGCCCCCCACCTCTGCTCTGCTCCCCAGACACTGCCGGCAGTGTCTTGAATCTCAGCCAGGCATCTCTTGAACATGTAGCTGGTCACGGTGGAGCTGGGTGTGAAGACGGAGGGCTCAGCAGAGTCCCCACCAGTGTAAAACGACTTCCCTCTGACAAGAAAAGATGATTCTCACTTCGATTTGATTATTTGAAAATTCGAGATGTGTTTTATAAGAGAAAGAGACCATGTCAAAGAAAAGAGCCAAAAGTATAAGGATACTTTTGTGGAGAGGGAGAGAGAGAGAGAGACAGAGAGACAGAGAGAGACAGAGAGAGACAGAGAGAGACAGAGAGAAAGGCAGAGAGGCAGAGAGAGAAGTAGGGAGGGAGGGAGGTGGGAGGAGAGAGAAAGAGAGAGAGAGATTGGGCGCATTTAATGTGTGCTGGAGGAGTCAAGTCTTAAGATTTAAAGTGCCTTTGGTCTTACGACTTGCACACAATGAAGCCCAAGAGTGTCACTCTGGCCTCCAAGGCCCTCTTCAATATGCCCCAACCTAACCTTCCTAGCTTGACTGTCCACATTTTCCCTATTCCTAAGCCATGCTCTTGCCAAACTAGATGACATGTCCCCCAAATTTGCTTTTCGATCTTCCTGCCTTTGACTACACTGTTCCACCATGGAGTAACCATCATCCCAGTTTGCCAAGGACCTTTCTGGTTTTAGCCCTGAAAGGCTCACATCCCAGGAAACATCTCAGTGCTGGGCACCCCAGGGCAGTTGGTCACCCTGATGTTCCCTCTGCCTAGAATTGATGGCCTCCCTGTCTGCATTTTTGCCTGGATAAATTCTTCAAAATCATGTCAAATACCTTCTTCTTACAGCCTATTCCACACTTTTTCATACTGATTTCTCTCCCGCCATAAACCTCGAGCAGACATACTTCATTTACACCTCTCTCTCTGTCATTTATTCAGCCAACATTTGTGCAGAGGCTCCATGTGCCACATCCCCTGCTAGGCGCCCTGCCCAAAAGGTTCAGGGGAGACAGATTAATTCAGCACTTATAATACAATGGAATAAAACTTTAAGAAGTGTATGTGTGAATTCTACGGATTAAAAAGAGAAACTGTCAAAGAGATCAGAGATTTAGAACTAGAGAAATTGCTGAAAAGGGATGCAAAGTTCTTAAAGTTCTGCAGATTCACTTCCAAGATAGAATTCCTGGTAGATCTAAGGTCTCGTTACTGACTTCCCCTCACCAGAGTTCTTGATAGAGTAAGTGAAAAATTTTTTGTTTGTACATTTGATGTTTATGAAAAAAAATCTCATAAGTCCACATTTTAAAAAAAAATACACATTTTTTTTTAAAGTGCAGTAATAATATATGGTCATTTTGGAAAATTTAGGGTATCTATATGTATGTGTATACTTATTCTATATCATTATCCAGTGATAACCACTGTTCACAGTTTGGTAAATAATCTTCCAGACTTCATATAGAAATGAAGATATAGATTTTAAAACAAAATGGGGTTTTCCTACGTGTACTGTTTTATAATCCAGTTTTAACAACAGACCACCTCTCCACACGTTTGAGTATGTGAATACCATGGGTGTGCCTTTATTTCACTAATCCCCTGTGATTGGATGATGAGATTATCTCTCATTTTGTCATAAATTATACTGCATTAACGCTCCTTAAAATACTTATTTTCAAGTTATCCGATATTATCTGAGAAATAAGCCCCTCACAATGGAATTACTAGGACAAAGGATGAACCTATTTTAAGGCATTCAATACAAATCGATGTTTACCCATCTACTTATATTTTATAATAATTTGTTTTTCTGTACCTTTTGCCAGCCAACATATATTTTGTCAAGTGACACTTTCTGGAGTTCCCAAAGAACATTTCTCTAAGTGAATGCCAACTTCCATGATCGCCCAATACACAAAAGCAAGAGCCATAAATCCAGGCGCAGTGTAAGTTAAGGAAAAACCAAAACTAGCCTACCCTTGCGGCAAAGTAGTTAAGCTGTCTTCTTAAGCTCATGCTATCAGAGTTATGCCACTTGTTCAGAAGGGCACCCAGCGACAGCTGTCACCTGGCCAAGCAAGCTCTCCAAAGAAAGACCTCCGTATGTTTGAGAAGGAGGCACGTGAGCTGGTTCTTAGAGTGAAAATGTCCTTGTTTCCTGGTTCAGTGCGATGATGCTTCAATCAGAGAGATGGGAAGAACAAAGCCCAAGTCTGGTGGAGGAAAACTGGGTCGTCCTCATTGTTTTATAGGGTTCAAAGGGCTCACCCATACCTGGTTGCATCTGGAGGTGGACAAACAAGGCAGGTTGTTACCGTGGGCCTTGCCCAGAGCCCACAAGCAGCAGCTGACAGAACCAGGCCTGGAATCCAGGGCTTCTCCAAGGATCTTATCACTGTAAATATTGAGCGAGATACGAAAGGAAAAAAAAAAAAAGTTCTGCGAAGTTACAGCAGAGAGAAAATGGGAGTGAGTAGAATTCTCCTGATGTTTTTGCAAATTTTCATACGTGTAATTAGAATATGTCTGGGTTTTTCATATCTCTCCAGATCGACCTAGGTAGATGGGTTACTTTTCATTTTTTTCTTTAACATTAGTGAAGGGGACGGGCCACTGCTGCGAGAGGCATGTGGGTGGGTGTCGAAGTCGTGACATTCTGGTTATCTAAGGACTATGAGCACATGATTGGCCGTGGACTTAGCACCACCTTGTGTTTCTAGATAAGTCTCAGTTTGGTCATCTGAAAAATGGGGATCTACAGTTACTTCTCAGGGTTTTTGTGAGCATGAAAATGCTTCATCCCATAAGCGCCCAACAGCACCGTGTCCTATTCTGTCTACCCTTTGTGACCAGCCGTTTCATCTCCTCTCGAAGACTCCGAGCTCTCTGAAAGCAGGAGGAATGTGCTGCTACCCTCCCCTGCTACTACCAAGAGGGGGTCGTGGCTAACATCCCTTACATGGGCACAAAAATATATGCGAAATACGTGCTATCTTATAAAATGGTACTGTAACAATGCCTATTTTTTATGGTACACATAACGTTTAATAGATATTAACTAATATATATAGCAACATGCAGAAAAGATTTTATGTCAATGGGTTCATCATATATTTTTCTTTAACTTTTTTTCATTTAACAATATAACTTGGACATCTTTCCATGTGGGTGCGCATAGATCTTCCTTATTCTTTGTATTGGCTATATAATATTGTGAGTGGACTGAAGTACCATAAATTTACTTAACTTTTCTTCTATTGTTAGTTGGGCATTTTAAATCTGTGACTATTACAAACGATAGTACAATGAAACAGTCTCTCTCTCTCTCTCTCTCTCTCTCTCTCTCTCCTCTCTCTCTATATATATATATATATATATATATATATATATATATATATATATATATATATCTTGTCCACATACAAAATGCTGCTTTGGAGTCAAACCTAGAAGGAAACATTTAGGATCGGAATTCATGTACTTTCCACATTTTGTAAATATTGTAAAATGGCCTTAAAGGGCTATTCCAAAATATCTGCTTAAGCGTATAAGTATTTCTGTTCCATCTAATACAGACCAGCCCCATTTGTCATTCTTTTGTAACTTTGCCAAATTAGAGACAAATTATCTGTTGTTGTTTTAATTTTCTTTTTAAAATAGTGAAGCTGAGCATTTTACTGGCAAATTGTACTCTTTTTGTGTGAATTATCTATTCATGCCTGTTGTCAATTTTCCTATTGATTTTTTTCCTTATCAATTTATTTGAATGCTTTATATACTAAGAATATTAACCCTTTTATCTACAATTTTAGGTACTTCTGTTAGATTTTCAATTCTTTTCTATTTTGACATAGGGAAATATGGATGGGGGTGTTTGTTTTAGTAGCTTTATGTGTTAAGATGTCAGCAGAGAACTGAGTGCACACCAGGGTCAGGCTCCTACGACCTGCAGCATCTAGAGATGGGTGTGGTAACATCTGTCCCTGTCCACTACGAGGCTGGCACACTACAGCTCATTTGGCAGGCAATTCAGTGGAGCAAATCTCTCGGCCTCCATTGACCCAGGTACCTGGTGCTTCATCACCTGAGGAGGCTGAAACCACTGGGCCTTGGGAATTACCTATCTGCCTTGGATGGGGCGGTAGGCTCATGGGAAGGGAAGCTGCCTGGCTCAGCTCCTCCACCCCTCCCCAGGGCCTGGTGGATGGCAGGGAAGGGGAACTTAGCTGTGGGTGTGAAGTCACAAGGCTGGGCTCCTAGGATCACAACCATCTGCACTGTCCTGCAAGTATGTTCATGCCTGAAGAACAACGATACTAAATAGCAAATAAAAAACTACTCCATGGGTGGAGAGAGAAAGATATAGAGAGGAAGAGAAGAGGTCTCTGAAGAAAGGAAAAAGCTTTATATTTTAGTACACATTTCACAGCACTATTCTCCTACTTTTTAAACAAGGGACCCCTCATCTCATTTTGCTATGAACCTAGCAAATTAGGTAGCAGGTCCTGACTCTCTACGTCAGTCACAGGAGCCATTAGTAGGACAGAGAGAACAGAATAGGTGCAGAGAGAGGTGCTGGCACGTGGTGAGAGGAAGAGCTGCCCAGGAGTCTGACGAGTCCTCCACTCCAGCCCAGAGACATAGAATCCACCCTCTGGTCCTGAGGTAACTAAAGGGGGTATCTTCATCTTGCAATCAAGTGAACCTGATTAAACGATTACAGCAAACACTGTCTGAAAGAAGGTTCCAGAGAGGATACAGAGATCATAGTCACAGCCCTTGTCTCAAAGAGAATGAGATGGGGTATAATAACACAACAGATAATAATAGTAAGAACAGTAGCAGCTCTTCCCAAGGGAACTGACACGATGCTAAGCACTCTGCCCCACCGGGGAGGAACAGAGATTTAGACAGTGCAGGTGGCAGAGCCAGGACCTGACTTGCAGCCTACGAGAAATCTTCTCAGAGTAGTATAAAGCACTAACATATTACTGGCTATTTCCACTTAGGAAAATCAGGGAACGCTTCTCAGAAGCTGTGTCCAACAATTGGCATGCACCGGGTGGAAGTTGATCGAATGAGCACACTTGAGTAAATGACTAAATGAATGAATGAAAGTGAACTGGATTTAAAGAAAAGATTTGGAGAGGTGAAAATTGAGGCCGATCGTTAGTAAAAGGGCTGTGATGGAAAAAGGTGAAGTGAGCTTGGGCAGCGGGAAGCAGACCTCTTTGGTGGGAGCGCGGGCACTTCCAGGGAGCAGAAGGCAGATTAGAGCAGACACGGAGAGCCCCAGGCTGAGGGTTTCACTCTGTGTTTGGTAGGTAATCTTGAGCCACTGAACATGTATAAGCAGAAGAGATAAGATCAAAGTCATGCTTTAGAAAAGTTAATTAGTTGATAGTGAGTAGAATGGATCAGAGGGAGCAGGAACAGAGGGCGAGGGGATATTAGAAAGCTGCTGTGATAGACCAGATGGATGGGGATAAAGGCTGCAAGAAAATGGAGTAAAGGGATGGATAAGACACACTTCGCAGGAAGAGACAGGAGTTGTGTAGGTGTGTGAGAAGAGTAAGGGGTAAACAATAAAGGATGCTTCTCGGATGTCGAGCCTGTGTGCCTGGGGAAAAAGGAGCCAGATCAGAAATACCGAGGCAGGACAGTGGGTCTGTTTCTTATGTTGAGAGGAGATGGAGGAGATTGAAAAGAGATTCTGGAAAGATCTTGAAATCACAGTTTTCCCCACATTTAACCCTATACCAGTAATGGATTTAGTAAACGCTTTCTTCAAAATTTCAGTCTGGCTCCAGCCACAGGAATATGAATTCAGTAGGATCTATATTACAGGAGTTTTCTGAATACAGCTAGTTAGAATCGGAATATGAAAATAGTGATATCTGATTCTTTCAGTCTCCACTAATTTAGACTTTGTGATTCTTCCACCTGGTGAGGCAAAAATGTACCCTCGTTTGAGCAAATTCATGCTTCTTCATAAACTAGGACAAACTACAAGTTGAAATATTTTAAGGAGATATCTATCCCATTTAATAGAGTAAAATATTTTCCTGTAGTGCCCCCTCATACTTCCAAGCATCGTTTACATAAAATGGCTGATGTGCTGTTCTTTATAAATCCTTGTTGTTTCATCAAAGGGTATCTTTTTCATACTAGGAGTACTCGGTCCGTGTGCTGGAGTTGTTGCACGCTCTCAAAAGTAATAAAAGTGCATTTCTTACATTTCCCCTCCGTTTCCTGATTCAAACTGACCTTTACCATACATCACTGTAAAGAAATCCCTGCGGGGTTAGTTATCACGGTGAGCTGCTAGTCATCTGAAAGGCGAGGTCAGCACCTCTTTGTAAGGTCTGCTCACACTTTGAAAAGGGCCATTGGAGGCATGACAAGGAGTCTCACCCAGGACGTTCCACCTCGCCGATTTCCAGATCCCCCCCAGCACACAGCCGAGGCTACTGCTTTTAATTTCCCTCTACCTGAGATCCTGCCACCTCGCTGGCCTCCTTTGACACCAGCCCCTGTTCCAGACTAGGACGCGGCTCAGGCGCACCCACTTCACGCACCAGTAATCAGGTCAGGCCTTCAGTTATCGACTTGTTTGTAATTTCAAAACGGCTGCATGTCTGGGAAAGGATTCCCATTGGCTAGGGTAGAAGCTCCTGGATCTGGAAGCAGGGATAAAATTAACCAGTTGTCTTAGAGACTTCAATATATATAAAGAATTTCCTTAAGACGAAAATCGTTCCACACTGGAACGGACAACCAGAGAAGGCTGTGGAAGCTTCTGCTCTCATGCTTCAAAATATAGAACAGAAGCTCACGGCTCTGGGCTAGTCTCTAAAAGCAAAATGACCTCGGAAGTCTTGCCGCAGGATTCAAAGATTGTGCTCATTTGCACATTGGGTAAATATGCCACATGACTGTAATCGATAAGAATGATTTTTCCCAACCCTCAAATAAAACCAGCTGTAGTACCGCATTGCCCTACTATGTTCATTGAGGAGAATGGCGTGGGTTTCCATGCATAGTTATTCCTTGATATTTTAGGCTATTTTATAAGATCGGCGTGCCATGGAATAAAGAGAAAAATAAAAGGAAAAATAAACCACAATCAGAGGATGTGAATCTTTCATTCCATTCTCCCATTATATTCACCATTCCAGCCTTATGCGTGTTTGAGTTATTTATATATGCCTCTCTTCCTAAGCGCCTTAAAATGAGCCACCTAGAATCTTCCACAATCTTCCACAATCTCTGCCAGTTAGCTTTGTGCACAGTAGGTAGTCGGCAAATGTGTGATAAATTAAATTGGCCCAGCGAGCAATAACTGATTTTGTTTTTTTCTAAGTGGATTTTATTTTTCTAAATGGAAATTCTGGGGTTTCACTAGCGGGTGAAGCACACATCACTTTCTTCCCTTTCTCATTCCAGACATGTCCAGAGACCTTTGGCCGAGGGTAGGAAAGTCCAAACTGAGGTCACTGGCTTCCAGTCCCCTGAGACTTCTGACATGGAACCTGACATTCTTCACATTCTCTAGAGATTCTGGCTACATTTAAACTGCCATCCTTTCTCATTCCTCCTCCCTGTCGCTCCAACTAAATGAATTATCTTAACGTGTCCCTCACACAGTCAACCATTTCAAAATAAACTCACCTCTCGGAGAGAGAGTATCTTTAGGGGTGCGTCTGGCCAGGCTGATGTGCCCAGAGCTAACATTAAACCAATGACCCCGGGTCCCCCAGAGAGCACACGGGAGCCACAACACCTGAGACATCACACCTGAGACAGCGTGTTCTCTGAGCCAAGACACACACCTGCTGTAGGTATAAAGTGGATTTCCCATGTGAAACTGTCTCTGACGCCCCAACTTGAATTGAGTCCTTTGCAATCTGACCTTAAAGAAATTAGTTAAACGCTTAATTGGTGGATGTATTATCAGGTGTAAACAAGGGATGGTGAGATAGCCTGCCCGAAGTGAAATAAACTACTTCCCCTTTCCCTGTCATTTTCTGTTCTTGAGACTTGACGGATCCAAAGGTATCCAAAGGTGTTTATTTCTGAGCGATGCTGTGAAAAATGTGCATTTGCAGGCACAAGTTTTTGAGTGTAAAGGTTAAGAGAACCTCACTGTAACAAACCGAAATTTGAACATTTATGCCAGTGAGGAGTCAGAAACACCTGAATCGAAGAGAAACTCTTACATCAATGAAGTCATTAGTTTCTATTTGAATTAAAAAATTGTAGCAACTTTCCTATTGATCATTAATAATACAGTTGTACTTGATGATAATTAATTTCTTTCTGAGAAACTATTCTTTGGCACCTGATAGTCATAGAAGGCAGTCTGAGAAGAAACCGATCATTGGTTTCTTGAATCTATATTCAATATTATCGGAAAGGGTCCTACAGGAAGTGGGTACCTGGTTCCTAGCATATCTGAATCACAAAGGTTGGAGGAGGATTCTAACGATAAGAGCTTCCCCAACCCACTCCCACCCCAGTCCTGCCTCTCTTTAAGAATATCAGTGGAATCAGCAGCTACTACTAATACGTGTTTGCTCTCAAATGCGCAGGGCCGGGAATAACATAGAAAAGCACGGTCAAGGTTAAACTTAGTGAACAAACGTAATGAGAAGAGTTACAGGGAATGGGAAAGTCTTAGCAGATATTTCTCTCAGTTTCCTTGGTCAAACACCACTCACCATTCCCTTTTATTACTCTGAGCTAATTACCTTTGACTTTTTCAGTCCTTCTATTTATGCAACGCAGAATAACGTTTGATTTCTTTTATTGCTCCAGATCCTGGTGCCAAAGGCATTAAAATTTTATCTGTGTCTGTACTTGGATTCTTCCTCTCAAGTCTGTGGCCTGTGACTGTGGAGGATCTGTTTTACCTCTAAATTTCTTGTCCCGAGCCTCATTACCTTATTTGTCACTACACTGAATTGGATAATCAAATTACCTGCCTCTCCTGGTGGAACACTTAGAGTTTTACTGTCCTTGCTGACTACCCTCGTTCCTGCCTCAGACGCTTCAGCTCCCATGGTTCTTCCCTCACCGTGTGGAGGAGTCAGTGTCCCCTGAGACAAGCACGCTCAGCTCGGCCCCCAGACCCGTTCCCTGTGAGCCACTCGCCCCTGCCCTAGACGTCAGGATCAACAAACATTCAACTCCCAGCCTCATCCACAAGCAGATCCCCCAGCGTTTGCAGAGGTTACCCCCCACAGTGGAATGTTACCCCACACAGTGGCGCTCCCCCTAAACATCCCACACCACTGCATCCGACTTTATGGGAACCTTTTTAAAATTATACAGAAACAAAATAAAACCAAAAACTCTGGATAATGGCTCTTTATTATTCTAACAAGCGTTACTGTTATTTGTTTCCTCCGTAAAGGTGGAATTCCGTGGTCCTAATCCAAGACGACCTCCCAAGTGTCTTTTTCCTACACCGCTCAGCCCCCTCACAGCTCTGTAGCATATGGCTGCGTCCTACAACCATTTACAGAGCTACCCGCTCTACCCAAACGTAAACTCGCTGTGTCGGGGACAGCGACAATATCTTATTTATTCATGTACTCCACGCAATAGAGGATGATGCCTAGCATTTAGCAGATTCTCAATAAATATTGTAGAAGGAACATAGGAAGCAGGGAGAAAGAGAAATAGAGGGAAAGCAACAGCTCATGCCGTAAGAAAGCAGGGAGGCACTACCAGTCACGTACTCATGGGACTGTTTTTCCCTAAGAAAACTTTTGTTCTTCAAATTCTCACTTCTTAAGTTCCCGTTATTTATTATTCGAGTGTGTTTGCATATGTTCTGCCACGGCCTGAAGTCTCTAATGGTTTTTTTCCTCTTTCTATTCTTAATTTCCGAATCTCAATATATCTTTGCTTTCCCTTAGGAAATGTATGTCCGTTTCTAAAAATGTCTCCACCATCCTCCTGAGAGTTCCAAGGTAAAAAAAAAAAAAAATGTATTTAATATATTTTAGCCACAGCTACCTCCTTTGTCAATAAATTCCTCTTCCCCATGTCTTAGCCATTCAACTGTCTCCTTCGATGACCCCTGTGTTCCTCACACACTTGGAAAATTTTCCCTATGATTTCTCTTAACCTTCAGTGCAGTCTCTTTTTCATTCGGTGCCTTCGCCTTCCTTATCTTTTCTTTGCACGCCCTGGGCGCTGTCTGGTAATCCTCCCCGGCCGCCTCTGTACCTGATGCTTCAGGCCTCACATATGCCTCTACCTTATTTTCGATTATTTCTTTTTCACTCGTTCATCCACACTGTGGATTCTCTTCTTGTCAGGACTACGTGCAAGATGACCCTGGGTTTATTTTAATTTACAGTTGAATACTTTTCATTTTCAACCATGTTCTTTGTTTCCTCCCTCACTTCGGCCCATATGGTTCCACCTGGCCCCTCCAGGGCCCTTCAGAAATACATGGCGTCTTTATGAAATGGGAGAGCGATGATGAACCCTGCTTCTAGCCTCAGGTACACTGCCTGGTCCCCAAAAGGTGCTCTTCTCTTCCCAGGAAATGTGTCCATAGGAAAATAATCCTTGTAAACAGTAGGATGAAAATACCCTTCCATGTGTTGTTGTCTAACCATATGCCACCCAGAAAACAAACATTCTATCAGGAGAACCACAGAAAGAAAAGACTCCTTTCCGCGGAGCTTCCTCTAGCCCCCTCAGGGTACCTGATTTAGGGGACAGGCTGGGGAGGACTGGTGTGCTTCCCTAAACTCACGACACAGAGGCTGGCATCCCCTAAAGTCACACACAGCGGTCCTATGGGGACAGATTTTAGAGCTCAGATCTTAGATTTTAACCCAGCTGTATTATTTAATATCAGAACTCCAGTTTCCATAGAAATAGTCAGTATATTTTTTATTCCGAGTGTGACAAACCAATTAAAGAATGTTTCACAGTAGGTCCCTTTTGGGTTCCAGCCAGAGAATGTGTATGATCTCTGAGATCTTTTAGTGTCTGTTATGGATACAACTTGTAACCATGAGGTGACCTAATTTTAAATTTCTGCCACCAGAGCCTAAAATGTATCTCCTCCAGGGGGAAAATTCATAAAATCTGGCAAGTTTTAGAATATCTTCTCTCCAGGTAAGGGAGTAATAGACGAGGGAGATGTCTGCCAATGAGATGCTCAGGATTCCCAGATATCTTATTGGATGTCTGGACACAGCAGGGCACAGTAAACGTTGGGGGTCTCTGGTTTGACACATCTAGATTTAAGGGACATGTCTTCAAAGGAAGTCATACTACTCCGCAAGGCTGGCAGATTTGGACCATTTGTTGGAGATTTTGCCCCATGAAAAGTGATCTTTCATTAGATTTGTTTTTAACTACTCAGTGGTAAAAATTATCTCTGGAAATAAAGTTGATGTAAATAATCAATGTTATAGTGAGAGCACCTCAATGACGTCCTTCCAATATCTAAATGTTAAGTTTGGAAACCTATAGGCTGATAATTTGGTAGAATAAAACTACTTCTTAAGGAAACAATAACGAGAGAGATCAGGGAGGCAGCAAAGATTGGGGATGCATTTTAAGGCTCTCTGTTATTAGAAATATGACTTTTCTGAAATATTAAAAATAAATCTTTAATTCCCCTCATGCCATCCAGTCTTTTCTACAGACATCTGGATAAAGGAATCACATCAAATCCATGGTGTTTGAGACATTCCTGGAGCATAGATGTTCTTGAGATTATGCTTTTGGATTACTTGAATAGAAATAATAAATACTTTCAGTACTTAATGCTTTGGGTTGGATTTGGATTTTTGTTTCATTTCAGTAAAAGGTGGAGATTCAAAGTCAGTTTCTTAACCAGAAGGATATATTGGATGTGAATATAGTTTATTGCTTTCTGACCTACATTTTCTCCTTTTTTCATCATTTGAAAAGTTACTTGACAAGTTGAGCGCCTGCAGCTCAGTATTTCCAAACATCTGCCTTGAAGGAAGCACTTTGCTACAGATTTTCACATTATGATCAAAAGTGGGTTTAACTTTCTCAGGTTAAATGAGAACAAGGGGGAGGGTCTAACGAGGATAGAAATATATTTGAGAGCAACAGAAAGAAAAAAGAATGCTTGGAGCGGATAAAAGCTTAACCCTAGAGTCAGGCTGGTCTTGCCAAGACAGCCTTCAGCTGAGAGACGAGTAATCTGTGGTCCGGGGCTGATTCTGCCCCAGTTTTCCCATCTGTATAATGGAGACTTCAGAGTCTATGCATTTGGAAAAATATAAAGTCGGTGGCTGATGAAGATGTGACCTCAAGTCCTGACTCTTATAAACTAGCTGTGTGACAATGGGACAATATGCTATCCTTTGAGTTTCATTTTCCTGTAAGAGAGGTCCCTACCGTCTCTAGCAGTCTATGATTCAGAATTTTAAAAAGGAAAACTTCGAAATGCAAATTAGAGCTTAATACCAGCCTAAAGAAACTGGAAATTAAATAAATTCACATTTTAAGTTTAGTCCATTCAAGGGTACGTATGAGCCAAAACAAGAGCTAAAACCATGAGCAAAATCAGACAGACAGGGTCCCTGCCCTTTCTGAGGTTAAAGCCCAGTGGGGAGATAGACATCGATCACAAAAATCGCACAAATTAATATGAACTTATATCAAGATAATGGCTGAAGAGCCTAAAAAAGAAGAGAAAACACAAAAGAGAAAAAATTAAAAATGTCAGCAAATGACTTTTTAACATATTCTGAAATTAGGTCGACGAGAACTGGGAAGCGACAACAGAAAATTAAGAGTAGCAGCATTTTTGAACTATCATCTGTTCTGGAATTCCGGAATGGATTCCCTAACGCATCGTGCGGTTAGCCAGCACCTTCCAGGGGGTCTCCCAGTTCAGTCTCACTTCTGCTTGTTCGTTCAATCAACACGTTCCATCAACACGTCTCGCTAGGCACTAGGGATACAGCATGAGCGAGGCATTCCTTGCCAAGTTCGCCTTTGCCATGCAACAAAACTTATACCTGAGTGTCTCAGAACAACCATGATTTAATAATTTTCATAATTCTGTGGATTGGCTGGCTGGTTCCCTGCTGATTTCGCCTGGCTCAGTCATGTGCTTGCTTTCAGCTGGTGGGTTGGCCGGGCTGCAAGGTCCGAGATGGCCTCGCTCTGGCAACGTGTCTGGCTGTTGGGGCAGGCTGCTGGCTAGGGTACCTCGGTTCTCCTCCCAAGACCTCAAAGGCAGCCCTGGGCCAGATCAGCCTCCTTACATGATGCCCCAGGGCGACAGAAACTCCAGGAGGAAGAAAGCAGAAATGCAAAGCCTCTTAGGGCCTAGGCTTGGAAGTCATACGGCATCACTTTTATTGCATTTTGCTGGTCAAAGCGAATCATATGAGCACCCCAGATGCAAAAGGTAGAGAAGCCGACTCCACCTCTAAGGAGTGTACATACCAACATGGAAGAGATGTGTGGCTGTATCATCATGATGACAATCATCGATTCTGGAACCAAACACCGCCTGAGTTCACATCCTGCTGTCACTCACTGACTAAGTAGCATCGGGCATGTTCCTTCATGCCTGTGTGCCTCAGTTACTTCATCTGTAAAATGGGAGCGCTAATGGTTACTACTCCACAGGGTCCCCGAGAGGATCCAATAAGTTAACCATATATAAAGCCCCGGAGACAGTGCAGGGCTTGTAGTGAGCACTGAATAGAGGTTAGCTATTATTGTGATCATCATCATTAATAATTATTAATCTAGTCTATTGGGGAGACAATATTTATCAATAAATCGCACATGAAGATATTTAATTAACATTGATATAAGTGCTCTGAAGGTAAAAATCAAAAGCAATAAGAACGAATAGCTAGTAGGGGACATCCAGGAGCAGTGTGTGCACAAACTGAGCTGGGAAGGGACACAGCAGACAATGAACTAAAAATTCACTCTGTTCACTTTTTTCTTTCCTTCGGCACTTGCTTACAAGAACTAAATATTAGTCACTCCACATTTTTCAGACCTTTGCTTTAAAGCCCTCTTGAAGTTATAGAGAAGCAATGGAAAGGAGCCGAAACTTCTCGTCTTCAGAATCAGATAGGCCCAGTTCCCAATGCTGCCCCTACAGTTTAGCAGCTGTGCAAACTTGAACAAGTTCTTGGCCTCTCCGAATCTCAGGCTCCTCACCTATAAATGAAAATCAACGTACTTTACTTTTAGATTTGTCGCGAACAGGGTATGGTATTCAAGACGCTGAGCAATTGCAACAGATACCAATGGGCATGCGCACCGATGTTCCCCACAGTCCTGGCCCGGTCATGAGGACAAAATGATAGATACTGCAGAGCCTTCAAGGCTGCCTAAATCTTACAGGAGTCAATTAACAGTGGTTCTTGTTATTATTACTACATTTAGTCCTCCCTTGGGTTCCCCCAGATTCCTCGTGGGGCTCACCAGGGTTCATATCTCCTCTGGGTAACCCAAAGCCCCTCCCTGGATGACCAGTTCAGGACTCTGCAGCCGGGTGCTGACTACCTGACTGGAGTTTGGTATCAGGGAGACTTAACCAGCTCGCGCTCATGCACATGGCTGAAGATAAGTTACACGCGCCAGCCTTGCAAGGAGAGTGAGGTTTGAAGTTGTCAGATTTCCAGGGGATGGGGTTCCCCTTCTTGGAGGCTTCTCTCTGCCATCCCACGCTTTTCCCCACTCTCTGCCCCTCACTCCTGAAGCGTCCCCCCACCAAGGGCAGTTCAGCTTCAAGGATTTAGTTAGCCTTTCTCTTTATCCCTCCCACCTACCCACCGCTGTTTTCTCTTTCTCTCTCCCTCTTTTTTTTTTTTTTTTTTTATACAAGTTGCCATGAAATTTTTGTTAATGAAATATTTGCTCAGAAGTCTGCTCTGGGCTAGACTGATAACCTATCTGTGTTTGAGTTTGGCTTCCCATATTCTAAATACTCATCTTCTGTCTGTTTAGCTTATTGATTGGTTTGGCAGGAAAAGAAGCCTTGTCATCAGTGACCAAGGTCAAACTAAACACAAAGGGAAGGGGGTGAGGAGGGGGACATGAACCGATGGTCTCAGGAGGCAAGAGAGACTTCAAGTTTCCTGAAGGGACAGCCCCTCCCACCTCTCCAACCCGACTGCAGGCTTAGGTAGCAATGCGAAGGCTCTGGGCAGAGGGGGCACAGATGGCAACCTAAGTGCAAATGCTGCCAGTGAGAGGCGAGCAGGTGTTGTAAACTTAGGAGGTTCCTGGGACATCCCTGGGTGGGGGGCAAGGGTGGGGGGAGGGGGCTGGGGAAGGAGGGCGGATAGCTAGTATTTCTGTGAAAAGGCTTTTTAGGCTATCGCTGCTGACAGTTCTGCTAAAGTCTAATTTCTAGCTAAGGTTGATTTGTTAGTTAAAGGAATGATAGTCGTTAAATTACAAAAATAAAGCCAATGGACAGGTAATATTTGTAGCACAATATTTGTAGCACAAATATTCATGGCCCCAATCACTGAGAATCCACAAGCATTTAGGACTCCATTGGGGTCTGAATGCATTACTTAATGCTTTTGCTTCTGACCTGCTGTTTGAATTATGTTTCTAAAGGCTGACGATTAATAAGGTGCCAAGCAGTGAGCATGCGCTGCTTAGGCCATGTGGGGGGCCTGGATGTATAAAAAGGGGCCGGAGCTGGGCTGCAACGCTCCTGTCACTGCTAGCTGTGTGACAAGGGCAAACTTATTCAGTCTCTCAGCTTCCTCATCAGTCAAGCATGGGTCATGATACCTACCTCAGAGTTACTGTGAGAAAGAACAAAAGTATCTAGAAAGAGCCCGGGAGTGCTGAGATCTAGAAGAAATTGTTTGGGATAAAATGTCTGCTACTGGCCCTCACCAAGGAGATTCCCTCCACCTCCACTGCTGCCACGGGGAGCTGGGAGGTATTTATGCCTCTGCCGACTTCATTTACTCACTCACTGAACGTGGTTATTGAGACATGCCCGGTGTGCTCAGCACTAGGAAGGTGGGAATAACTAAGACACAGTCTTAGTTCTCCAGGAGCTTAGACTATATGCTGGAGAAGAGGTCAGAAACATGGAAGGGAGACAGTCGCCGACACTGCGGCTCGAAGGACAGCCCAGAATACGCCGGAGGAGTGACCACCTCTCCCCGGCAGGCAGACGACGGGGGGAGGGTCTGGAAAGGCTTCTCAGAGGACTTTTTGAAATAAGTGCTGCGTGCCAGGTGGACAAAGGAGAAAGTGAGCCCGGGGAACAATGACATCAAAGAGTGGACTGCACAGCCTGTTCTGAGGATTGCACGTGGTTCCTGTGGCTACGGGGCCGGGTGGGGGCTGAGCGAAGTGAAGCGAGAGCCTGAGGCTACAGAAAAGAATGGGGGGCCCAGGCTACCTACAGGGGCGAAGGAGTGTGTGGGCAGTGAAGTGAGTGTGGACCCTTCTGCAGGGAATTTGTCTGTCCATGGGAGGAAGATGACTTGGCATCCGTTATTGGAGGGACACTGTTATAGATTTTTTTTAAGGGCGTTCAACTCACCCTCATAGGCTATCCAGGAGGAACCAGTAAAGAAGGAGAAATTGAATACACGGGAGGAAGAAGAACCACCCAGTGCAGCCAGATGCTGGTCCGGAGACCACTAGAAGGGACGGGACTGAAAAGCCAGAGCCAGGTTGAGCCTGAAGCATGGAGGGCGACACCTCTGCCTCCAACCCCGGAGGGACCAAGTGAGAAGGTAGGTACAAAAGGTAATGTCTATGGGCAAGATCTGGGCTTTGATGCCTGTTCCTGAGAGCTTCGAATTCCTCTATGAGCTAGAAGGCAGGCTACCTGCTGAGCAAGAGAAACTGGGATAAGGGAAGAGAGAGGGAAAACTGTGGAGTGTTTTGGTGGGAGCTTGGAGAGTGTACTCGGCTATATTAAACAGTTGCCCAAACGTGAGGTTCCCGCTGGGGCCACCGATCACATACCTGTGGTGACCCCAAGGAGCCCGCTTTGGGGAAGACTTCATCTGATCTCAGCTGAGAGAAGGCGCGAGGCTAATCATTGGATAGATGCAAGGATGAGGTTTTGTGAGACTGTGTGGTAGAGCTTAAGACGAAGAGACAGGGTGCTGGGGAGAAGAGGCTGAAGCGATGTGTCATAGGGTTGATTAGTGAAGCCCCCAGGGGAGATTAACAAGAAAAAGGAGCAGACCAGTCTCCATGACATCAAACAGCAAGTGGGCTGGGAGCAGGGGACTGAGCCTACCAGTGGAAAGGACAACGTGACAGCAGAGTCATATATGGGTTTTCAGAGAAGGGCGGTGAGCTCCGAGAGCCGACAAAGCTCAGTGTGTGGGAGCAGTGGCTGTAATGGAGTAAAGGTAAACCTCGCTGGGCTCTGGAATGTCACCAATAAACCTGAGGCTGGCGCACTGGGAAGATGGCCACCTGGATGAGGCGTTACTCACCCACAGGGCAGGATTCAGCAGAAACATGGCTCTGAACTTTTGAAATCCATCTTATTCTGCGTTTGGCCCACGGATTCCAAAAATGTCTACAACAGGGAGGTGCCTATGGTTCCATTAAAAATAGGAGAGGGACCTTATTCACTGATGACAGCCATGGTTCCCAGGCTGTGCGGCTAGGCGCCCGGGCAATGCAGCAAACCCACGAGGTGCTACGTGACGTTTCTAGTTTCTAGGAAGCACAGCGACATCTTCCAGGTGCTACACAAACTATTGCTTTAAGGTTGTTTACAGTCTCAAGATATAGATGGTGCTAAGTACCTTGATGAAACTAGGTTTTAGTGGTTGCTGTGATAAAAAGCAAGTATCGATACTTAAATTTAAAATATTTTTAACTAAAAAAGAAAAGCAAGTACTGAGCAAAAAGCAACGTGGAACAGGAAACGAGGGTCCTGGGGTCCTGCCTGATTCCAAGGTTTGAGAAGTTGTGCAGCGAGAGTCCAGCGTGGCCAGGTAGCAATGCAATTAAAGTATCGCTTTTTCTTTCAACTCATGTGTATTAGTTTTTCAAACGGCTACAAAATCACTAGGGCAGAAACTTTTAATAAGTTGTTTCGACCTAACCACTTAGATGGAGCTGTGGGGTATTTTTCCGGCCTCGGGGCACCGTGAACGAAATCCCCGAGGACGCTGCGAATGGAGACAGTTTGGGGATTATCCAAGCTTAGGTGTCTGTTATAACTTTCTTAAATCGTAGAAAGTCGGCATTGGGAGGAACCTTAGAGGTAAGTTAGAACAACGTCTCTCATTTTACAAAGGACACATCTAAGCGAGGTTAAAGACGTCGTCGAAAGTCATTTGTCGATAGGGGAAGAACGAGAGCCCGTTCTCGCCTCTTCCTGACTAAGGTTCCCTTCTGCTGAAAACAAGTAGCTGAACTCACTCATATCATTTCTGTAATAATTCGTTTTCTCTCAAAAACCCTCCTGATAGAAGTGAAAACAAATTCTAACTCAGGAATGTGCTGGCTGCCCTTCCTTGTATCTGGTGACGTTAACGGTGACACATCCACACTTGCTGACACTCTGCCAGGACCCTATTAGTAAAGGAAGCAACCCCTTTTGATCAGGTCAGGTTGAATTCTGGAAATTAAATCAGTAGACTATTTCTATTCTAGAAGGCTACTTTACCCAAACTTTTCTAATCCCCAAAGATTTGGATACTGTTAAAAATATAGCATGCTTTAAATACAGAGAACAGATTGATGGTTGCTAGATGGAAGGGGGTTTGGAGGGAAAGGTAAAAGGAGGAAGTAATAGATTAAGAAGCGTAAATTGACAGTTATAAAAACAGTCATGGGATGTAAAATACACCATAATGTTGTAATAACTATGTATGGTGTCGATGGGTACTAGATTTATCAGGGGGATCACTTCCTAAGTTATAGAAAGGTCTAATCACCAATCATACACCTGAAACTAATATAATATTGTATATCAATGGTAATTGAAATTTAAAAAAAAAATTAGTATATAACATGCTCAAGCAAGTACAGAACAACAAAGCGGCCCAGGGCACAGATGTGGGCGGCTGGCTAAGCTCACACACCGGCTCCTGCACGTCAGTTTCTAGGGTGCCAGGATGCACACTGTGATTCAGAAACATTGCGAACATGAGCACATTATTTTAGGGTCACTTTTTATAATCAGATGAACTAGCTCAAGCTCCTCTCCCAGGCACGGAGGAGGATTTGGTGCCTCCCCCAGGATCCCGGATGGTCCCTGGGAGAGTCCAGGGAGGCGCATGGGGAGGCCCCCTGTGTCCCCGCTCCTGCTTGGGTGGAGGGCTGGTTGCAGCTCTCAGCATCATGCCTCCCACAGTTCTCTCTGCGGTGCTGCCTGCCCCCAGTGGTCCCTAGTACGGAGCACAGCTCTTCCGATTTAATTCCCCAAGGCAACACCTGTATCAGACCTAGGGGCTGCTGGCGAAGCACAGAACAGAACAGGAATCAACATAGATTTAAAGGTTAAGAATCACCATCTGAAAAAACGTCACCAGCCCTTCTTCCCACAAGGCTTTTCTCACTGGCCACGGTCCCCCGGGCGACAGGTTTCTGTTGTTTTCCACATCTTCCCCTTGTGTCTCTAGACCATTTCTTCCATCTTCTCTTCTCAAGTTCAGTCCCTAACCCCAAGCAGAAAATTTCAAATTGCTCTCACTCTGATAACTAGAGAATTTATTTCCTTTTGTCACAACTCACTAAACTAGCCCCAGTGCCTGGCTTCTCACAACCAAATAGACCCAGCTGAACTGATCAAAGTATCGACATCTCCTTAGGGTGCTGTCCCCCTTTTTCGCATTTACCGCAAATCATGAAACCGGGTTGCTTTAAAATGTTCAAAACCTCCTACGTCAGAGGGTATATTCTTTCTAAGCTAAAAACAAATTTATGAAACACAAAGTGATTTTTCAAAACTCCGGCTTCGGGCGCTGCAGCTTTTGTTTCTCTCTCAAGCTACGGGTCCCGTTTCCAAAGACTGACTGAGTTGTCTGTAACAGCCTCAGACCCAGAGATGACTCTCAGCAGCGCGGGCTACCTCCTTTCCAGTGCAAGATCGTGGGAGGCGTGAACCAGAGGCTGGAGCAGCAGGTGGGGCATCTGAGAGCTCTAGGACGATAAGTCGGTGCTGCTGTTGACACATGAAGCTTCAGTGGCCCAGCCAAATTGATCAAATATAAACCCAATTTCCGATTTGCAGGCTTGGGTGGGCTAACAAATTGTATCAGAGGCTTTGCACTGAAGCCTTTAAGAAAACGAAGCCGTTGCCATGAACCCATAACTCCCTGCCCCTCCCTCCGCCTCGAACACTTCATCACCACTATTAGCACATAATCCACGCAAGTGGATGACACGGAGGTGGAGCTACAACCCCAGGGACAGCAGCTAATGACAGTAATAGTGGATACATTCTGGGAATCCTCTCTTTGGCCCAGGCACCTTTACATACACTCTCTCATCTAATTCTCACAACAGCCCTGAAAGGTGACTACTGTTTTTATCCCTGCGTATCAGGATAATTTTATGAAATATTTACCAATGGATGTTCCACCTGGAATGACTTTTGTTTACCTAGTCGCTCTCTGCTTGTCCCTAAAATACACCTGGGCATTCAGATCACTTGGAATGGGATTGGTAGAGCAAAATTCAAAATCAAAAACAAAAACAAACAAACAAAATGTTTTTTTTAGGATTTGAACTCTAAAACTTATGTTTAGTTCTAAACATCAGATTTAGACTTTGGATAGATATATTTTCCCTCGTCGTTGAGAGAGATTCAGGACAGAGAGAGGTCTAAGGGACCTGAAGTGGCCTCACAGCAGGGACGTGAAAAATAGAGAATTGCAGGTGCAGACTGCAGACCAGTGACCACCAGCTAGGACAGTGAGTGTCTCCGCAGATGCCAGTAGGATGGATGCTGATGGTCAGAGAGCAGAGAGAGCATCATGGAGCAGCAGTATCAGAATGATCAGGTGACGACTGAGGGTCACAGTCTCCCCATGCCCTGACGACCCGTAACTAACCTCTGCCCACTTCCTACTTCGCCTCCCAAACCATATGTTACCCAGAAGAAAAAAAAATGACTGATTTTACTCTCAATTCACTATGACAAAGTTTCCATCATCTGTAAAACTGAGGACCAAGGTAGAAATTAAGTTCAATTACAGTTATACCTCAGAGATATCATGGGTTCCATTCCAGACCACTGAAATTAAAAGAATATCACAATAAAGCAAGTCATATGAATTTTTTGGTTTCCCAGTGCATATAAAAGTTATATTTACAATATACTACAGCCTGTTAAGTCTGTAATAACATTATGTCTCGGGAAACAATATACATATCTTAGTTAAAAAATACTTTATTGCTAAAAAATGCTACCATTATCTGAGCCTTCAGCGAGTCATACTCTTCTTCCTGGTGGAGGGTCTCGTCTCAATGTTGATGGCCACTGGCTGATCAGGGTGGTGGGTGCTGAAGGCTGAAGTGTCTGTGGCAATTTCTTAAAATAGGACAACAATGAAGTTTGCCGCATCAATGGACTTTTTTTCATGAATGATTTCTCTGTAGCATGCAATGTTGTTTGGTAGCATTTTACCCACAGTAGAATTTCTTTCAAAATTGGAGTCGGCCCTCTCGAACCCTGTTGCTGCTTTGTCAACTAAAATGATGCAACATTCTAAACCCTTTTCTGTCATTTCAACAGTCTTCACAGCTTCTTTGCCAGAAGTAGATTCCATCTCAAGAAATCCCTTTCTTTGCTCATTCATAAAAAGCAATTCCTCATCCAAGTTATATCATGAGGTCACAACAATTCAGTCACATCTTCAGGCTCCACTTCGAATCCTAGTTGTCTGGCTAGTTCCACCACATCTGTAGTTACTTCCTCCACTGAAGTCTTGGATCCCTCAAAGTCACCCATGAGGGCTAGAATCAACTTCTTCCAAACTCCCGTTCATATTGACATTTTGACCTTTTCCCATAAATCATGGATCTTCTTACTAACATTTAGAACGGTTAATCCTTTCCAGAAAGGTTTTAATTTATGTTGTCCAGATCCATCAGAAGAATCATTATCTGTGTCAGCTATTGCCTTACGAAACGTAATCTTTAAATAATGACTTGAAATTTCAAGTTATTCCTTGATCTACGGGCTGCAGAATGGTCGTTGGGTTAGCAGGCATGAAAGCAACATGAATCTCATTGTACACCTCCATCAGAGCTCTTGGTGACCAGGTTTATTGTCAACGAGCAATAATATTTTGAAATGAATCTTTTTTTCTGAGCAGTAGGTCTCAACAGTGGGCTTAAAATATTCTTGAAACCATGTTGTAGACAGATATGTTGTCATCCTAGCTTTGTTATTCCATTTATAGAGCACAGGCAGAGTAGATTTAGCATAACTCTTAAGGACCCTAGGATTTTCAGACTGGTAAACTGGCATTGGCTTCAACTTAAAGTCACCAGCTGCATTAGCCCCTAAAAAGAGGGTCAGCCTGTCCTTTGAAGCTGTGAAACCAGACACTGACTTCTCCTTTCTAGCTATGAAAGTCTTAGGTGGCATCTTTTTCTAACAGAAGGCTGTCTTGTCTATATTGAAAATCTGTTTAGTGTAGCCACCTTCAACACCTTAGCTAGATCTTCTACGTAACTTACTACGCATCTAAGTCAGCACTTGCTACTTCACCTTACACTGTTGTATTGTGGAGGTGGCTTCTTCCCTTAAATCTCATGAACCAACTTCTGCTAGCTTCGAACTTTTCTTCTGCAGCTTTCTCGCCTCTCCCGGCCTTCACAGAGTTGTAGAGAGTTAGGGTCTTTCTCTGGACCAGACTTTGGCTTAAGGGAATGTCGTGGCTGGTTTGATCTTCTATCTGGACCTCTAAAACTTTTTCCACATCAGCAATAAAGCTGTTTTGCTTATCTTTCAAGTGCTTTTTGTATCCTTCGAGAACTTTTCCTCTGCATTCACCACTTAGCTAAGTGGCGCAAGAAGCCTCGCTTTCAGCCTCTCTCAGCTTTCGACATGCCTTCTTTGCTAAGGTTAATCATCTCCAGCATTTGATGTAAAGTGAGAGACCATCCAACTCTTCCTTTCACTCTCAGAGGCCATCGTAGGGTTATTAATTGACCTAATTTCAATATCGTTGTGTCTCAGGGAATAGGAAGGTCTGAGGAGAGGGAGAGAGACTGGGAAATGGCAGTTGGAGGAGCAGTCAGAACACACATCGCATTTACCACTTAAGTTTTCCATCTAATAGAGGGCTGGTTTGTGGTGCCCCAAAACAATTACAATAGTAACTCAAAGATCACTGGTTACAGGTCACCAAAACAGATAATGAAAAAGTTTGAGATATTGTGAGAATTACCAAAATGTGACAAATGTGACAAATGCAAAGTGAGCAAATGCTGTTGGAAAATGGCACCAAAAGATTTGCTTGATGCATATAACTTTTATGTAAAACTTTTGACTTCCCCCCAAATTAACTATAGTCGTCCATCGGTATCTGCAGAGATCGGTCCCAGGGCCTCTCTCTCCCTGTGAATACCAAAATCCATGAACGACCAAGTCCCTTATTCAAAATAGCATAGAAAAATGCATACGGTCAGCCCTCAGATTCCCAGTAGCAGACTAAAAATACTGTTGGTTGAATCTGTGGATTTGAAACATGCAGATGAGGAGGGCTGACTATATTTACTGAAAAAAAAATTGCGTAGAGGTAAACTCACACAGTTTAAACATGTGTCACTAAGGGTCATCTGTATTGATATTATGCAACAACTCATGAATCTCACAAGCACTATGTTAGGTGAGAGGCCAACCTTAAAAGATTACATACTGTATAATTCCATTTATATGACTTTCTCCAAAAGATAACACTATAGTGTTAGAGAATAGATCAGTGGTCGCCAGGTGCTAGAAAGTGGGAAGAGGTGTCTTAATTGTGCAGTGTTAAATTCATAAAACTATACACTAAAAAACGTGCCAATTTTACGGTCTGGTCATTTTTTAAAAAGAATTTGACAGGGAAAAATTACTCTATTTTCAAAAATAACATTACTTTTCAAAATAAAAGAAAAACGGAGATCTCATTTTTACACCCATCAGGTTAGCAAAGATTAACGCGTTTGATTATAGCCTTTATCAACGTAAGAGATTGGGAGAAATTGACTACTGGTGGGAGACTAAATTGGTAAATCATTTAAAGAGACAATTTACCCATTAGAATATTAAATATTTCTACTTTTGACCTATTATAATTATAATTTATTATGTAGATAAACATTTATATGCATGCCCAAAGGGGTTTATACAGGAGTCTTCATTCTGGCATTGTTTGTAATCATAAAAAATTGAGAATAACCGGAAGTCCGTTGGTAAAAGGATGGCCAAGAATATATATCCATATTCTGGGAAACAATACCACTTAAGAAGAGTAAGACACATATAGCTATTTGTAGTGGCATGGATCGAGCTCTAAGACATTTTCAAGTGGGAAAAAAAGTGAATTGCAGATCAATGCATATAGCATGTTACCATTTATATATAAAAAAGAATATTGCATAGGCGCACACATATAATAATATAATAAAAAGTCTATGAGGTACACAACAAATTAGAAACAGTACTTAACTTCTGAGAATTAAATGGAAAAGGGAACATCTGAAGAGATTTTCATTTCTTTTTTTTTTTTTTTACATCGAAATGTATTAATGTATTACTGATGTGCTAAAAAATAACTTTTTTAAAAAAGAGAACTCACTCTAGAACAGAGAAAGCAGGCAGTGGACTCGTGAGAGGTCTGCCACCAGCAAAGGAGTGGGTGGTCACAGGCACCAGCGAAGTGAAGTCACTGTGACTCTGAGAAGTCAGCCCTGAGCTTGGGAGGTTGGAGGATGGGGTCTGCCCCACGTCTGTGAAGTACTTGCTGTGTGCTCAGCATTGTGCCAGGTGAGGAAAAGATCCAAGAGAGATAGATGGAATGGTCTTTGTCCCGACTGAACTTATAATCCAGTTAAACAAACTAGGACAAATAGAAAAGAAACAAGCGGAGCCTAATATAAGAACAGCCGTGATGAGAGTGCACGTATGAGGTACGAACGCGTCGTCAGAACATCGGACACTCCCCCAGGCCCAGAAACCCTGGTGAGAAGCTAGGACAGGGACTCACAGAAGCAGGGAAAGAACCGGTAGAGAAACAGACCAGGCGCACTGAGCTCCCGGGCTCGCCTCACTCAGGGCCTGGCTTCCCTGCGCCCCATCCGCTGGCTCAACTGCACCTCGGGACAATGTTCAAATGCTGTTAACCCCTTCAAGGTACCCCTGATGACACCCTGTCAGCAATTTCCCTGTGGCTCCATTGCTATGTTCCAGCCCTACAAATGGCAGTACGCAGAGTAGAAAGTCCTCAAACATCTCTTTGCTTTTGCTGGTCTGTTTCCTCTGCCCAGGATCCTCTTTCGGGAATCAGGCCGGGTGCTTCTTTCTTGGGAAAACCTTCCCATTCCAGTCCTCCTCCTCGAGCATCCTACAGAGAGCCCCTCGCCAGTTTACTCTGCCATCGATGCGTTTGTCTCTTTCTCCTCACCTCTGCACCACACTCATCTTTGGGTTTCTGGTATCAGCACAATACCTGCCAGGTGGTAAGTACTCAAAAGTGCATGGTTTTTTTTTTGGTTTTTTTTTTTTTAAACGAATTCTTAAACTCTTTATTGAATTATTTCTAGTACAAGTAAAATCTTGATGAGACCCAAGTTGAGAAGTCTCCTCCCTAAGGAGGAGAATTCTCCTCCCTAAGGAGACGATTTATTTCTATAATTTGCTGACAGGGGGAAAATGGGCCAGGGTAAAGTGTGCTAATAAGTCGGCCATCCAGGAGAGTGAAAAATTCTCCGGTTTTCAGCATTTTCTGGTATCTGTGATGTCAATAGTCCCATCACGGTTGATTTCAACCTACCAACATGATGTCACATCAAAGTGAGTTGAGATAAGATGCACAAAATCAGTTCCTCAAAGCCGATGCGAGCCGCCTCCAGCACACCACGTGCCCCGGTGCCTCCTTGGACCTGCGCCCCTGCCCCTGGTTAGCAAGGACGTCAGGTGGCTGGGGCTATAGGCGGACCTGCAGGCTGACACAGAGGTGCCCTGGCTCAGGCCTCTGAATTCCTGCCCGATCTTCTCTCACTGGCCACTCCTCAAAGTCTTCTTAAAAACTCAACTCTTCCGCCAGCTTCGTGGGATGGCCTAGCAACCAGGCAGCCCTGCAGCGTTTACGAAGCGAGTCTGGTGCCGTCGCCCTCTCCGATGTTCTGACAACGCATTCGTACCTCATACGTGCACTCTCATCACGGCTGTTCTTATATTAGGCTCCGCTTGTTTCTTTTCTATTTGTCCTAGTTTGTTTAACTGGATTATAAGTTCAGTCGGGACAAAGACCATTTCATCTATCTCTCTTGGATCTTTTCCTCACCTGGCACAATGCTGAGCACACAGCAAGTACTTCGTAGATAATCAGCACCAGGCTCAAGTGCCGTTTAGAGATTGAATCACAATGACTCAGGGACCACATCTGGGGTGTCTGTATGCAGTCACCTCATTCGCGTGCTCAGTCTCTGGCCCCGGGCCCATGTTTTGGATCCTACCTCTGGCTCTTTCCCCCACTGCCATTCAACATCAGACCTCCACTCTATTGGGCCCAGCTGCCACGCTGCTTCTCAGTTTACAAATATTTTCTTGTTCCTACTCACCGCTTCGTCAGTGTCAATCATCTCCCTGGTTTGCCCGTCACTGCCAAGTGTGACATCTTGGATGGATGAAGGAAGGAAGGAAAGATGATGGAGAAATAAGCAGAATAGCTCGCTGCGCCCCCTACACCTCACCGGACTTGCTACTAGTAGTAATGGCCACCCACGGTGCCTTCACCTCACCATTGTCTCTGCCTACGAACGCTTACCAGTCCTCCGAGGCCCCTACCCACACCCACCGTGCGTAGCAGTTTTCAATGTATACTTAGTCGTGAATGCCTAATGTGCCTCGTAATGAGTTCCTAATAAGAAACTGCATTTCGTATTCTCCCCACTCAGTGTGACAGGCCCCTTTTCCAAATCTCTGGGACACCTGCGGTCAGCGTCTCTTGTTATATTTGTCAGAGTTTGCCTGCTCTAAGCTATTCATGTCTTTGCCTTTTGCCACCCGCCCCCCCGCCACCCCATAAGATGGTAAGCTCTCGAGAGTGACTTTTTATACATTACTATCTTTATTTCCGGCATCCGTCAAAGGCAGGGTTTTGCGGCTGGCGAGGCTCAGTGGGTATGTCTGATTTGACTCAATTCACTAAAATGAATCGCTAGATAATGAATGGATGAATGAAACTATTAATAACAGCTCTGCAGCTCTCCCCACCGTGCCCAGTCCATGCTTCTTCACAGAACAGACCCTCAGTCAATGCTGTTGACAGACTTTTTGATGTGTTTGAAAACGGAGAGAGAAGACTCCTGGTGAGTCAGGGGTTTTTGTTTGCTCAATATGTTTTGGCTTCAAACTCTAAAACAGTCATAGCCCCCGAGGTTTCAAAACCAGAACTGCAATCACCTTCCTTCTAGAGCCAGGTTGCCACAGAGAAGGGCCTGGGGAATAAAGTGCTTCTGAACGGCTCGGGCCGAGGCATATCTGAAGACAGAAACTTCCAAAGGCTTTCCCGGGCCGCCTCCAGGGTGGGCCGTATTGTTCACCTCTCCCGCGAGGCCGAGCTTCCGTCTGGCCTCGTGCGACTGAAATGATTTTCTCCTGGGCTCACGCCGTGGCTTTGTAGGCCACAACCACTTCCTAGAAGCCAAGTCCTCTGAGCAATAAGGGAGGCCCTGGTGGTTTGTGGTTACAGAAGGCGTTTCCTTTGACATTAAGCCTGGGGAAGGACAAGCAATCCACAGCAGGCCCGAGAGAAAGGGAAGCAAAGCCTGGTCTGGGAGTCTAGAGGGCACTTCCCAGTCCACCCCTTCTGGCAGCCAGGCCCCCATTGGATCAAGTGCTCATCAGGGGTTCAGGGGGGCGAAGGTCCTGAGACATATGTGCAGCCAACTCCGGGGGTGTCTCTGATTTTCAGAGAGAGAGTCAGTGAAAGAAGGATGGCTCAGGCCTACTGAGCCGTGAGCTGTGCGGTCTGAAAGAGCTGAGTGGGCCTGGAGGGGTCAGGGCAGGGATAGAGTAAGAAACTGAGGCTACAGATGTGCAATCAAAATGCAGTTCAGTCTGTGGACACTTCCTGTGGACAGAGGTTAAGCATGTCCTACTGTCCAGCCTATGGATGGGGGAGAAGGGTTCCATTCAGCTCCACTGGCAAAGGAAGAGGCTGCAACGTGCACCCTGGGGGATGAACGCCCCCAAGAGCAAAGGGCCACAAGCCTTCAAAACTGCCAGAATAAGCGGGTGTGATCTCAAGGGCTCTGGGCAAACCTCTGAGCTTAAAAAAAAAAAAAGTATTTTCCCATGAACCAGATAACGCTTGAAATTCCATCATTGCTTTGCCTGAAGCTTAAATGTCTATAAGAATACAAATATGCAGGGGGGAGCACTTCAAATGTTACCAGTCGTTGACAGCTTGTCTGGAACCTTTTCCGATCCTTTCCTGCAGGCGGTTTGGAGAAAGTGACAGAGCCAGGGAGCTCTGGGTAACTGATGTAGGAGCAGGCTGGGCGGAGCAGAGAAGGGGCATCCAGTGGACACGCAGCTCCTAAACCATCTGCGCCTGCACAGTTTCGCCTGGGGCCAGCCCTGCAGATCACTGTCAGATTCACTCGATTAATCCGGCACCAAGGTGGCTTCGTGGGCACACACCTGCTTCGTCTCACATGCCCCCGCACTCAGGAGGGCCCCACACTTTGTTTAATGCTCCGTTGTCACCATCTCGAAATTCTTAAACATTTTCAAGCACGGGGCCCTGCCTTCACACCCCACAAACCAGGCAGTTGTCCTGCCCCGAGCGAAGCCCAGCAAACCGCAGAACGCCCCCAAGGGAGGTCGGTCCAATCTGGCAATTCTCTCTTCATCACACGCGCATTTCCTTCAGTCTATTTTTACATATCAGGGGATATTTGAAGAAATGTCCTTAATTCCGGGCACTTTAATTCACCTCCACCAACTAAGCCTCTTTCGAGGTGACTTAGGCATCATGTGATCCATCCTATTATTAGCACATGCCCAGCCATTCCCAACCCCCAAACTTGTGCTTCCCTTGCCCTTATATATCTCTCTCTCTCAGCAGAAAAGTGGCACATGACCTCCTGGCCTCAAGAATACTTGGCACAAGTCCCTGTTTCTCAGCCGTATCTATTGTTCTCATCCAGGGTGACACTGGCTTCTAAGAGTCCTGCTGACATTTCTGACTTCTAGTGGGGAATGCCATTAGTCAATTGGCTGCATCTGTTTTGGAAAAATGAAATAGCTCAAGTCAAGGCGAACACAGTAAATAATCCTTCAACAATCCAGGAGCATTGTGGGGGCAGCGAAGGCAGGGTTTTGTCTTCTCATTATTTGAAATGCATTTAATCTGCTGCTGGATCCTCCACACCCAGGCTAGGGTTACTGGACACAGAAAGAAGAGATCAAAAGCTCTTGAAAAATGTGGGGCCCAAACCAGGGTATTAAGAGTATAAGTGGGCTCTTCACACATGTGTCGTGGAGAACAAGTTAGCCAGCGGGAGGCCTGTTAGCCAACAGGAGGCCCGTGAAATGGTTCTTCAAAGGAGAAGAGCTATAACCTGCCTTGTGGTTTAAAACTACAGAAACATACTCTCTCTGATTCCTCAGGAAAGCTGTAGTGTCACAGTGGATAAGTATAGGTCCGGACTGACTGGGTTCTGATTTTTTTTTTTTTCAATTATAGTTGACATATGTTAGTTTCAGGTGTACAACATAGTGATTAGATGTTTACATAACTTATAAAGCGATCACCTAATAAGTCTAGTAGACTGGGTTCCAATCTCGACATTTTTCCTCACTAAGCATTGACCTTGGACAAGTTACTTAACCACATCGTGCCTCCATTTCAGTATCTGCAAACTCATGACTTACAACAACTTCAGGGTTGTTGGAGGAATAAATGAATTTGTGTCTGGTGGATCAAAGATGGCTGCACATTCTTTGACATTCTTCCCACTGAAAGGTGAGGTCTTCTTGCCCCTCCTCTTGATTCTGGGCTGGTCTATTATGGCTTTGGCTAACACGGCAGGGAAGAAGTGAAATTTGCGCCAGCTCTGGGTCTGACCTTTAAGAGAACTGGTAGTAACCACCCTCCTCTCTTCCTGATGACCTCACTGAAGAAGCCACACGGAAAGGGGCTGAGTGGCTCTGAGCGTCTGGCTGTGGATCCCCAGGCCCCAGCTCTCCGCCACCCATGAGCCACGTGTATTTCATTATCACTACACTCCCCACAGTATTCTGTGATTACGCACCTGCCTCTTCTAGTCTGGTACCTCTTGAGGTTTGTTCTTTGCATTCCTAGCACCTGGTATAGAGTAAATGAAATGAACTTTTATGAATGAAAGTGAACTCGCCCAAGGGTTTTCAATTAGAGAAAAATTAAATTTCAGCCACTTCCGGTCCCCTCCCCTGCCAAGGTCTGCCCTTGAGGAACTGCCTCTCGATGCTCTGCACTCCTTGGCCTCACCTCCCACTCACATCAGTAGTCCTAGAACACGATCTCATTTTGATATTAACCTGAATGAAATATCATTAAGGAGGTTGCGGAAAGGCCACATGACTCATTCTAAGACTGAAAATAATAAAAAAAATAATCATTATAATAATTATAGTAATGCCTTGCCTTTGCATAATAATGGCTACTATTAGCTGAGTCCACTGTATACCAAACATGCCTCTATATACATAATCTCCAACTAACAAGGATAAGTAACTTCCTAAAGGTCACAGGACCAGTAAATAATGAAGTCCAGATTGGAACCCAGGTGTCTGACCTCTAAGCCTGGGCTCTTCCCTTTCTGCTCCCCCAAAATCCCTTTCTGAGCACTGCACACTTATCAAAGTGTTTTCATGCACATGGTCTCGTTCAGTGTTCTCAGCGGAGCTGAGCATGTGATCAGCCACATTGTTTTGATATAATTCATGCCGCTAACTAAATCTAAGCTACACTGGAGTCATCATAGGGCTTTTTCTCCCCACCTATCCTCCAATTTATTGTTTTTAAAATCCATTTCAAATAAGGAACCACTTTTTAGAAGGGAAAACAACCTAATGTGACTGAATTGGAGAACTCTTTTTAGCGCTCAAGGAAAAAAAAATTAAGTTGGCCCAGTTTTTCATAGTGGCATGTTGATGAAATGCCATGAATGAATTGTGGGATGAATGAATGAAATATTTCAAAGTGGAAAAATAAATCATGAGGAAGAACCAATTCCCCCAAAGAAACAGGGCTGCAGATAGCAATTCCCTAATTTCCAGCCCCTCTCCCATTTGTCATTCCGAGAAGACCCCCCTGTCAAAACCTCTTTGATGGAGACATGGAGCCAGAGCAGTAAGAGGAATCTCATTCTTTAGGGCATCTCTGCCTCCATTCCAGGCTTTAGGGCGGTGGAATGTCTTTGTTCCCGTGAACCAAGCGGTCAGCGCTCATCATCGGCCACTCAACGGGTCCCTTAGAAGTGAAGACAGAGCAGGTACCACCCGATGTCTGCGAGTGAGGGAGTCAGTAGGCGTCCGCTTTCATCTCTCACAAGAGCACGCAAGGTTTCCTCCTCAACTCTCCCCTTAAAACCAAAACCCTCCTTTCGTGGATTATCTGAAGCATGATAGTTATGGTTTCTTCACTCGCTCATAATAAGCTCCCCATAATTAACTCCTCGATCAGTTGCCGAATGGCTGTGTCCCCGAAACGATAGCAAATAGTGGTTGCACAATTCTAAGCGCAGAGAAGGCACTTGATACACTTTTTTTTAACTAAACAGAGGGAGGCCAGGTTGACGTTTCTCTGTCCATCTCCACATCCGGGTCAAGTCTTCCCTTCCCCCCTCCTATTCTCTTGTGTCAGATGCGTACATTTGATTGACACAGACACAGTTTACTTTAGTGGGGCCCAGGGGTGGTGCCTGGCAGTGGGACCCAGCAGAATACGCTTGTTGTTCCCATCAGACGTGGGGACGCCCCTGCCACAGAAAGGAAATGGTGCCAGGCAGCTACCATGTGGTGATCTCACATGACTCACCCCTGGCTGATCCCCAGAAACAAGATGAACTTTGCAGCAGCCTGTCATTTTGCGTTAGGAAGTAGGAGCCAAACTAGAGAAACAAAAATGTAGTAGTAGTAGTAGTAGTAGTAGTAGTAGTAGTAGTAGTAGTAGTAACAATAACTACCTTTACTGAGGGTTTAGTCCATTGGGCTACTAAAACAAAACACCACAAACAGTGGCTTATAAACAACAGAAGTTTATTTCTCACAGTTCTGGAGGCTGAAAGTCCAAGATCAGGGTGCCAGCACAGTCAGGTTCTGGTGAGAGCCCACTCTGGACCGCGGACGGCCTGACTTCTCATTGTGTCCTCACATAGTGGAAGGAGCATGGGAGCTCTGCACAGTCTCTTATAAGGACACTAATCCCATTCATAACAGTGCCACCCTCAGGACTTAATCATCTCCCAAGACCCCACCTCCTAATACCATCACATTAAGATTTCAGCATATGAATTTAGGGGACTCACAAACATTTAGACCACAGAAGGGCCTAAGAATGTGTCAGACCCTTCACACTGACATTTGACGAGTGACCTCCACGGATGACTGTGCTGCCTTCTTTCTTACCAATGAGGACGCTGAGGCCCACAGAGGTTCCCAACATCTCATGGCTCGAAGCTGGCAGAGCGAGATTATGAGCACAGCCCTGTCTGCTTCCAGAACTATGCCTGCTCACGACGCCCGGCTGCCACTCACAGCTCTGTCTCCCCGGGGTCAGGCGCTCTCAATGGCCCCAGACTTTGGAAGTTCAGTGCAGTCCCATCAGCTGTCCTGCAGTGGCTGCCCTGCTACAAGTATCCACTTCGTGCCCTGGGCGTCCACCTCAGGTATGTGTAACTGCTGCAATATGCCATATGCGTCACCAAAAGATTAAGGCTCTGGATTTTAAATTCCCTCGGAACATTTATCAGCCAGGCATCAAGGGTCTCCAACGACTGCTTCACCCTCCAACTCGACTGCTCATTCCTCCTTCCCATGCACCTGCAGTGCCCATCACCCTGGTCTTCTCACTTGTCCTCCCCTCCAGGCCTTTCCTCTGCTGCCCCACCCCTTAGAGAGGCCCCCTCCCTCCTCCTTTCCTCCAAGGCCTCTGTGAGAGGCACCCGGCTGGCTTAGCCCCGCACCCACAGACTCCCCTTTCCTGAGCATTTACATCCTGCCCCACTTAGCATTCACTTACATTCCCTCTTGTCGTGTGCATTAATAGCTTTCTGTTTTTAATATCCTTTTTCTGATTGGATTGTAAGCTCCTTAGGAGCTGGGACCAGGCATTGTTCTTGGTTTATACTGCTTTTCCAATTCTGTCCTTACCAAACTCCAGCCTACTGCACTGGGGGATGAAGATGATGTATAATATAAAATGATTCTTTTAGGCACACGACCCACAAGGCACTTTTCTCCTTTCGGGTGTAGAACTAGAGTCGGCCAACTAACCAGCCAACCTTTCTTAATCGTCTGACCTCCCCCTACCCCAGAACAGTCACGGAAGTGGCATTCGACCCCCACCCCAACAGTCACCCCTAGCACAGAATCGATCTCTCTCTCTCTCTTCCAAGTCCCCATGGAGACTGGCAGAGCCATGCTCAAAGGGAAGCAGGCTGGATGCCACCCCCTGGACTCAGTGTACATTCTCATAGGGACACATTCTGTCTTAGCAGCAGCTCAGTCGGCTCCCAAAGTTCCAGCAATCTCCCGCATCAAGGCCCCCAGATGGCACATTCTGTGGAGCATGTGGTGATGAAGGAGGCACCAGCTAGGGAGTGCCACTGAATCATTTGTCCCTCCATCCTGGCCCTTCTGCACGATTTCTTGCTCTTAACAGGCATCCCGATGGTGAGAGAAGCCTTGGCCACATCCAGCCTGTGAGTGCTGGAGGCGTTTTGGGCAGAGGAGGTTGCTTTCTTCTTTCTAATCAGTCTTCCTTCCTTCTTCTCTGAAGCTGAGTTGGAAAGCTCTTGAAAGGTAGCAGATTGCAGGCACTGAAGGCTGGTGTCTTCTGTTTATCCACAGAACGAGGACATTCGCCAATGCAAGAGCCCCTGTACTGTTCCTTCCATGTGCTTCTGGCTCCAGAGCCCCAGAAGCAGCCCGCCTGGCTTGTCCAAGTCTCCAGCTCCCCCACCCCCGGCCTCCCACTCCCCCGTGCTGTTTCAGACGGAGCCGAAGGTGTGTTCTCTGTGGCAGTGGGTCTCGAATTGTGGGGTCACGACCCATCAGTGGAACATCAAATCAACTCACCAGGTGACAACTAACAACTGTTTTAATGAAATAGAATATAACATATCAATGCCTCCCATGTGGCGATGGTATTGTTTCATTAGATTTTTGTTATACACACACACACACACACACACATACACACACACCATGATGTAAAACATCCTTTTTCCTGCGGGTCTGAAAGCTTCATAAGCCCTCGTACCACAGGCTGGACGAGCCCAGTCCTGTCCCTGACCATGGTTCTGGCATGGTGACTCCACGGGGCAGGATAGGACATTTCCTCAAAGCTGACCAGCCCTCTCCCCTTACGCCACAGGGATGAGGATGCAGGAGACCGAGAAGTGCCTAAGAAGAGATTCCTGCCTTCCAAGAGTACGATTGGAAATAATGCTGAAACGAGGCCAGCAGACTGGAAGAAGACAAACCGTCTCATAAAACGGTGGAGGGAGACGTTGCTCCCCACTGCCGAAGAGACCCTTGGGGTTCTGGTTTGACCAAATGCAGTCAGGAAGCTTTGGGGCAGAGGGGCGTTGCTCTTTGAGGCGTGGCTCTCAGAACTGGCGGTGTGCTGTTAACTTGCCTCTGAAGTGCCTGAACTGCCTTAGCTGGGTTATCAGCCCTCGGTGGCTCGCCCTCCGTACAAGCCAAACTGGTGCAGGGCCCTCAGATGATGCCCTTTCTGGTCCGAGGGAGTCTTTCCAGCTCCAGGCATCCACAAGTCCACGTAATTCCTAGGAAAACTGGAATGGGATCAGGAGACTGGACTTCGCCCCTGGGACTGGCATGTTTGGCTCTGTGACTTTAGGTGAGCTGTTTCACGTTTCTGGGAGGCAGATCTTCAGCTACTATAGTGGAATGTGGCCAAAAGTGGCCATCCCCAGTCCCAATGACTTGGTAAACTTGTCCACACACATGCACAGAAAGGATGAAGAACAGACAGACCCTCACCCGTCTTTCCTATTACATGGAAAGATCTTCCCTCTGCCCAGGCCAGTAAAAGCCAGTTCCCTGCCGTCTTTGACATTTATTTTCCGCAGCTGTGAAAAATGCTTGTTATCTGATAAAGCACAAAGAATTACGGAGCACGACTGGCTTGAATATGAACCAACGTTCACGAGTAAACCAACCGCACGGGCCTTAGCGATGGCTTTGCTGGAGGACAGTGATCCCACGTGGGCCAGTGAGGTGGGCGTCTCCCGTCTCGGCACCAGGCCTGCTCGCCCTGTGCCCAGAGATGGGATTCTGACCCCGAAACACTGAGGCTTCACGTGCACAAGCTTACAGTTACTCCTAAAGCCTTCGCTTGCAAGTAGAAGTCCCCTGACTCTTGGGTCACCATTAAGGAATCTTTATATTAAGCGAGGGAGGCCAGTTGATACGTTTTTACTGCAACACCGGCCGCTGCCTATTAAATGGTCTTCCATGAAGATGACAAGAGGCTGGAGTCTAAAGCTCATCATTTTCCCTTTCTTGACCTTTCCCCCCATGTTTCGGTCCTAATTCATCTGAACGGCAGCCTGCGCCCTGGCCCAGGACCCTTCCTCTCACTCTACCCCCGTTGGTTAGATGGGTAGTGACTCTGCTACTTTCCATAGTGGACAGTAAAGAACAGCAGATAAACCTATCGCAGTGATCCAGGGGTGGAGGGTCCAGCGCAGTGATGCCAGGTGCTGCCACGTGGGCTTGAGAAAATCATCTCGAAAGTTATTCCATCCAGGGGCCAACGATTCTCCTTACTCACAAAGGCAACTTGGCTCATTTCCGCCATCCATTACGACGACTGGCTGAGTGAAAATGTGCTGACATCTTAATAAATTCTACCCACCAAATGGTTTCTTGGATGGTCGGGGAGCGTGGGTTGGGAGAGAGTCGGTTATAATCGCTGATGACAAGAGCCGTCGAGGCAATGGCAGGAGATAGAGAAGTGATGAGAACTCACCGTCCCGGGGGAAAGGTGCGTTGATTTCCTCAAATCCCATCACAGAGGGTTCGGTTTGGAAAATGGCATGAAAAGAGAGAAACTATATTTTCCTTTTATTCTCTAGAGGAGAAGCTAAAGGTTACGTCAAGAATAATTTGACAAAGATATCGTACACCTTCCCTTGCCAAAGAAAATATATGTTGTGACGTATGCTGAATGAAAAGATCTCCCCACACCTTCATTAAAACCCAAGTGGTTATTTTAAGGCGAAGTCTCAGGCTAAAAGCGACGCCTGAATCTAAAAGGACTTTAGATTTGTACTGAGACTATAATTATTAACAGGAAAGTGAGACTGTGTTTTGCCAAAATCAGATTCAAAAAGCATTGACCCAACGTCAGTTTCTACACAGGTGGAACACTTTACAGTTTGTCCAGCAACTTTGCCTACATTTTTCGGTTACCTGTCATGTGACCCCATGAGCCACCCAGGGCAGCTCCTAATCCCTCCACTTTATTGATGACGAAAACGAAATGAATTGTTGAAGGATGCTCAGCAACTGAGGCTTCGGCTCACATCTCCTATCTCCGGCTCTTCCCTCTGTGCACGTGATCTCTCAAATTCCCAAGTCTTTTCATTCATTCAGCGCATCTGGAAACTGGGAGTGAACCAAGGTAACTGATTATAGAAATGTTGGAGGCAGAGGTTCTTGCTGAACCAGGATGCAGACTCGGATATTATGCCAAGTGGTGCCCAGCGTTAAACCACATCGCTGGGCCCCAGCCCCAGAGAGTCTGACTCGGGAAGTCTGGGGTGAGGCCCAAGAATCTGCATTTCCAGAAAGCTCCCAGGTGATGCTAATGCTTCCGGCCCAGGCCCACACCTAGAGAACCGCTGACCTAGGGGTTTTCTCACTCAGCTGAAAACACCTAAAAGACAGCGGCGGTTCTTCTCTCCGCCTTCTCTCATCTCCCAGCCCCTCTCCTGCTGGGGTTTCCCCAGTGAGGAGCCTCTACTGCGAATGCCTTAGGCCTCCCTCCCTCCCACGTACTCTGTGTCTATACTGAGTGATGACACTTCCCCAGTGCAGTCAGATACCCACTTGATGGCTAAGATTATAAATCCTCGCCTTTCACTGTAGGTTCTGAGAAACATCAGGACTTTATGACAGAAATAAGGAACTTGGCCATGAGAACAACTTTGGTAAGTAGCCCCAGGGGCTCGCTCCTACCCCATTCCACAGTCCCCAGCCTCCCTGCCTGATCTCAAATGCACATTAGTACGTGCTAGGCTCTGAGAAGTCCTACAGGATACAAACCAGTTGAACTTGGTTTAATATACAGTTCTTCCCAATTTTACGTGACTACAGACTCCTTCTTTTTCCTTGATAACACCTCCTACCGTTTCGTGGGGTAAAAGCATTCTGATAAACACCCATTAGGAAACACCCCATTAAGGCATGAGTTGCGGCTCCTTTGGACATGGCTGGCTAATTCCTCAGTCCCAGGTTTACTCCTCAGCCACAGGGGGCCTGTCCTGTAAAACTCACAGCATGCGGGGCAGAGCTCAGCATGTGCTTCATGTGTGGGTAGCAGATCCCACGAAAGAGGAGAGAATTTCTCTCGCGTTTACCAAGCAGATAGATCATTCCTCCTCTCCAGGACGAGAGTGAGTGAGGAGGCCAGGCTATCGCCTGGCATGGAGAAACAAGGCGGGGAGGAAGCATTCCCGTCGGCCCCACCACCAACAGGGCTGAGCAAGAATCAGAGACAGAGACCTGGCCCTGGCAAGCCTTTACTAGTGTCAGGGAAGATTCATGCATGAAGCAGTGCAAGACATTATAAGAATTTATGGTGTCAAACCCTGTAGTTAACCCAAGAGTCATCACACGTAGGAAATGCTTCACACATTTGGAAGTGGCTATGTCAATGAACCCCAGCAGATGGGCCCCAGAACAGGAAAGGGTCTACATTGCTCCTGCTGGCAAATGCAGGTGGCTCCAGCTGACTCGATCTGTCTAGTCCTTGCACAAACAAATATGCCCCACCGAAGCAAATTAACCCTCGGAGAATGACGTTTTCCTACCCGAATTGCTTGCACGTGTTAGTCAGCCGACATATGTCCCGTACTGTTTTCCTGCAATCCAGGATGAGGAAAGCACTTAAACAATTCCTGCCCCGGGGAGCGTGTTCCAGACCATAATCACCTTCCATGAACCCAATAAACTTCGAGGTCACGAGCCAAATTCTATTTTCCTGAGGGAGAAGGGCTGAACGATTATGTAGGAAGCCCTAAGATGGCCAGGGGTCAGGAACCAGGTCGACAGTGCTTCCTCTGTGGAGGCAGCTCCTTATCCCCGAAGGTAGACACTTCTGCCCTGAACCGCCCCTGCTCCTGCACATAGTCGCCTCGCTCCTCTGGTGTCCCTCTGGGGATACCTCCATGTCCCAACGCTCTCCAGCAAAGCAACAGTTCTTGACCAGCAGTAGGTGGGATGGGGCACCCTCCGCTTTTCACCCAGCGTGAACAAGGGTGTGGTTTAAGACAAGACGCTGCTGATGAGAATGGAAAACTTTACTGGAAGATATTTTTATAAAATCTTAATCAAAGTGTTCATGCATCTGTATTTATTAACCAGAACATCGTTCATAGCATCTCTATTTTTTAAAGATTATAAAATAGCACGTGCAGAATAGAATAAACTTACGTGTGTGTGAGCACAAGTGCACGTAGTAAAGCATTTGAAATAACATAATTCTGATTTTTATTTCTGAGCTTCTTTGGCTTTATACCATCTTTAGGCCTGGGTGCTTCCCAGGGCCCTATAGTTCAGAGCGCCTCACTCTGGTCTTCCTCCAACCTGTCCCTCTTCATGGGGCAAGGACTGTGCAAGGCCAAAGGGATGAACCCGCGTGCAGCCTGAGCCCACCTTCCTTCTCATGCATACCCCGGACCCAGGTCCCTGGAACGGCCATCTCCAGGACCGCACAAGCTTCTTCCCGGCCCCTTTCTCTGAAGGTGGGTTGTGTTGCTGGTGTGCACGCCCCAGACCCACGGGGTCGACAGGAGAAAGTTGTTTGCACGGGTGTGGATGGCACTTGCACATGGGATGGGAGTGTCCATATGTGCACACAAGGGCCCTCGTGGTGAGGTTTCAAGTCACGGCTGGCGCGAGCAGGACCTCGAGGTCTGCTCTACCCATCCTACCACATTCTGGCTCAAAACTTCAAGGACTCCCAGGATTCTAAATTTGAACGTAGTCTTCAGGATTGTCACAAAGGTAAGGATAGAACATATTTCATTAAATAGTTTGTCATGGGATAAGGACTTAGACACATGGTACCTGGGCCTTCACTTACATTAATCTCAGACCCAGAAGTGTTCGGGGTAGACCCGCTTTGACTAGCAGAATGAAGAATAATTTTAATTCTCTCTCTGTCTCTCGCTCCTTCCCTCAGCCTCCCTTTCCCTCCCTCTTCCTCTCTTCCTTCTGCCTCCCTATCTCTCCATCACTCTCAATCTTTCCCTTTGTTCCTATGGTTTTTTAGCGTATACTGACAAATGAATGTTCTTTGCCTTAGTCATTTCACATCTATGAATCTAATCTTAAAAAGATTAGAAATATTGACAACTATTTGTGCACCAAGAAATGAAAATGACCTAAATGCTAAACAATGAAGAAACAGTCAAATGAATCATGGTATATCCGTGGCATGGGGATTTTTTAATTACATTACTGAAATCGTTTTACATTACCGAAGAATTTTAGTGAAAAATGTTCAATACAATATTAGTTGGAAATCAAGGTACAAAATTATATAATATAGTATAAATGTAAATTTAAAAGTATAAATACATGATATATGTGATGTATACATATGACAGAAAAACACCAAGATATTAACTGTGTTTATGTTTGGTGAGATTCTGAATGAGAATATATATATATATATATATATATATATATATATATATATATATATATATATATATTTTTTTTTTTTTTTTTCCTACAAGGATTGGGCTTACTTTCTTAAGCAGGAAAGGCTTGTTTAAAAGTCTAAACATGTCTGTCCATTTGACCAGGTTTGTGTTTCCATGAGGAAGCCACATCCTGGTGGCCTTTGACGTCATCCACGAATGGACCCTTCGTCCTGTCACACCCGCGGAACGCTGCTTCCCGATTGCTGTTTGCTTTCGGAACCTTATGACGTTTGAGTTTCTAGAGCAGCTCTGAGGCCTCATTCTAACCTCAAAACTGACCCTTTGCTGAGCCGCTGGAGGTGGCTTCCACGGGGAGCAACCCGGATGCTCTCACAAAAGCCAAGGAGACCCACTTGCCTTCTCCGTGCAGAGACCTGGCCGCCTTAGCTGCGCAGACCTGCCTCCTTCATCCCAAGTCCCCACACCATTGTCCTCACCTTCCCCATTCTCTGCGATGCAGTTACTTTTATTATCTCTCACTTCCTGGGAAAATATCTGACCAATTATGTGACGCAAACATTTGCCCTTCTAAAGGTCTTCATTTTTAACAGGGAGATGGCCAACTTAGCCCAGGGAAGGAGTCCCCAAAGGCAGCATGTCGGCACGTGACTTCTGAACGTAGAAGACGTTTGGGGTTAGCGGCAGGAAGCAAGCTTTCTGGCGCCCTAGATATCAAACATGTCAACTATTTCCTTTCGACAAAGCCCACTAAGACCTGGAGGATGGAAGGATTGAGAAGACCTCCCCTAACTATCAGGAAACTAAAACAGAAAGGGAAGACAGGTGAACTCGGACACCTCTTAATCAAATTAGAAATCAAGCACGTGGATTCACACAGGAGCTGCTGTGAGCTCCCGGCCCCCAACTTGTACCAACGCTTCTAAAAGTAGAGAGAAGAAAGCTAGCTGTATTGTTATTATTGCTATTATCGTTGCTCTAGAAACTCTTCTGAGAAACAGACTAGCATCCTAATATGGCTTCCTCCTTCTCGTCCCCCATGTCGCACACAGAGAGTGGTGGGATAGCACTTCCTTGGTCCTGTGTATTCCAGCTCTAGGCAAAGCAGGCAGGAGTCATGTGTTGTTCTGAAGTTAGATGTAAATGCTAGAATAGAGACCATTAGAGACAGGTCTCTACCGATAAAACTGTGCGACAACCATTCTGGCTCTTAATTTCCTCCTCTATTAAATAAAAAAGGATTAGACTAAATTTCCAAATCCTCTATTCTTTTAAAACCACATAGTTCTAATGGCTTATCTCCTATTTTCTTTTTTTCCCCCTCCCCAAATCTGAGAACAATTTGTTTTCCAATTTACAATAATATCGTCACACCCTAAACTTTTACCAAAAATTGTACTTCTTTCCAGTTTGGCTAGGTTAATTTGATACTTATTTCTTCTGAGTTACTTTTGTCTTCCCAATTCGTTCATGGGTGGGGGGTAGGGGGTCGGGGGCACAGAGGAGGGCATGTTATTCTTCTTTTGTGGCCTCTTCAATGCTGAAAACATTGCTCAGCACATAATGCGTGCTCAGGACACAGGAAGACTAACTGGGCCGACTAGATGGTCTCAGCATCACCTCCCAGAGAAAACCTAAGCTTTGCCAACAAGCTGGCTGGGAGGGATCCCGCTCTCAGTTTCCTCGTCTGTAAATGGAGATCATCATTTAATGAGCTTCACGCGAGATGATACACAAAGTGTTCATTACTATGCCTCGCAAGGAAACAGGATGCAGTAACCTCAACTCATGTTTTTTCATCGTTGTGAGAATTTCTCTCTCAGGGTTTAAAACCACGAGAAACACAGTTGGTGTCAAATGCTCCTCTGACGGATTGGGCATCTCTGGGAGGCTTCTTGTACAAACTCCCTTCTTAGTATGGGTTTCGACCTCAGAGCTGTAGCCTGGGCACCAGCGGCGTAAAAACACCTTGGCTTGCTGCCTTGAAACTTATTGGCACAATAAGAGATAATAATTTCCCTGTACGCACTCCCTCAGAGCCGTTATTGTTTAAGTGTTTCCCTTATTCCTCCTTTACCGGAAAACAATACCTTACAGAAACCAGCTAAGGACGACACTAATAGCAACTTCAAAAATGTGCTTTCTCACTGCCCCGACTTGGCAAGGAAACCTGTTTGGAGCCGTTCGCCTCAGACCCAGGAACAGAATGTGACAAAATGAGTCCCTGTGGACTGATGTGGGCACCAAACACTTGGCAGCTTTGGGGCCAGCAGGGCCAGCGATAAGAGATTGGTTTCCGCAACTGATGCCCCCTTTGGACCGTGTGCCAGCCCCGGGAGGTCAGAGCCGGGCTATGAAAATCAGGATGTTTTTCTCTTTTCCACTCACCCTCCATGCCTTCCATGAGAGGTCTCCTCCGTCCCTTGGGAAATCTGTGTCTTTGTGGGATCTGTCCTCTGCCCTTCTTTTGTGAGCATACCAAGGCAAAGATCCATTCAATTTTCAGAAACCGTGTCTGTCGATAAATTGCTTTTGCTCTGTCTTGGGGAGGGCGCTGCCACCGTCCCCCCAGAGCAGGCATTCCTTATGTACAGGAAGCATTTCTCATTATCTGTCTTGACCTCTTGTGCAATCTTCCTTTCATTCTCTCCTTGGGCTTTTCTTATCATGGTTTGCACTCCCTCAACCTCATTCTGTAATCGGCGGCAACCTTCTCAGCACCTGGTGTTGTATCCCTGGCATATGTCCTCTCTTATAACCTTGATTATTTCCCCTCGTCGTCCACCAGAGAGCCTCTTCAATTGGGACTGCCGTCCTTGCTCTCACCAAAACCAGCACCACAGCTAGGTTGCTTCCAGTCCTCCCAGCTTGCCTCACGAAGGAGCCCAGGCACGAAAACTGATGGGCTTAGTCCTCCACCCCACCAGCATTTACTCCTGGAGCAGCTCCTCTGTACCAAGCACTGCTCTAAATGAACAAGACAGATGTGTCCCCTGTCCTCATGGGGTTTACAATTAAGTGAACAGGAAAGAGACAAGTAAACAGACAATTCCAGGGGCGGAGGGAGCCCAGACCATCACCACGGAGTTCACGGGGACTCTGAAGGGTATTTAAAGTCTCTGAGGGCCACACGGCAATATTGCACATCTGTCAGATACAACACGAACTACTGATTGATGTGGTGTCTCTATCACAGTGCCTTTCTTTCAGTGATATAATTAGAAAGCTGGACTTTCAGCAGTTGCTGTGATAAAAAGAAGTACTGCGTAAAAATCGATGCAGTGTCTAATCTGATTCTAAAGTTTAAGAAGGTGGCGTGTCCACTATCTCTCTGTACATCACCCCGTGAGCAGGTGATTGTGATTATTTGAGAATGAATTTTAAATACTATATTTCTTTCCATTTGTGAGAGTTACTTTTCAAATAGTTATTCGGCCATAAATGGTTAGTACACTGTTCACTGACCTAACTACCTAACCAGAGTAACTGTTAGAGATTTCTCTTGACCTTGAAGCTCCATGAAAAAAATTACCAAAGGGGCATTGGAGAATGAGTGAAAAAGGGAAAGGGATTAAGATGTATGAATGGCCAGATATAAAAGCAATCACAGGGACGTAAAGTATGGCATAGGGAATATAGTCAATAATACTGTAATAACTATGTGGTATCAGATGGGTGATCGCTTCATAAGTACTGTTTGTCGTACACCTGAAACTAATATATTGTATGTCAACTGTAATTGAAAAAGAGCATTTTTAATTTAAAAAAAAATGGCTGAGATAGAGCACTGTGACAAAGAAAGTTTGGGTACCCTGGATCTAAGCTGAGACCTGAAGGAAACATCGATTTGTTAGGTGGGCGCAGAGCAAGGGAAAGAATGGTACAGGCCAAGTAACATAAAACCCAAGGCCCAGATATGAGAAAGAAGAGGGGGAGCTGGGGAAATGGAAATTGCGTGGATGTGCCGTCTTCCTGCTCCCACTAAGCCCCTCCCCCCACAGCCTGCAGCCACGGCTGCACCCACACCCACTCGCTCCCACTCTCACGCGCCCCTCCGCTTCCCTGGGTGTCTGACCCGCCATCTTCCTTCCTATTCTCCAGCCTCCAAGGCCCGGGATCGCTCCCACGCAGGAAAAATCAAGACCTAAAGATGTGACAAGCCTCCTGGGGTGGAGTGAGGCAGCTGGTTGCCCCAGGAGTGTCAGGTAGCAGGCAAGCGTTGGGGGTGGGGGTTGGGGGGTCGGCAGCCCACATGGCAGGTCTGGCAGCAGGTGACAGAGAGCCAGCCAGGGAGATACTGGATTTCAGAGACGGCACTCCAGTCCCTGGAAGGAACCGAGGCCCTGAGCAGGAAACCAAGCAGGACACAGTTCTAAGAAATGGGGCACAGGGCCGAGGTTCAATGACAAAGAACAAAGTAGGAGCCCAGTTACAAGAATAGGCCCCAGAGCTGATTTCGGCTGTTTCCTACGCCAGCCTCCCACCCCACCTCTTTGTGTTCCCACTTACGCTGCATAGCAGGTTGCTGCCTGACCCAGAGCCCAGTCCTGACGCCCCCACCGCAGGCCAGGTGTGGGAGCAGCATGAGCTCAGAAGCTCCTGCCCCTGGAAGGAGGGGGCCTTTCTTCTCGATCCTGACTCCTAGGTTTGGAGGCGTCAGGACCCTGGGACTCGTAACTACCTTCTTAGTCCTTGACTATCTGAGGCTTTTTCACGTGCTTTAAGTACTTTTATTTTTATAAACCTATTCAAGTCACATAAAGAATTTAGTTTATTTGGACTGAATCAGACTTTTCTTTTGGAAAAAGAAAATCAACTCATTCGGTGGCATTTTTCACCTGTTTCTGAAAACCCTGAATCTGGCCCCGTGCCAGAAGGCGAGGGCTCAGGATGTTTCGGTCTCTCTCGCCGCTTCTTTGTTCTGGCCTCATAATTTCTTTCCATCTCGTAAAGCGCAGCTTCGCCCAGAGTGCGTCTCAGGCCCGGCTTGCTGCCCCGTGCTCCCACCCAGCCGGAGAGGCCACGGATTTTTCCCAGGCTCCCCACAGAATCAGTCAATATTTGGGGGCCACATAATGTCCTACGACTTATTAATTCATTCATTCATTCACTTATTCATTCAACAAGTATTACTGAGTAACTACGATGTACCAGCCATTATATCCGAGACTATATCATCAAGTCATTTTATCAAAAAGGCACACACTAGGATTGTTTATTTTAAAAGTATAAAAAATTCAAGTCAAAATTCTGCTGAATATCATGTTAGTCGGGAGGAGTGGGAGCAGTGGGGGTTAAGGGATGGTCCCCGATGGTCTTAAGAAGCAGATGGATGAGGAAAGCTCTGGATTTGCCACTTCCCAAAACAGACACCTCTCTCGTGACTGTGGGCTGTGCAGGGAAGAAAGCAGAGGAAAAGAGGAGACTGAGGGGTCAGGGAATTGGGTTGGGAGAAGGAATTCAAGGGCACCCTGTCTCTGGCCCCTGCTGCCAAAGGCCTGAGGAGACAAACAACTTGTTTTCCTGGAAGAGAATCACCAAAATGGTAATGATACCTCGCCCTCCGTGTTCATCTAGAAAGTGCTTTTCATGAGGGCTAAAGAAGTGGAGAGGGGCCCACGAGATGCTTCTGTACGGTGTGGACGGTCCTGAGCTTTCTGCCCCAAACGAAAAGAAGCTTCTGAGACATGGCCGAGCCTTCTCTTCACCCCGCAGCTGTAACCCCGAGTGCCCGCGCCAGTTCAGGGCTTCCCCAGACCTCGCTGCGAAGAGGAGGCCATGGGGAGAGAAGAGGCAGAAAAATTCTGATTCGTTTGTGAGTCACAGTCAGGTTCTTTACCATGCCCTTCGAAACCACATGTGAATCAAGAAACTCCACAATTGGTACAAACGGCAGCTTTGAGAGGGGGAAAGTAATAATGCAAAACCGCCAGCTAGAACAGATTTTCCTGTGATTGAAGATGGCAACAATAAGACAAAAGACAGATTTTTGCCTTCAAGAAACTATCTCTTCGTTGCAGCCAAAGCAACACAAAATTCAAGGCAAACATTCCATTATTTTCCCCCCACTGTTTGGAAATATGGAGAAAGAAAAACTTGCCATGATTTTTTTTTTTTCTCTCTCTCTCTCTAGTTCTACCAGAAGCGACACTTTTTTTTTCCCCCAGCGTTAACAAATGACTGGGTATGATTCTTCTGGTGCTTGGAACGAAGGACAGACTCAGCAAAGGAAAGAGCCTGGATGGGAGACGGTCTGCAGGAAATTGTGAAGCCGCTAAGAAAACAGAGGCCCCCTCGACAGGCTGTCTTCACATTAGTCTTTTTGAATATGATGAAAATATTATCTGCCTTATTGATCACCAGCTCCTTAAATAGAACAGAGTTGTTTATAACAAATGCAGCCAGCGATCATAAATATACAAAACAAAAACATGCTACTCTCATATCCTAGCTCTGTACCCACTGCCAAACACCAAGCAGTGCGAATGGAACACCATGCATTTTTATGTGAAATTTAGGGGATCATCAGAATCTAAAAATAGCACAAGATTCTAAATGTAAGAAGCAGTCTGCTTTGAGGGATTGAAGTATGGAGCCTCAAAATCAGTTTTTTCCAGGAGAGTTCTAATTTCCCCTCATCTTTCTATTTTCCTAACAGTAGATTGCTAAAAGTCGAATGGGGACATTGGAGATCTTTTAGTCCGACCCACCCATTTTATAGCTAGGAAAACCGAAGACCCAAAGAAAGGAAGTGACTTTCCCAAGGTCACACAGATAAGCCAGGAACGGAGCTGGCATTAAAATTTAGATATAAGTCCAGGTGGTTCAATGCTCTATTCAAGTGAGTTAAAAGCTGGTTCCATTTTGGGGTGGGCTGAGTGGCTTTGCACGGAGAGCGTTCTATCTGTTAGCATGAGATTGTGTGCCCTTTAAGCTAACTAGCAACTTCCCATATATATACTGTTGGATTGTGTGACTTTTCTCAGTTTCCCATCCATTTCTAGGGGATACAGAAGATGAATATCTGAAGGACAAAGCTCTGAAGGACAAAGATACACTTCCTCTGATGAATATTCTCCATGCACAGGTGAGATAATGTTTCTTTAAAAAAAAAAAAAGTTTATTTATTTTCTTCTTGCATCTTGGGACAAACTAACATCCTGTGCTTTGTTTTTTTGTTTGTTTGTTTGTTTGTTTGTTTGTTTTAACAATCTTGAGATTGAAAGGCAACTTCTTAAATTCTGCCTTCATTTTAGCATTGGGCCTTTAGCCATCACATACCAGGCCATCGTTCTCCCTTTGCATAGCAGGCCAGGCATTCTCAGGGTCCAGCAAGTGCCTCTTTAAACGTTCCTTAGGTTCACCTGACCCAGGTCCTTTAGTTGTTACATTGTTTATCTCCTACATTGTTCTATGAATACATTTCTGAGTTCACAACAAAGTAACTGGGTCTTTCACTCCAAGCAGCTTTGGGCTTCTCATCCAGCTGGTCTGGGTGAAACATACCAGTGAGCCCCTAAAGCATTTAGCTGTCAGAGCTGCTTCAGTCACCTGCTAGTCCCAAACAGCTGCTGGCCTCTGAGCAACTTACTCATGGAGCCTCTCTGATCCTGTCTTCCCTTCCTGTCTCCTCGTCTGAAATGGACTGTCCTGCTAAACTGGGTGCTTAACCTTCTCTGGTCAAACCCCTTGGGGTTTCTCCAACACTCTCTCCCTGGGTCCTCCATCTTCTTCTCTGAGTCATTATTGTCTTGATGCCCTGAAAGATCACATCTCCCAGCTGTGGCCTCGGCCCTGCTCTCTCGCTCCGACACTGGCCCTTGAGGCTCAGCCCTGCGAATCCTTTCCCACCTCACACCTGAGCACCTGCCTCCATCTCTCTCTGTCATTGAAAGGATACCATTTGAATATTCAAATATCAAGCTGTACATTTTCTTAGCTAGAAGAAAACATCGGTGAATATTTATCTCTTTTCTAAATACATGAAAAGAACTTTCTAAGCCCAAAAGCAATGGAAGAAACCACAAAGGAAATACAGGTTTAAGAAGAAAGAAATAATTTAAACGTCTCTATATTAAAGAAAAAAACACGCTTCCATTCCCTTGTTCAGACATGCCGTCCACTTCGGCTCTCGGTCTATGCAGACTCAAAATCGGGATCTCGCTTTTGAACTGTCCGTCCTGACACTGGTGTTGGCTCTCCTTCTGGAAATGTCTCTGCCCCGCCCTAGCCACTGTGGTCTGTCCACGTGGCCACCCTAACCAGCAGGCAGGGTGTCCAACCCGAGTGTGCAACACAGAGTACTTCTCTCATTCTTTTACTCAATATGTATCTCAAGACTTGACTTCACAGGGGCAAAAAGTATGTCTTCTGTTCTTGGCATAGGGCTGTATTTGAGAAACACTTGCTAAATGATTGACAGACAAGATAATGAAAATTATCAGTCCTAAGTAAGGAAAATAATTTCAGGATTTGAATTCTGCAGAAGCACAGTTTTATGATCAGCTGTCAATTTTTCAATGCTAAGGAATGATTAGCCAAAATAATTGAAAAGATCAAAGCATGAGTGATGGGAACACCAGCTGACCAGCGGGGTGCTCTCACCCAAGAGCCCCCCTCCTGATCGAAGGGACAGAAATTGATACACGTGCACAGTGAAAAGCTGACCCTTCGTTCCATCAGAGCCAAACCCATGTCAAACCAGTTCCTTCAGTGGCTGGTTTTACTCTAGTCTCTCCCTCATCTGGACCTCATTTTCAAGGCTGGTAGAGAAAAACCTTCAAAGATGGCAAGACAACCACTCTCCCTGGACTCCAGGGGCTTGCGAGGCCATCAAACCACCAGGTAGAAAAGCCACTCTCACGCTAACTCCCATCAGCCATGGGAGAGCCTCTGGGTGTCACCCAAGAGCATGACCGAAGAGAGACAGAAAATTCTTTATTCCTTTTTGTTAAGTTGCCCTACGCCTTCCCTTGCCCCGTCACAGCTTGTCTTAACTGGCAAGGCATTACAGCGTACTTTGTGATACTGTCTTCACCCTTCTGACCGAGCCAGCCTTTGCCAATTTCTATCACTTTCATAATTCAGACAGTCGTAAACTATCATCATTAATTTACCTCCTATAATTAATTATCCATGTCCGTCTCTCTCTACACATCTGCCTTTCTTTCTGGTATGTAAAAACTAAATAAAAACAAAGAAGGGAAGAAAACCCTTAATATAACAAAATTCTTGGGGAACGGGCATTTTGCCACGTCATGCACAGATCACTATAAAATGTGGAAGCTTTTACCAAGCTGAGGTACACGCAGTTTCAGATATTATTAGGAAAAAAAAAAATCTATGGAATTACCATTTGGTAGATCAAAAACGGTTGAATATTGAGACTGCCCATGGTTCCACTTTGGCTTCACTATGACTCCCCAGGTAAAGGCTTTGTGCACATTTTGCAAAAAGTCCACAGAATTGTTGCATGGTGCCCTGAGCAAGCCATGAATTGGGGGGCTAGCAGGACAAAGCCATCGGCTTCTGAAAGTGGCTGAGGACAATGCGGAGGGACTGACGGACGGTCTGTGTCCCAGCTGTTCATGTTCAGGAAGGGGACACCTGTGTGCCCGTCTGCTCCCTTCTCCCGCCTGCACTTGGAAGAGGAAGCAGAGTTGTCATGTTTTTTCACAACAATGAGGAGAAATGGACAAGAGGCTGTTTCATCACCTTTTCCTCTGCCCTGATGCCCCGCTGGGGACTGGAGAGCAAGTGACAACTGTGTTTTGGAGGCTGCAAGAGGAAGTCGCTGTCATTAGTTAACCCAGCGTGGGTCATCATTCCGTCTGGGGTACAATGGTTGGAGGTGGAAATTTTAGCAGGAAAGGAAAAGGAGTTCTCTGACCCACGTGCTAGCGTCCGGGTCTGTATGTGAGGTCACCGTATACATTTGTGTCACCGTATACGACAGAGATCACAGTCTGAAGGCGAAAGAGAGGAAGAGCCTCGGAGCTGGCGTGTGTGCTGTCACTGCAGCCCCGGAATGAAGCCCGACTTTGTTTTCATAAACAGGAAATTTCTCTTTTCGCAGCTTAAGGTGGGAAATAAAGCGGTATTGTTCTGGAATGTCTCTCTTCCTTTCTCTATTTGATGTTTCTAATATTTAACTCCACATTCAGAAGGTCAAGCGGGCCAAGATTTTTTTCAACAAAATCTAGCCCCAGGCCACTTTTCCAAGCGGGATGGGCTTCGCTGGGACACCTTCGCCACCCTCACTCACTCTGTGCCAGCAAATCTTAGCCTCCCAGCACCTTGCCCTGCCTGGCCCTGCCCAGCCCTTCTCACTAGTAGTGATGCGTCCCATTTGCTCAGTTATGCCAAACCGTTCTTGCCTTAATGGGTCTGTATATTACTTTGAGGATTAAATATACATCTATCTGTATATGGAGAGTACTTAGAACAGCACCATATAAAGAAACGCTGTACAAATATTAACTGACAGCAGTGTAGGAGGTGATTAGTTTATGGATTTTGTTATTATGAAGATTTGGGGGGGTGTTATAAGTAATCACTGCTTGAGGACCTTGGTTAAAAGGTAAAACTAAATTATCACAGGACAAATCATTGCAGCCCCTTACCTTGGCTCGATAGAGCAGCTCTGTCAAAACAAAACAAAACAAAACAAAAAACAAAAACACACACACACAGTGGAAGTCATATCTGATGTTAAATTTTCTAGTAATCACATTTTTAAAAGATAAACAGTGAAATTAATTTAATAACATTTATATGTATTTGCTGTGTGTGTGTGTGTGTGTGTTTGCGTACGCACACACACATCGCACATGCACACATCCGTGCACGTACACATCCTATTTTCCTGATTCCGCTGTAAACCCTTCCGGGGGAGCAACCTGACTCTACAAACCATTTTTCTCTTGCTTGGACTGCTGCAGTAGCCTCTTAACTGGTGTCCTCACTTCCTCCCCTGGCCCCCTGGAAGACCTGCCCTCCACACAGCAGCCACTGCTTGGCTGGTCGCTTATCGTCATATGCGCGGCCTGACTTCCCCTCAGCCTCCACTCTCACTCCTAAGCTCTGGACTCACTCTTTCACAGCTATTTTTTCGATGTTCTCCCTCTGTTCTTACACATTTGTCGATCTTTCGTCACTTTGTTCACCTTTTCTTACAACTATTTGAAATCACTGTTCATGAATCGATGGGCTTGTTTAATGTCCGCTTCCCTACTAGGCAGGGACCTTGCCCCTTCTATTCACCACTGTATCTCAGGGCCTAGAGGCCCCACCTGGCGAGAGCCCTCTCCCCCAAGGTCATACTGCCTTCCCAGAGAAGCCCATCTGCTGTGATGAACCAACGTGGGGATAGTGAGGCTCAGTCCCCTAACCCCAACTCAGGACGTTTCTGAAGGGTCATCCCAGCTTCAGAGCTCCCACAGGCCACCTGGGGCCTCACCTGATGCTGCATCACAGCTCCACAGCTCCCTCTGCCCGATTCCGCTTCCTTCCCTTCTCTCGCAAACACACTCCCTAAAAACCTCTCGGGCGTTAATCTTCTTCTTAGGATCTGCTCCCCAGAAAATTCAAACTCTATGCTGACATTTCCTTCTTAAAATCCCCCTTAATTCTCAAATGCCACGTTACCACTGCTTCTCAGATGGCTCCCACATCCACCTCTGGACATGCTTCTTCTCCCTCTCATTCCTTAGTGGTGACAGAGCTTACCTTGGTCACCTTTCCTCGGAAGAGAGGATTTTCCGATAACAGGATGCTACCTACTAGCAGCAAATTTACACCCACACCTGCATAAACGGATTGCTGTGGTATCATTAGCTCCCCTACTTTTCACATTCCCTGGAAGTCCCGTATGGTTTCTCTCATCTGCCCCCAGGAAATATAACAGAAGGTAAAACGGATGGAAAACGGTCTCCTCAAGTCAAAAAGGTACTAGAAGTTTCACAAAAATCCACATTTTATGATGCTATCCCCTCTCCCTGATTGCTGGTGCATGTGGGCACGCGCTCACACCCACACATTCTTATCACAAAGATAAGGCAAAAACGCGTATCCATAAAACGTGTGTGAATGTCATTCTGCTGCCCATCTTTTAGTCCATTGCCTGAGAACCTCCAGACCACGGGGCCCATTCCCATTCTTGGCTCACAACAATTCTCTGGTCCCATGTGACCAGCAGAACCTTAGAAGACAAACAGGTGGTAAAACATATTGGAAAACAGAGTGATCTGAGAGCGAAAAGTCCCAGGTTGAAGGCGTGACGATGCCACTTGTTAGCTCTTCTTAAGCGAGCTGTTTCTCCACTTATAAAAGAGAAGGGCCCTCAGACAAGCAACCCTCTCCCCAGGCCACCACGAGGCTCAATTAAATTTACATGCGGAAGTTTATAGGAAACAGAAACATAGCCATAAAGGCTAAAACTTCCTCTGAATATTCTCGTCTGATGTACATGCTTCCTAAAGGAAATATTACATTTAAGCAGGTACAGGTGAGAACCGTTCAGGGATCCCAGGCCTCCCGGAAGCTCACGAACAGCGCAGGTCCGAATTCTCAGATCGAAGCTGCTGACCCACTGGGGAAGGAGGTTTCTGGAGGCATTAAACCTCTGACCCCGACGCCACGCTGGGGTATATGTGTGTCCGCCAGAAGGACCCCCCGTTTCCACGGGGGGAAAGAGAAGCACAAATCATCAGGGACTTGAGCCCAGGGAGACGCTGCTTTGGGGCGCAGGATATGGGAGATGCTGCCACCTGACTGGAGGAAGATTCCCCACCCACACCAAGCCAGTGTTTAGGAAGACCAACGGGAGGCCACAGCCAGCTGGAGGCCACCCTCGATATTTCGAGCAGGAGCCCAGGGCTGCCCCACCTTCCTCCCACCCCCAGCCTCTCATGGACCATTATTTCTCTTTGGGTCGCTGGCATCCAGTACAGATCTGGCACTCAATAAATAGTTGACATAAATAAAACAACCCTGTTCCTCACACAACTTCCGCGCCTTCTCGGGGTTTTGTCAATCCCTGGGCAGGTCCCAGAAAACATAAAGGCAAAAGGCGATCCTCAACATCAAACACCGCAGACAATGGGAGAAAGGTGTGGGGTAGGTGAGTTACGGCCGAGGGTTTCCAGGGATACAGAGGCGTGCCCACGAACCTGGGCTTGAAAGTGAGTCACCCCCAAAGGGCCCAGAGAATGAGGGCACGTGTCCAGGCCGATGAGAACAAGGGAAGCTGGCATACATACACCTTCCACCCTCCGCAGTCTGACAGTGTGGGAATATTGACTGGGTCAACAAGGGCCGTGTGGGAACCCCGGCTGGGAGCCGAGAACAGGGCCACGTGACCACTCAAGGCCATCGCCAGGATACTCTCACTACCTATCACTTAGTCCCCAAGTCTCTGGGATCCGTATGACCCACTTCCTTGTGCTGAGGGCCAAGGAGGCGGGAGGGGGTGCGAGAGCCACGAAGCTGGAGGACAGAGAGCCCAGCTCTCTGGAAGGGGGTGGCCTCCCCTCATTTGTCTCACTTTTAAGTTGGAGTCTCTTCCTTCACTTTACTCATAATGTAAAGTATCAGCTAAAAATTGCAATGCATGCATTTCATTTGAGTTTTATTGCCCTAACAGACAGCATCAGATTACAAAAGAGGACATTTTTCTTCTCAGTTTTAGCTTATTCTGATGATTTATGATTAGATACAGCAAGAGTTCATAAACTTCCCTGACCTGCTGACAGTTTTTACAGGCTCCCAGATTTATTTCCATCTCAAACTTAACAGCTTTCATGTGACTGATACTCCCAGCATCTCGGCGGGGCCGAGCCAGGGGCTGAGAGAGCGCGTCTAATCTCCATGTTACTAATTTAAATGAAGTCTTGGTCTGTTGTTTAAAAAAGACATCAGTCATCTCGGGGAGGTTTACAGATCCTCTTGTAATGTAATGTCAGCCCCTTCTGAGATATGAGGTTTATAAAGCCTCACGATGTTGTGTTGGCAGACACGCCAAGGTCACTGTGTATGGCGAAGGGGAGGGGAGGAAAGGGGGCCGCACTTCAGAGCAGGAGCGAAGAACTCCAGGGGAAGAATGTTCTGGAGAGCCGAGTGTGACTGTCAAGAAAGGAACCTGAGTGGTGGGGTCTGGGAGGAACAGAAGAGAGGAAGGTGGCGTCGCCTTCTGATGGCAGGACCCCTTGCTCTCAATCCGGCATGCCCTACTTCTGCCTAAGCTTGAGAAGCCCCGAGAAGCACAGCTCCTGGCCCTTATCTCAAGATTGTACGGGGCACCCACTCTCTTTCCATGGGACCCTCTGCAAAGGGCGAATTGAGCTGTGCCACGTGTCTGGGTAGAGACGGGAAAAGCGAGCTCCTCTCTCCACCTTCGGACAGCCTCCAGAAGTGGAGAGATGTCAGGAGGAGAGACAGGTCCGCCCTGCGGTGGGAGCTCCTCCCCCTCCCCCAGGCGACGCAGAGGGCGAGGGCTCCACCCAGGGAGAGAGGAGAGGCTGAGAGCCAGAAGACAGATTCCTCACGCCAGCCTGGGCTGTTCTCACACATTCACACGCCTGGGTGTCTGAAGGTCACTTGCAATCAGACCTTCACTGGGCAGGAGTTGCCTTTGTGTTATTTGGAGATCTGATAAGAAGTGACAAGTAGCAATAAGCTCTGGCTCATTGGAGAAATGGGCTGAGCTCTTGGGGTAGGGAGGGGGGCGTGGGGAGGAAGCGGGAGTTGGTACTTTTCATTCCCTGGGAGAAGAGAGAGAGGGGCGGAATACATGCTCCACCCAAGCACTCCCTTGTAGAGCCTGTCTCCCAAGGCCCAGGTTCTGCACGGGCAAGTCCGTAGGATGACAATTTACCATTCGCAACCCTGGACCAGCATGGGCTGCGGGAATAAGAGCGGGTAACGCGATCCTACCTGATGTTCACGGAGTGCCACATACATGCCACACTCGGCGGAATGTCAGTCAATGCTCACAGCCACTGAAAATTAAGGAGGGCGAATGAATGAAATGCCATTTTACAGACGAGGCAACTGCACAGCTGAGGACGACGGAACTAGCCCCAGATTACACATCAAGTTCAAGTCTGATTCTGAGGCCTAGTTTCTTACCCCATCCTAATACCAACCAAGAAAACTACAAAAAAAAATCCAGCTTCTGTTTGTCTAGAAGCCTTTGGAACCCAGGCGCTTGACCATTTCCTCTTGCCCTGGAGGAAAACTGAGACACCAAGGTATATTTCAGTGTTTCTCAAAGTGTGGTTCGCGGCCCACCATCATCATTGGCTATAACTGGGAGGTTAATCAAATGCAGTTTTCCTGGCGGGAGTCCGCCCGCAAACTGCATGCGAACACATGCGCTAGGAGATGCTCGTGCACGAGACATCTGAGAATCGCGCTCATCTTTTCAGGGCATACATGTCGGTGTCCTGGAAGACTCGAGCGGCAAGGAAAATTACAGTTTCCCAGCAATTCCTGATTTCTCTCCTCAAAATGCAGCCTCTCTGCTTGTTTGACACCGATTCCTAAAGCATAATGTTAGAAAAAAATGAGTCCAGGCATACCTCAGAGACATTGCAGGCTTGATCCCGGGCCATTGCAACAAAGCGAGTATCGTAATAAAGTGAGTCACACGGACTTTTTGGTCTCCCGGTATACATAAAAGTGGCGTTTACACTATGCTGTCCTCTCCGAAGTGTGCAACAGCATTACGTCTAAAAAAAAAATGTACGTACCTTAATTTAAAAAAAAACAAAAAACTTTATTGTTAAAAAACGCAAACCATTCTCTGAGCCTTCGGTGATCTTTCTGTCGTTTGTTCTTCAGTCCTCATCTTCCTGCTGGTGGAGGGTCTCACCTCAGTGTTGACGGCTGCTGACTGATCAGGGCGGTGGTTGCTGAAGGTTGGGGTGGCTGTGGCGATTTTTTAAAATAAGTCAGCAATGAAGTTTGTTGCATCAATCGACTCTCCCTTTCATGAATAATTTCTCTGCAGCACGGGATGCTGTTTGATAGCATTTCACCCACCGTAGAACTTCTTTCAAAACTGGAGTCAGCCCTCCCAAACCCTACTGTTGTTTTATCGACTACGTTTTTGAAATAATCTAAATCCTTTGTTGTACTTTCAACAGTCTTCACAGAATCTTCACCAGGAGTAGGGTCCATCTCGAAAAGCCAATTTCTTAGCTCATCTGTAAGAAGCACCTTTTTCTCTATTCGAGTTTCATCATGAGGCAGCGGCAATTCAGTCACGTCTCCAGGCTCCGCGTCTAATTCTAGTTCTCTTGCTATTCCCACCACATCTTCATAGAATCGAAGAAAGTTAGGGCCTTGCTCTGAATCAGCCTTTGGCTTAAGGGAATGTTGTGGCTGGTTTGATCTTCTATCCAGACTTCAAAAACTTTCTCCGTATCAGCAATAAGCTTGTTTCGCTTTCTTATCATTCGTGTGTTCACTGGAGGAGCACTTTTCATTTCCTTCAAGAACTTTTCCTTTGCATTCACAACTTGGCTAACTGGTACAAGAGGCCTAGCTTTCAGCCCCTCGTGGCTTTCGACATGGCTTTCTCACTAAGGTTAATCATTTCTAGCTTTTGATTTAAAGTGAGACCACGCGACTCTTAATTTCACTTGAACGCTTAGAGGCCATTGTAGGGTGATGAGTTGGCTTAATTTCAATATTATTGTGTCTCAGGGACTAGCGAGGCCAGAGGAGAGGGAGAGAAACGGGGGAACTGGTCGGCAGAACAGTCAAAACACACGTCATGTTTATCAATTAAGTTTGCCATCTCATAGAGGCACCGTTTGTAGCATCCCAAAACAATTAGATTAAAGATCACTGATCACAGATCACCATAACAAATATAATAATGAAAAAGCTTAAAATATGTGGGGGTTACCAAAATGTGACACAGAGACATGCAGTGAGCAAATGCTATTGGAAAAATAGCACTGACAGACTTGCTCGATGCAGAGTTGCCACAAACCTTCAATTTGTTTAAAAAAAAAAAAAGAAAAAGAAACGCAATATCTGCAGAGCACAATAAAGTGAAAGGCAATAAAACGAGGTATGCTTATATAAAATACATTTCAAAGTCACTTCAGAAAGATTTGGAAATTATCCACTATTTGATGTCGTTTATCTCTTCATCTAGATCATCCATAGATAATGGTGATATAGAAACAGCTGGAGGAGCCAGATGTTGGCATTTGTTAACCGCAGCCATTTCCCTGTTAAAATACCAGATGTCCCTGTTTGGGGGGATTTTCTCTGGAAAATCTAGTGAACCATATAGCACAGTTTCTCCAACAGTGTTCTGTGAACCACCAGCACCCAACAGCACTGGGGTGCTGGTAAAAAATGCAAATTCCCAAACTCTACTCCAGGCCTACTAAATGAGGGGGTGGGGTCCTGGACTCTATTATTACTATTTTTTTTAATTTGCTGGATGATTTTGACATACACTCATGTTTGGGAATATACCCGGTATACATGGGAGAAAGGACCTGAGCCTGAAAATCAGATGGACCTTAGCTCAGAACCAAGCTGCACAACTAGAACCTTTAGGCACCACTGCTCAGATTGCAGAAGGCCTCGGCCACTTGTTGCAGCAGTTTGACAGCTTCTTATGAAATTAAACATGCACTCACTGTACAACCCAGCGATTCCACTTCTAGTGACTTCCCCGAGAGAAGAATGTGTTCACCGGAAGACTTGTACACGTATGTTCACAGCAGCTTTATTCACAGTAGCCCCAAATTAGAAACAGCCCAAAGCCCAGTGAATGAATGAATGAGGAAACGTGGAACATCACACGATGGAATACCACCCAGCAATGAAATTCAACACACCCGTGGCACACACGGCTACGAGGGTGACTCTTAAGAACAATATGCTAAGTGAAAAAAAGCCAGACGCAGAGGACTGCATACTAGATAATTCCTTTTAAATGACATTCTAGAAAAAGCAAAACTAATCTGTAATGACGAAAAAGCTGATTACTGGATGCCTAGGCCAGGGGTGGAGGACCTGACTGCAAAGGGGCCTGAGGGAACTTCTGGGGCGATGAACATGTTCCGTATGTTGACTCTGAAGGTGAAAATATTTGTTAAAACTCATCAAACTCTATACTTAAAGTAAGTGTGTTTTATCATATGTAAATTACAACTCAATCAAATTGATTTTTATATATTTTTTAAAGTTCAAAGAATCCCCCTCTTGGCCACGTGACCTTGACCACATTACTTCGCTTCTGTTTCTTTGTCCTCACCCCAGTCCAAAGTCGTTTCCAACATTCTATGTGCCTCTCACCCCAAAACCGTCCTTCCTATTTTTAAAAGTTTAGAAGCCCTGCTGATTATCTAAGGCTGTCTTTGAAAATAAATAGGTAAGTATTATAGTTCAAATGTTTAAATCGATTGTTCAATGTTCTCGGTGTTGTAAGGATGTGTTCGCTATCAATAATGTGATCCTGGCTGACAAAGGTTAACAGAAACGTCACATGCAGCCAGGAAGAATTTCTGGCGCTTTTGGCAAATCGTAGATAGAGGCCCTCTTTGCTTGGGTTTCATTTTGACTTGGCAGGAGGGCACCAAAGCCACTGGAGAACAAGGTTTATCTGGGGGTATCCAGGGGCTCACAGAGTTACTGATAGTATGTTACAGCACAGAAGAAATAAGCCATGTACCCAAAGTTACCCACGCAGGTAGCATTGTGGGAGATACGGGGTCTCCTTCTCCTTTTCAGTAGCATCCCATAGTTAGAGCCCCTTCATTCATGCATTCACTATGTTCTCATTTAGCACATATTTAGAATATGTGCTAGGCACACAGGACAGTCACAAGGTGTTCAAAATGAATTTTTAAAAATATATACTTCCTGACCTCCAAGAGTTTCAGCTGTATTCAGAACATAGATACATAAGAATAAAAATGAAAGCAATGCATTTTGTAATGCTATGATACAGGCAGATGAAAAATGCTGTGATAAAAGCAATTACAGTAGAAGCCAGGATAAGATCTTGCTCGGGAGGAGTAAGGAAGGCTCCCTGGAGGAGCTGACATTTTAGCTTCATCCTAATGATGACTCGGAGTACAACAGACGGAGAAAAGAGAAAAGGGCTTTCGGGGTGCAGGGAACAGCATGTGGAACAGCACAGAGGCCTGAACAAAGCCTGGTAAGGCCAGGGAATGCAAAAACTTGATGGACGTGAAGACTGAGGTAGACCGCAGTAGGTAAAAGCCTTGTATGAGGGTGGTGGACACCCCTTTACGGGGCACTGCTCTGTTCCCCACTCGCTGCAGACACCGGCTTTTAGAGGCTCACACTCGCACTCTTTGCTAGATAGAGGTTGTCCTTAGCTGACTACAGCCATCTGAGCTAGAGATGCCTGGACGTTTATAGCCCCACCCTTCCAGAAGACCCCTAGCCAACGGATAACTGAACTGCAGTGGTAGAATCCAGCCCTGGGGCCCCTGGGCAGGACTAGCTTCCTTGCCTGCTCTGTGCAATTCAGGCTCCAGAGTGTCTCCTGGGGTCGGATAGGGGCTGCAGGGCTCCTGAACCTTCATCTTTGGTTTCCCTCACCCCCTTACACGTGTCTCCTGAGGTTCCATCTCAATAAATCATTCCACCAAGAATCTCCAGCTCAGATGGTGCTTGAAGGAAACCCAATGGAAGCATCCAAACCAAGAAGCCTGAGCTTCAGTCTTTAGGCAAAATGACACTTGAGAACTTCGCCCCCTAAGCTGTTGCCTCATGGCCCAGGGCTGCTTGTATTTACAAGATTTATGGCTTTCTGTCATTTCTCCCTCTCTTGTGCCCTTTGCAGACCCCGCCATGGAGATGAAACCAGAACTGAGATGAGTTGATTCTCCCACACTTGAGAATGTGGCTCTCTGATTGCCATCTCTCTGTGGACGGATCTACTTCTCGGGCTGCAGAGGACTCTTGACACCATCCCTCTCTCCTTCTCACCTCTACCCCGCAAACCCTCGGCTCCCAGCCCCTCTCCTGTTCATTTCAGCTCCAGTGGTCCTTCCCTGCCATCGCCGTGTCCCTCTGCCCAACCGGGCTTGTGACCAGGCTGGACATAAGCTTCTGCTCCATTCTCCCGCTCTCCACTAAACTGTTTCCCACGGCCCTTTCTAAAGCAGGTGTCCGGCTGCGTCTCTCTCCTATCCGAGAACGTCTGCTGGCTTCCTATTGCCACCAGAATAGTGACTTGACGTTGCAAGTCCTTTCTCAACCTCGCCACGATTTAGTTTTCCACACCGACGCCCGCTTTTTCCCATTAAGTAGAGTCATATTTGCAGAGAGAGTTTGAGGCATGTGATAGCTGTGTCACCTGGGACGAGTTTCTGATACTTTCAGTAACTCAGGAGACTTATCTATAAAATGGTGATAAACTTTCTATCTTTAGTGGTTTCTAACAATGAACGAGAATAGAAGTAAATGGCTAGGTCAACTTAAAGTATTTGATCAATTATATCTCAGCCAAATGGCACTACGTATTATCCAGATCTCCCCACATCCACGTTCTTCCTTAAGCTGCTCTCCCCACTGAGGACAATGGTGCCAAAATGCCTCTTTGCTTTCCTTAGATAAATGGCTCCTTCTCCTGGCTTTGCAGCCTCGTAAGAGGCTGTGTCTTGTGAACGAAAATAATGTAGAAAGGGGCAAGTGGATCGACTCCGGCAACTAAGGAAAATGCAACATTAAAATGTCATTTTAATGGCAGCTGGGGTGCGGGGGGGTGGTGCGTGAGGAGAAGTGAGAGGAGGGACAGCGGAGAAGCACAGAAGTGGATACCGAGGTGCTGCTTCTCCTTCAGAGGGTGGCAGTTGACCTGCAGTCGTTGGTGACTTGCAGCTGTGAGCAGAAAGTCAGGGCCTCAGGCGCAGAAACTGTCCTCTGGGTCCATCTTGTCACCATGCCCTGCCTTGGGAAATGCAGCCCAGACAGATGTGTGATCAAACTCACCCCACCCCACCCCTTGGCAAGGTCCTCACTGGATCCATTCGAGAGGTGCTGACAGTCTATTTCCGTCCTGGGAATAGAGGTCCAACGATCCCCATTTTACTCTTGGGGAAAACATCTTACAGCCTGTATCTCTTCGTGTCTAACTGTGGATCAAGCCCAATTCTTATTTTTCCCTGAGTGGGAATTTGAGGATAGAATTGAAGATTGGCATCTTCCTACTGAGTCTGGCGCTAAGTCCTTGGACAAGTTATCTGTGGAATGAAGTGGGACAAAGTGTCCATCGCCAGCACATGGAATGTATCAGGCTTCTAGAGGGCACGACCCTCCTCATCCAGAGCCATGGAGTGTCCCATGAAGGATCCAAAGACCCACCTGCAGGTCTTACGGGCTTTTCCATCAGCATCACCCCTGGTGGACACGAGCGCCTGCATGCCCCCTCCTCAAATCTGGATAACAGCGATAAACAAACACTAACACTGACACCGTATGTGCCATGTGCCAGGCACAGATCAGGTGCTCTCCATGATAAAGTAAATATATTCATTTAATCATCATTAGAATTCTTGAAAGATAGAAACTAACGTCATCCCTATCTTACAGAAGACCCTGTGACTCAGAGAGGTTAAATCAACTGCCCAAGGTCACACAGCTATAGGATGGCAGCGCTGGGGCTTAAGCTGGCAGTCAGGCTGTAGAGCTGGGCTCCCAACACCACACCCTAAAGCCTTTGGGGACCTTCCCCAGCCAGTCTCCCGGCCTCTGCCCTTCCGCTACCTCCTCCAGTCCAGCCTGCGCACTGTGGCTCCCACCAGACACGCAAGCCATCATGTTCTTCTCTGGGCTGGAGTCCACGGTGGCTTGGTCCTGCCAGCCTCACACTCCAGGCATGGGGATCAGGATCCTCCTCTCCCTTCCCTCATCCAGCACCCATGCATAGTTCGTCTGGCTCTGCCACCAAGTTGACCCATGTGCCACTTCCAGGGCCTCAGACTTCCTCCCGTGTTACCATGTCCCCAAAACTTGGATCAGAACTGCTCACAGCTGTGGAGGTCCGACCAAGTGTGCATGACTCGTCCTCATCATTGACCTCTCACTATGCATAATACGACCCTGACCTGGTATCCGGAACTGTCTCAGGTAGACTTCTGGGTCTCATGTGATTTTTCTCTCTTTTTTTATTTTTCTTTTTCAAACTGACTGAGGGAAAGGACTGTTTATTTTTTCTCAGCAAGGTTAGTACTCAGCAAGGTTAGTAGAGACCTTCGAGGGTACGATTCCAGGAAAATGAAATTCTACCCATCAATGTCTAAAGTTCCGCCATTAGAGATTCATTTCTTTAACTTAAGCTTTGTCTTTCCTTAAAATGAAAACGTTCTTGATAGAAATTACCGATGGAGCATTTCCAGTCATTTAGTTTTAGAATGAGTAAGCTGAAAAGATTTTAATCCTGTGTCAGGTTTGAGATAAGGAAAGGAAATAAAGAGCACAGAGGAGTATGAGTGCACCCGATTTAGGGAACAGGAAAGAAGAAAAATAAAGACACAGAAAGGGGGTGCTAGCAATGCCCCAATGGACCGCTTATCTGCCCAATGATTCTGTTGCCCCATGGCACCCCACCTTGCCCCTCTCTCTGCCACTGCCCTACTGTGAGCTCAGCATTCTGGCAAAGATTTTCTCATCGCTGTTATCCAGATTTGAGGAGGAGGCGTGCAGACATGGGCTCATGTTCTTCCTCCTTCTGACTTTCACTTCCTGCCCCTTAACAGCTATGCAGCAGGTCTACAGCCTCGGAGTCAGGACGTGCAACTGGGACTGCCAGCCCTCGGCGTGTAGTCCATGTGATTATCTGCACAATTACCCTTCACCAACAGTCCTTGGACCTCCACCCACCTCTGACGTTTCCATAACTGGACTTCGTGAGATGAAATCTTTTGTTGCAAGCCCGAGTTAGGGTTAAGGGCGTGAAGCCCGGCATCTAAGGTTCTTCAGATAATCCATTGTTTAGATGCTTCCAGGAACAAAGGCCCTCCTACCCTTAGCTCTCTGTTCCTTCAAAGGGCACCACTATGTAGCAGCAGAAGCACATCATGATATCATTTCTGATATCCATAGGTTTCAGCAATCAGTAACCGGATTTTATTCCAGGAAAAAGCAATATTCTTTGACAGATAAGCCATTTGCTGAGCAGTTTAAATGACATTGCAAAGAGTGACGATGAGCCTGTATTCTCTGCTCTTATTCACTGAGAAACAGTTAATGTCCCAGATAAAGAGTGTAGATCACATGTGACTTATAACGTGAATACAGCACTGGATAAAGAACCACACCAAAAGGCCACCTTGGTCGGCCACTTTGCTTACGAGAAGACCAACCAAGTTAAATTTTTTCCCTTACAATCTCGGAATAGAAAATATTGTCATCACCACCGCCTCCTCCTTCCCCCACCTGCCACTCCCCATGCCCCCTCCTTACCAGTCCTGGGGAGTTTTCTTCAATTGCTTCCATTCCTTAAACATTTCTCTTCTTGTCATTAATGTGGCAAAGCCCGGGTCTCTATTGGCCCTGGAACTATTGTAACCTGCTTTAATGCGGGGCGTTTCCAGGAGGCAGATGTTTTAACTAGCAGGGGAAAGAAAGGTCTGTTTCTTATTGACGGAACCCTAGCATGTGTACTAGAACTTCAAAGATGTGAGGCCAGATTGGGCAGGCAACATCAAAAGCTTTTGACTGGTACTGAGTAAACTTTGTATTCTGACATACAAGTTCTTATCTATTCTGTTCCAGACTTGAGAGAGGGAGGCTGCATCTAACCAAATCACATTGTTTTGGCTCACAGCTGCCAACTTGGAAAAATATCAGGGCACAAAGGGACCATTAAAAAAAAAGAAAGAGAGAGACACACACACTGAGAGAGACATGTTTTGTTAGTTCCTAAGCAACACAATATTGTCAAGATGGGGGCTCTTAGGAAAACGAGAAGACGTTCACTGCACTTCCTATTGAGGCTGCTCGCTAACCTCAATTTTTATCTTTTTATAATGAAATGAACAGTATATACTTGGAAAAAGTCTGCATCTCCCCACCATGTACCCCTGTCACGGTCTCCCTGTTTCTCTGATAAACATTCACTTTCTAATGAGGCCAAATCGATGGTTTAATTATATCTAAATTCAAACAATGAAGCTATTTCCTGATTTAAAAAAAAAAAAAACACTTAAATTCATTTATTTTAATTGTTTAAAAGAATTATATTGACTTCTTTGGATTACCTGTTTTTCCATTATTTAAAAAAAAAAAACTTTAAAATGTGTTTCATTTCAACAGAACTGGAACCTAATCATATTTCTCCAGTCTGGGAACCAGAGGAAACCAGGAGGACCATCTTTCTGTCAAGGTCTGGATGTGCCTCCCTCATGTGGGTTCTTTCAAGCACTCAGGTATTTCCTCTGAGAATGTCTGTATGTGTCCACACTGGGGAAGGGAGGAAGAGCCCCACAGAAGGAAATTAGTTTTAAACCTGGGGTTTTTCTCCTACGCTGAGAACACGTTTATTTAATCAGTGGGTCCTTCTGTGGGTCTCGCGGGCGGGATCTGTCAGGAATGGAATCACAGCCCCAGCCCTCCTTCCAGGGAACCTGCTCTCCGGGACCCCTCTGAGGCAGGTGGCTCTATCTGCACGTCCCTCTGCCTGGAAACTCACTGCTAACTTGGACTCCGGGGCCCAGCCCCACGCTGCTTTCCTCCTACGTCTTGGCTTTGTGCCTGTGTCCCAGTAGATGGTCGTTATCTATATTTGGAGAAGTCTATACAGAGACCACATGGCCCAGTACAATGATTCGCAACCTTGGGTGAGATTCAGAAACCCAGGGCCCTGCTAGTGGAAGAATGGTCCAAGGACCAGCAGTTTCAGCCTCTGTTGGATACTTGTAGGAAATGCAGACTCTCAGGCCCTACCCCAGACCTAGGCCTTCAGAATCTGCATTTTAACAAAGTTCCTCAGGGGACCCATATGCATGGGTTTGAGACACACTGCTCCAGAGTTTTTCATTATCCACATGCCTGGGCTCCAACGCTGAGGTTCTAGTGATGACCTGGACCGACATCCCGGATTCTATGTCTCAAAAAGGTGCCCAGGTGATTCTGTTCTTCCCCGTCTAAGAATCAGTAGTGTGATGCTCCAAAGCATCAGACAGATCCAGATTACAATGTTGGCTTCTTATTAGCCAGTGACCATGAGCTGGTTACGAATGAGCTAAACAGACACAGAGGTTCTAAACGCTCAGGGAACTATATGTAATAAGGCCTCTCAAAGAGTCCAGGGAACAGTCATGTCTGAGGTCCTTGATTTCCTTCCCCGTCCCTGCCATGTCTTCACCACAGAAAACTCTCTCACCCACCTCTCTGCTTCCAAGGTCCAGCCATCTACAATTTTGAAAATGTTGCATTCCTCTGATGCTAATTCTCAGGGCTCCCTCTGCTTCGTATTGCACTCAGAGCCATCACAACCACATGTGTCCCCTTCAGTAGCTGGCTCTGTTCCTTTTGCTGAGGAGATACCCAACAAAAGTTGGTTAAATCTAATCGAAGTCATTCTCATGAGTTTGTCATTCAAAAAAAGTCCATTTTACCAACGGAGGCCAGAGAAATTAAAACAAAATTTTAAAAAAGGTATTTCATTCGAATATTGGTTTATAAAAGCCACATATTTACAGCATGAATAAGGAGAATGTTAAGATGATTCATGTGTTCGGTCAAGCGATAATTAGACCAAAAGCCTATAATTGGGAGAAACATTTAAAGACTAATTTATTTAGCATATTCTGCTGTCAAGACTGATAGCGTAAGATATCAGAGTATGACATTATTTTAACATTTGTTTTTGACATAAGTTATTTTATAGTATCTTTCACTCATTGGTGCTTTAAGAAAAGAAATCCAGGTTGGTCCACCCATTCTCATTAGATTGGTTTTACAGGGACCAGGAAGAGTGGGTGGGATCCGGGTTGAAGGATATTGTGCCCCCAGAAGTGGTATAGGGATGAGACTTGATTGCTCAGATTCATTAGATAATTTCTCACCCCTCCATCCCATTTACCCTGGGTCAATACCTTCTTGACTCGCTTGATAAAAAGTGGACAACTGCCCTGGATGACTCGCAGGCCAGATGACACTGACCCAATTACAGAGGCAAATGAAAAGCTCCTCACTGGTGAAGAATAAAGTATTTCCTGGGGGCGTGGGGCAGGGGGCTCGGAACTGGTAGCAAGTGGTTTATCCTGGACAGAGAATGCTACAATCTCCATGACTCTAGCACAAAATTGGATCCTTCTTTGGGGACCATGAGAAAATTCGGGTCTTTTTCAGATGCAAGGGCAAGATTAGATTCTCATAATTCTAGACCCTTATAACTTCTGAACGGGAAGGGTGATGGGGTTGGTTCCCAAGGTGAAAGTGGCTCCCAACCCTTCACATAGGCCTGTGTTGTAAGCATCATGGCCCCCTTTTTTCTGAGTGACTACTATGTGCCAGTTATTTCACAGACAATATAATCCTAAGGTAAATGGTACAATTATCTCTTTTGATGGATAGGAAAAAATGGAACTCAATGAGGTTAAGTAACTTGCCCCAAATCATCCAGCTAATAAGCCACACAGCTGAGCTTAGTACCCAGGCCCCCAGCTCCGAATATGTCTTGCATTATAACTGGTCTTCTTGAGGCACTGTCTCAGCATCTGATTCATGTTGCCTCTTCTTTCTCACCTCATGCCTTCCCGAACCAAACTGTACAGCTTACCCCTCACACCTCTGGTTCCATGTCCACCTGCTTCTAAGAGACCCATTTCCCTCTCACTTAAGTTTATCGACCAAAGAGCATAATGACTTTGGTTAACTTTCTGTGGAAAGAACTGAGAAAGTCTTTGGTCTCCTTGAGGCTGTATGCTTTGTATGTCTTTGCAGCCCTGCCCAGCACTTAGATTGTCTCAAACTCATCTCGGGTTCTCAATACCTGTTTACTGAATGATTAAAAGAGGGAATGACTGCCAAATGTTATTCAGGTAGTAATTCCATGCTTCTGCCCTGACCACAAATGATCTATTTAATTGATTTTAGTAACTCCACAGTAGCTGTTATATTACCTCAGGGCAAAATTACTCGCTTCCTGCTTCTAAGACCTAGTAATTTATATGCTGAACATGTAATAATCTATTATATCAAATACCCACTCCTATTTTTTTTTTTCAAATAGCTTGCTGCAGAGCATAACAGCCCTGGATACACAAAATAAGTACAGGTGACTTATGAGTTTACACAAAAGAGCCTTCTGTTCTGGACACAGCTGTTTCAGAAAAACACAGCTAAGAGTATAGAAGGAAGCTGGGTAGGTAAATATTAGAAGAGGCCTTTAAAAGCAGTTCTGATCACTGGATCCTTAGGATGTGTTTGTTAGGCAAAAATGCCCTAATAATGTTTAATATTGATAGAGCATTTTACAATGCAACAGACAGGCAATAGGAGGCTGTTTTTCTAAAGATGAGCAAGTGGGAATGGGATAGATCAAGCTCACGACCTCAGCCCAAGCAGTAAGGCACCCAACAGCAAGGAGCAAAGACCCAGGCCCCAGAGGGCTGGGACTGCCAGCGGAATGGTCTACAAACAACTCCGCCAAGGGGAAAGAAATCTTTATCTCTATGTCCAGCATCTCTGTCCCCTGCACCCAAACCTGACAGTAGATAGAAGTATGTTGGGGAGGGGAAAAGAAATAGGGAGTTGAGTGCTGGCAGAGAGTGCCCCATGCCCTCCTGCCCACTTCCCCGAATCCCACAGTGCCCTTAGAGAAGTGGCCACTTTCTGCCACTTCCCAATAGAGGTTGCAAGGCAAAGGACAGTTTGCAGAGTCTGTCTCATTTTCAGCTTTCCTCCTTAGCTCACGACTCCTGAAATCAGTGCTGGCATAAAGACTTCCCTGTGGTGGAGTAGAAGAAGCCCCCTGGCCTTGGGGTCAGGCCCACTTGGCTTTGAATCCAGGCATGACTATTCTCAAATACGTGATGTTGAGCGAATGACTTAATCTTGCAGAGCTTCAATTTCCTCCTCTTCAAAATGGGCATGATATGGTCTGCCTCATAGAGCTCCGGTCAGAACTAATGATATGATACAGACTAAGAATCTAACCAAATACCTGGTGCAGGAGACCACGCTCTCTGTAAATCTTAGTTTTCTTCCCTGCTGCTCTTACTTTTTGTCCCCTGTAAGCTGCTCCATCTTCTGCTGGGGTGTAACTAGGACCAGCTGGGAAATACCTGGTGAGGTTTTGCTTTATTCCATATGTCCTTGAAATGAATCTTCTGTCCTCTGTGCTCCTCTTCTCACCATTAAACCTCCTTCCTTTCATCTCTGGGGAAATCTGGAAACCAGAAGATGCTCTGGCCTCTTATGGTGAAGGACCGGCACTGATCTGGTTAATAATACCCCTAAAGGTCTGCGGAGTGACTGACATCCTGGTTTGCCCAGAACTCACCCAGTTTTAGCACTGAAAGGCCACGTCCCAGGAGACCCCCTCATCCTAGGTAAAACAGGACAGTTGGTCACCCAAGCTGTCTGCAAGGCAGTCTCAGAGATAAACAGAAAGCTCATCACTTCTCAGGTTTGCAAATTAGATCAAGCAAGTGACTTAAATAAAACTCAGTCAAAAATCGACATGAGACACAGGAGTCCCATGATCTTGAGGCTGAGTATTCTTGTCAAGCAGAAGAGGGTCTCTTGAGAGTGATCCCATATGGTACCTCAAACACTATTCTTCCAGCCAGCACGTGAGCAGGACATGACAGGTAAGGGGAGAAATCCAAAAGCCACCTGTTTCTTAAGGTACAAAGAGCACTCTTCAGAACTTGCTGAATGAGAAGATAGCAAATGCACCCAGAAAACTGAGGGTGTTCAAGTACTGATCTACTGATTTACTAACTTACTAACTTACCGCTGACCCAAGCAAAGCAATGTTTCCAGGCCAGAGATGGGTTTCACTACCCTTGCAATGCAAGAGAACAAAAATCTACATACTGGAATCATTTAGACATTGGGAAAAACCCAACTCTTCCATACCTACCAGCTTGTAAAACCTGGATAAACTACTTAATCCCCTATGCCTAGATTTCCTGGACTAATAATACATATATTATAGGATTGTTGTGAATTATTAATAAAATAATCCATGTGCAATGCTCAGCACAGCTTTCATTTCCAGTATTATGGAAGATTAGATTACTTGAAGACCCTCCCAATATGAAACACCTAGAAAATGCTGAATAGATTAGAATGAACATTCTTTTAAAAGCAGTAACTGGATTTATAAGTGAGGGAAATTTCCAGAGACCCAAAACAAAGAAAGAACTGAAAACTAGAGTAGAAACGCTGAGCTGATGCTGTAGCTGCCTGTGGAAGGGCTGACAGATTTGGTAACACAGAGCTGGGGTGTGACTGTCCACCTGAGGTCAGGATATTAGGCCTTGAGTAGACATGATGCAAAGAAGTGGAAGGCAAACACCCTTTCCCACACCAATTCCTCCATCTCCACCCCAAAAGAGCCAGAAGCCTTGAAGAGCTTGCTACCTTAGTCACAGGAGGACTAAGGTAAACACAATCTACACACAGACTTAGGATGATGATCAAACTTAGCTGTCTCTGGGCTCTGGATGAAGAAAAGAAATAGTCTTCTCTAACATTCATGAGCACATCCTTACCTTCATAAGGGGTTGGGTTTTAACTTTCCTCTAGATACACGATATAGAAAATTAGTATAAAGAGTGACTAGGGCCTATGACTCTGGCTTCTCTAGGACAGAAACAAATGAAAAAATTGCTCTGGAGGGAACAGAACCTTCTTCAAGCTGGAAGGGTTCCTCAGATAAATATTCACTGACCATAAATCACAATCCAAATTTGTGAAGCACACAAAGAAGCAATTCACAATGAGTGAGAGTCAGCAGATAAAGCAAATAGAATTTTAACCCTGATAACACTCACTTAAAATAAACTATGAGAATTAAGCTAAAAACTAAATATACTTAAAATGATTAAATACATAAAAGAATCAAAAAGACGACACTGAAATAAAATGACAATTAATTGGGAAAAGAATGAAATAGAATTTCTAGACATGGAAAACATAGTCATAATTTAACCGGCAGACAAGATATAGCTGAATAGAGAGTTAGTAAACTGAAAAATAGACATGAGAATAAAATATCTGAAGATGAAAGATGAGGGTGCTCAAATTTCAGCAAAGAGAGACAAAAAAGTATGGAAAAGATTCTAAAGAATGAGAAATTCCAACACAGATCTAATGGGAATTCCAGAAGAAGAGAAGAAAGAGCTGATAGACCTCAAGAACTGAAAAAAGATATGAGCTCATGAGCCCTCAGTGCAACAAAAATTAATTCATACCTAAATATACCACAGGGAAAACACAAATTACTTTTAAAAGATTAAATCAACAGTAGCACTTTTCTCCAACATTTTAAGATAAAATTGTCAAACAGAGTAAAGTTAACAGAACTTTACCACAAACACCTATATTCCCACAACTTAGATTCTATCATTAATATTTCACTCAATTTTACTGTATTTACTATCACGTATTTATCTTCTACCCATCTCTGTATTTATCCATCAATCCCTCATTAGTTTTTTATTATTATTTTGTTTTTATTTTGGTTTGTTTTTGTATTGTACATGTCAAAGCAAATTGTAGACATTGATACACTTCTCCTTAAATACTTTAACAAGGATATCATTAGAGTTCAATATTTGTTTACAGATGCTTTCTTTTGATGTCAAATTTACATATAATAAAATGCATACATCATAAATATAAATTGCCGTGTGACCTAAACTTCTAGCAAATGTGAAACAGTGCCATCGCCCTCAGAAAATTCCCTCACATACCTTTCCAGTCAATCCTTACTCCCATACCCTCAAGGTCAACCACTATCCTGTTTTTTTTCTACCATAGATTAGGTTTACCTGTTCTAAAATTATGCATAAGTGAAATCCTACATGTTTCTATAAGGCTTCTTTCACTTACCCATGGTGTTACATGTATCGGTAGTTCATTCATTTTTATTACTGAGTCATTTTTCATTGTATGAAGGCACCAGATTTTTCATCTGTCTTTCTATAGATGAACACTTGACCTCTTTCTATCTTAGAGATTATGAATAAAGTTTTTATCAACATTCTTGAACAAGTCTTTTTGTGAACATATATATATTTTTGTTTCTTTTGGGTAAATACTTAAGAGTGGAATTGCTGGGGTCATAGTGTCGGTGTACATTTATAAGACACTACCAGACACAATTTCTCCAAATTAGTTGTATAAGTTTACACTCCCAATAATGTAGGAGAGTTCCAGCTGTTACACATTTTTGCTAACATTTGCTGTTGTCAATCTTTTTAATTTTAGCCATCCTGCTGAGTGTGTAATGGTCTCATTGAGGTTTTAATTTGCATTTCTCTGATGACTAATAATGTTGAACATTATTAAACATTAATGTTGAACTTTTTTTGTGGGCTTATTGGCCAGTTGTACATCTTCTTTTATGAAGTATCTACTCAAATCTTTTGCAGGCAACAGTCTTTTGCAGAGCAACAAAATTAAACAATACAATAATATTTCATCAGTTAGGGTCCAGTCAGGAGACTGAAACCATACCAGCAATTTAAACAGGAAAATTTTAATATAATGAATTAAAAGGCGGTTAACAACTAACATGGGCAAAATAAACTCTAAAATGTAGAGAGGTAGACACTACAGCAAGAAACTATTACCCTTAGGGATGTGATGAAAGTGAACAAGAAAGGAACTTAAAATTTCAGAGAAAGAGACCCTGCAAAGCAGAAATTCAGACCTTGGAAGGAAGGGCATGGTTGCCATAGGAATATGATGCCCACTGATGTGGTGCCAAAGAAATTGGCCTTCTGTTGTTTGGGGTGTGTGTGTGTGTGTGTGTGTGTGTGTGTGTGTGTGTGTGTGGTGTTTTTTTTTTTTTTTTTTTTTTTATTCAGCACTGAGCAGATTAGGAACCAAAAGAAAAAAGGGGGGAAAAAATCTTTTTTTTCCTTCTTCCTCTTTCAGCCTTGTAGTGTCCCTCTGGTGCCCTCTCTTGGCAGAGCCTAACACCGAGCCTTCTGTCAAGGGAGAAATGTAATCTACAGAGTTCAGGTCTGATATCACAAAGTATGGCAAAGAAGGATGGATTTGCAGCTGAGAGGCAATAAATGAATAACAGGTATAAATATCTTCAAAGTGCTAAGAAAAAAATACCTGCAAACCTAGAATTCTATACCCAGTTAATCTATCACTCAAGAGTGAAGGCATAATGATAACTAAAAAAAGCTTTTCTTTGTTACACATTATATAATGCATGTAAGAAAAAAATCTGTAACATATAGGTAAATTAAGGCTTTTTAAGGTAATCAAAAAGTGAGACTAAATTAACAGATCCTCAATGCAAAAACTACTACTTTACCTCAAGGAGGAAACCAGAAAGAAAAAATATTGGTAAATGTACGAGTAAATAAATATAAATAAGGATAGTAGAAATCAATAATGATTAAAATGACTGATTTATGATATAAAAGCAAAAGATAATTGAAATATTGGTCAACGATATGGGAGATGGGAAAAAACGATCAGTTAAAATGTTTCGAGCTTCTCGTATTTTTGGAAGGAGGAAAAAGGTCAAGACTTTACCACTTAACAATCCAGAAAATAATGTGATTGGTGTCCCCTGGAAGTAAGTATACAACACGATCCAGAATTACACTTTCTAAGTCAAATATATGTCCTGTGATGTTAAAGTTGCCTCTAAAGAATAAAAATAAAATGAACAATCTTAAAATCAGCAGAATAGAAAAGAGAATAAAGAGAGCTTGATCCAAACCAAATAAAGTAGGACTGGAGAAGAAAAAGAAAAAAATAAATCAAAGAAAATAGGAAACAAAATCTTTGGGAAAATTAAGTCTAAATTTATTGATGATTCCAATAAATATGAGTGAAATAAACTTCCTAAGTAAAAGACAGAGATGTTCTTATTGTCTTTTAAAAAATCAGCTGTATATACTGTACAAAAGACAGCTAAAATACAAGAGCACAGAAATATAAGTAAAATGATAGAAAAATGACATACTGGATAAATACTAGGTAATAGAAAGCTGGTGTCACTGTATCAATATCAGATGAGATAGAGTTCAAGATTTATTAGAGATGAAGAGAGGCACATTTTAATGGTAAAAAGAACAATTCGTCAGGAAAATAAGATAATTAAAACCTCACATAAATAAGCTTTGAAATATACAAAACAGAAACCAATGGAATTTAAAGAAGAAATTGACAGATCCGTCATTAGGGTGAGAGATATAATAAACTTCTTCCAAATTAGTATCTCAAGCATAGAAAGCACATAGAAAAATCAATAAAGACAGAAGATTCAACAACACATTCAACAAACTCTATCTAAAGACACACATAGAACTTGTCAGGCAATTTTATAGAACATAGTTTTTCAAACACTCATGAAGCACTAACAGAATCTGGTCATACGTTAGGCTGTAAAGCACGTTTCAACTGATAACAAACTTTGAAGATTTTAAAAGCATACTTCCAAATAAAGTGGTTAACACATCCTTTAACAAGCACTTTAACAAAGTTAGTTTTCATCCATCTTATTGACACCATCAAGCCCCATTCCTCCTTTCACTAATGTTAGCATTTTGTAGATGGCTGCTCAAGGTCAGAGATGAAATCAGTAGCCCCAGAACAGAGAGAAGGTACCTGGTCTCTAAGGATATTAAACATGCAATCTTGACTCCACTAGGCTTGTCTCCCCAACAAGTAACATCCAGGAATTTAAAAGTACTTTTTACCTGAAATATTTGGCTTATCATATTTTGCCTGGGGCAGACACATCCAGGTAGACAGTCTCCCTCTGATTCTTCCAAAAGACAAAATAGCTTTCTCAAAGCTGAACTGGTCTGTCTGCTCTTCAAAATGCTTGAGGAAAAAAAGGGGATGCTCGCTGAGACCGATGTGTGTAACTGGTAAGAGAGGGAGACCCTAAGAATAAAAATGCTTCAATGTTCATCCAGCACTGTTCCCAAGAAGAGACGGTGCTGGTCCATATGCCTGGCTACTCTTGAATTTCTAGTTCTAGCGCACAAGTTGCAGTCTGATTGCCCAAGAGCCTAGAAAAGAGACATAAGTGAGGGACTCCGTCCAGCAACGTGGACTCAGGCGACAACAGCAAGGGAGCCGAGCTCTCTGGATCTCAGTCTTCACGCCCCCTGCATCCCCTTGCTCTGAGCACCTGACACACCATGAGGGCATCCCCGTATAAATGGCAGAATAAGTTATTCCACCCCAAATGAAATAAATTGGCAACCTAATTTATTAGTATGCCTCTGGTAAGTTTGGTAAATATAAGTCTAGTCCTCCAGAGCATACATTCTCTGCAGGGGCAATATCACCTGCAAGGGGGAAAAAATTGATTCTGGGTGAGGGGTGGGGTCAAGGGTGGGAGAAATTTAAATATTATAATGGTTTATGCCCTTCCAAAGGGCCATAGCACATAAACAATATATATAATAGATAAACAATAGATATAACAATAGATAGAATAACAACAGATAAACAATATACCCGTGGTATAAAATTTCATGGGGGAGAAAGGAAATTAAGGAAAAGATATCTTCAAAGGCTCCATAAAGAGTAACGGTAAAAAGAAAAAAGGTTGAAAAATAATCCTCCAGAGCACGGGCCCCAATCCCCGGAGCTACAGACCAGTACCGGTCAGTGGCCTGTTAGGAACCAGGCCACACAGCAGGAGGTGAGCAGCCATCAAGTGAGCGAAGCTTCATCTGTATTTGCAGCCGCTCCCCAACACTAGCATCACCGTCTCAGCTCCACCTCAGAGCATCAGGCATTAGATTCTTGTGCCCGGTGTCAAAAGGGCTGGGGACTGCTGCTCTAGGGTATGGTACCCCTGAGTGGACAGATACATATAAGTCTAGTGACCAAACTCTGGGAAAGAAAACTCACTTCCAAGCTCATTCAGGTTGTTGATAGAGTCTAATTCCTTGTAATTGTATAACTAAGGTCCCTATTTTCCTTGCTGGCTGTCAGCAAGGGCCACTCTCAGTTCATAGAGGCCACCTGCATGCCTTGTCATATGGCCCCCTCCTTGTCAAAGTCAACAACGCAGAATTTCTTACTGTCAAATTCCTCCAATGTTTTTAATCTCTCTGACTTCTCTGTCTCTGACCTCTAGACCCAGATTTAAAGAGGTCATGTGATAATGTCAGACCTACCTGCTTAATCTCCCTATTTCGAGGTCAATTGATATGAAATCTTAATACTATCTGCAAAATCCCTTCACAGCAGTGTTTGGTGGAATAACTAGCACGAGGCGTGTGTAGATAGGGAACTGGGAATCTCTGGGACCATCTTAGATTTCTTCTTATTACAGGGACCAGGGGAACTGCTACAAACATGCTGATGTTCGTGCTACTTGCTATGCCATGAATAACAAAATCCTTTATCTCTGACCCAAGAATCTCATCTCTTCTGCCAGCATCCATGAAACAGTGTAGGTAGCTTATAAGAAAAGCAGTCAAATCTCAGACCTGCCATACACTGGATTTTGAAGACTTAGTATGTAAACCATCTCAATAACTTTTAAGCTGATTACATGTTGAAATAATAACATTTTAGATATATGCGATTAAGGTATATTAAAGTATATTAAAGTATAATATATACTTTAATAAGGTATATTAAAGTATATATTAAGGTATATTAAAATTAATTTTACCTATTCATTTTTACCTTTTACTGCAGTTACTAGAAAAATTAAAAATTATGTGTGGAGGAGGCTTACATTATATTTCTATCAGGCAATTCTGGCCCATATGCCCTTCTACTACCGAAGTCCTAGGCCCTTTGTCAGAAGTTGCATCTGGCAGTACAAGAGCCAGCTGTGTCCTACAGATATTTTGTTTGGCCGATACAGTGTTCAAATGTTTTTTATCATTTAGATGCCTTTAGAAGGGCCATGTATCTTCTCGTATGCCACAGCCCCACTATTCTCCATCGTTTTTTCTGGCCCAATTATACTTTTATTTTACCCAACTTGCTTCTGTAAGCATTTACATTTTGTGACCTTTGTAGTCACATTCATACTTCCATTGGGCACATTAAAAGATATTAACACATGAGGACTACCAAAGAAAAGCATCCAACCAAAGGTTAACTCGCACGTCCCCAAAGGGCTGGGAGAATTTCAGGAGGAAGAAGTCCTTGTGGGCAGTATGGTGGCCATGAGTCAGGAGGGCTGGTTCTAGACCAAGCTATGTAATCGTGGGACCTTGAGCAGTCCCCTCTGTGGACTGCTGTTCCGTCAACTGCAAAGTGAGGGATGGGTCTAGAAGGCCTCCAGTTTCCCTCTGAAGACTCAAATGTGGTGGTTTTGCTGGCTAAACCAACTACATACAAGAGTAGGACTTGAAGACACTTGCTTCTGTGTCCTTCGTACATTATTTCCTCCCTACAGTTGTACCCAGAGGAAAGGGAAGAGAATCGAAGAATCTCAAAGTCTTAAAATGCGCCAGTGCATAGTTTGTCAGAGAAGGAAGTTAAACATTCCGCTACGGTGTTGCTGGGTGTTCTCTATGGATGTGGATCATTCAAGTTGTGGCCTTGTACCCCAAATGGTAGATAATCAGGAGCTGGCAGCATCCTGATATCTACATCTGCTCCCCCTCCCTGACAATGGCATTTCATAGAATCCATAAGCAGATGCTGTGAGCTGGGGCAGAGTGGATATGAGCAGGGGTTTGTCGCTGGCAAGTTCTCATTCTCTCTACCCATGACATCTTTTTCATTACCTGGATTTCTTTAATTAAAACACATCTGCCAACTCCTGTTATCTGCAGAGATGTGTCATAGCAACTCTCTTTGCAAGCGTCCTCTGCAGCAGATGCAAACAGGTGGAAGAAAGGCCTCAGTGGAACCTCCCAAGTGTATAGGGGGAAAGGGAAGGAAGCTGGATGGTGTGTGATGCAGTGTGTGTGTGTGTGTGTGTGTGTGTGTGAAGGCAAGCAGATCTCTCTTGCAATTCATCCTTCTTAAAAGTTTTTCTCTATCAGAGGAATTCGGGAACATAAGCAACTCACTTCTCCTACACAAACTACAAAATAAGCGCCTTGTGGCAAACCAAACACAGAAGAAAGAATCCACTGAATTTAGCCTTTCTTGTGAGGACTCCTGTTGCTTTTTACCCAGGATGAGTCTGATTGGTTAGTGGAAAGAGGAGGCCAGATTGCGACCACCTTTGGCCTCCGCCCCATGAACAGTTACTTTTAAAGGAAAACCCCAACAATAATGTTAAGGAGGAGAAGGAACATTTGCATGCCAGGGCAGGATACAAAGAGACCACATGTGACATATCTAAAAGGTATCAAGCTAACACAGATAAAATACATTCTATGTTAGATAAAATATATTCTATGTCCATACTTTGCAAATACACCTTTAGATCAACCTGGAAGGCCAGTTCTCAGACTCCTTCGAGCTCTGCAGGAAATGGGAGATGCAGAGAGAGCCAAGCCCAGGATTCCGTCTTTTTCCTTTCTACCCGTGGCTCTGCCCTACAAGCACAAGCTTCCCCCGCTCTACCCACATACACGGGCACCCCAGTCTATACACCGAGCCCCAAATACTCCCAAAGAAACTGCTGCCTGGCAAACCTGCTGGCCGAGTGTGTGTGCACTATTCTCCCCACCCAAGGACTGGCCCGGAAGAGAAGCTTTGCCAGCCCCAGAAGCCCGAAGAATTCCACATTCCTAAACCCAGAGCATGATCTAGAAAGCAGGGGTGGAGAGGCATGAGCTCAGAGTGGACGCACATCCTCAGTCCTATGGATTCTTTGCCTCAGGCAAAAGAGGGACAAAGCAAAGGCCCTAAAAGTGTGGGGCCAGGGTGAGGACACCTTTGGCAGGGTCCAAGGGCAGTGCTCAGCTCAACCTCTTACTTCCATCTCTGGGCCTCCTCTCAAGATGCATCCGCGTGTCTCTACCACCCCATTCGCCCAAGCGCGTGCCTCTCTTCCACTGTTCAGGCCATTATAAACATGCTATCTTCTCTAAGAAGAACACCCTAATACTTAGAGATGAAATAATTCTCATTGGTTTCCATTCCTCCTAGAGTAGGCCTGAGCTCCACTGCTGGCCCCCATGTATCTGAAATGGATGTATTAAAAGTAATAATGAATGGCATTCTCTGTATCAGAGTTAAACTCTTGACCTGATTTTCTAGAAGTCTCTACAAGTAAAGGCTTTTGTGGTTAGGGCATTCCCACAGCACATTCCCTAGCATAGCTCATTGTGGATAATAAAATTTAATCAATGCCCTTTAAAATGATATTATTTTTCTGATGATAAAATTATAAAAAATTGATAGATGTTTTTAGACATTGTTTTATGACAATACCTGGTATGGTCTTTAGGACAAACCTCTAAATTTGCCACTGGAAAGTCACTTTTCTCTAGGGCGGCCCATTGCTGACCAGGCCAGGCTAACTGCTTAACAATTTCTTTATATTCTGCATATTTGCCTTCTCGTAAGTTCCATCCAGTGATGCAGTTCATCCGCCCTCCTCAGCAGTCTAGACTAGCTCGCTCCCTCTGCATAAATCTAACAGCTCATGTTTCATTATTAACTGCTCAGATTGTATGTGACAGCTGGTGCAAAGTGCCTAACGCTGGGCTTGTTACACGGTAGACACTTAAATAATTTATTTTTGTTATTTTTGTTTAATTTCTTTCCACTTCTCATTAAGAAGTTGAAAAATGAAAATAAACCCCCGTTCTCTACATATTTCTCCACCTTTTCGTTTCCCTACTCTGCCTTTTCCCTTCTCCCACCTCCCCACATATTCCAAGTCCGAGTAAGGAAAACAGGAAAAGGAAAACCATATACGCTCCTTTCTTAAAATTTCAACTCAGATCCAGCTAAGGACAAAAGATTTACCCTAAAAGTGGAAATAGCCAATAAACTATCTGACTTACATATTGGATCTTTTAACTATAAGGTGTCAAATATCCCAGTTCTTCTCCAATAGTCTTACATAGGGTCACAAATAATGAGGACTTCATATAATGCCAGGTGGCTCCTCAGGCTTTTGAAGAAGGAGATAAAGTTTTGAGGAGAAGTCTCAAGACATGGCATCTCGTATCCTGTTGTGGCCATTTCGGTGAAGGAACTCTGTAACCAACTTTCCCAAGGATTCCTAGATAAGGGGATGAAGTAAAGGGATCAGGGACAGGGTCGGAAGAGGAAAAACAGTTTCAGAGAAATGAGTTGTGACAGAGTAGAGAGAGACTGTTGATTTTACTTAGAGAGTGCTAAGTGGAATGAGTTTATATAAAATCTAAAATGGGACCTCCTTGGTTTTCTAAATACACTTAGAAATAACCAAGCCACACAGTACCCAGCACAACACTGGGATTTGTTGAGAAATAACAAAGGGGGGATATTACTAGTCACAATTAGTAGTCAACCAGATGTTGGTAAACATTAATAAGAAATAACAATAATGGAATACATAAGCGATCTCTGGGGTATTGCACCATTCCGAAGTGTTTAAAATGGCACGTTGTGCCCATTCTAAGCAGATAGATGTCTTCAGCAGCGTTTCCTGAGAGCTTTGCCGCACGTTACTCTTACAAACACCATCTACTGCCAGGGAAGGGTGTGGGTATGAGGGAAACGGGTCCCCAGTGTGTTCTGACTCTTCAATGACACTTTCAAGTTGCAACATTTAAAAAAAATTTTTTTTTGTAATAGCCCGGGGCAAACTGTCCCTAAAACAGGTTGAACACCTGATTTTACGATGAGATTTCTTCCATGAACAGATGTGCTTGTGAGTGGCCAGCATGAATAAAATCCCACTTTCTGCTCCCTAAGCCGGACATGCAGGCCTTACCCAGCCTCGCTCAGTGAGTTATTTCTACACTTTTTGTTTTTACCCTACCCCCGCTCTATGTATACTTGGCAAGATTATCCTACAAAGGTGAGGGAGGGGAATATTTTAAAAGTCAGCAGTCGTCTCAAAGAGAAAATTTATTCTGTGTTGATGAAATGCCTAATGGATAATTTGGGTATGAAAAGACAGATCTTAGAATATGTTCTAGAAGGAGAGACCAGAACAAAGGAAGGATTAAATGAATATCTTTGAGGGGGAAATTTTTTTGGACCTACAATCAGAAAGGGCTGAAGACAAGAAGTTCGAGACGACCATTCAGGAGACAGAAAGAAGTCGAGAGAGAAGACAAGTGGGGGGAAAGCAACATGCAACTTGCGAGGAGAAGGTGGCCGCTGAGATATCCCAGGCGCTGGGCATGGCTGAGAAACTCTGAAGGACGGTGATATCGAACACTGCATTTCACACCGTTACGCAGAGCCATGCTGTCACTTCCGCTCTCTGCCCCAATCTTCCGGTGAAGGTAGGAGCGAGGGAGGGATGCCGGAGATGAAGGAATTACGAGTCGGCGACATTTCACGTCCGCATCTACTCAGAGTAGAAATCAAAAAATTCTCTATATAAAGAAGTCTTCGCTAGAGTTGACTCAGAAAAACATAAGCCTGTCCACGTCCAAGAATCTTCAGTCATTGATGAGAATATTGGATTTCATATGGAGAAGGAGACTTTGAGGCATTTTTTTAAAATATTGTTAAAACAAGCCACAGACTAGGAGAAAATATTTTCAAAAGACATGTCTGATAAAGGACTGTTATCCAAAATATGCAAAGAACTTCTAAAACTCAACAATAACAAGCAGCCTGACTAAAAATGGACAAGAGACCTCTATAGACACCTCACCAGATGGCATATAGAGATAGGAAAAGATACGCCACATCGTAAATCATTAAGGAACTAAAAATTAAAACAACAACAAGACACCTATTAGAGTTGCTGAAGCCCAAAACACTGACAACACCAAATTCTGGCGAGGATGTGAAGTAACAGGAACTCTCATTCATTGCTGGTGGGACTGCAAAATATCACTTTGAAAGACAGTTTGACAGTTTCTTATAAAACTAAAATACTCTTATCATATAACCCAGCAATCATGCTTCTTGGTATTTACCCGATTTATATCTTTGCAAAAACCTGCACACAGATGTTTATAAGCAGCTTTATTCATAATTGCTAAAACATGGAAGCAACCAAGCTGTCCTTCAGTAAGTGAATAAATAAATAAACTGTGGTACATCCAGAAAATGGAGTATTATTCAGTGCTAAAAAGAAATGAGCTATCAAGCCATGAAAGACATGGAGGAACCTTAAATGCATATGACTAAGTGAAAGAAACCAATCCGAAAAAGCTACCTACTGTCTGATTCCAACTGTATGACATTCTGGAAAAAGCAAAGGTATGGAGACAGTTAAAGATCAGTGGTTGCCAGGGTTTAGCAGGGAGGGAGGAATGAACAGATAAAATGTGGAAGACTTTCAAGGTAGTAAAACTACTCTATATGGTACTATAATGGTGGGTACATGTCACTTTACGTTTGGCCATACGCATAGACAGTAGAACACCAAGAGTGAACCACAATGTAAACTATGGACTTTCGATGATAACGATGTGTCAATATAGGTCCATTAATTCTAACAAATGTACCACTCTGTGAGAAACATTGATAGTGGGGGAGGTCGTGCAAGTGTGGGGCCCTGGGGTATATGGGAATTCTCTGTGTTTTCTGCTCAATTTTTCTATAAACTTAGAACTGTTACATATAACTT